>NC_056686.1:93444393-93747424 GCF_018350215.1 Panthera leo
GCTATCTTTGAAGGCCTGGAGGACAGTGAGCCTGCTGCAGGCATCGAACTGAGAAAAGGGCTGAACCAGAGCACAGGGGGTGGGAGAGAGGACGGGCTCAAACATACTGACGGGGCTCTGTGCCCTCGGCATGGAGGGGGAGGGAAGGAGGGGTCCAAATGGTGCTGGCCAAGAAAAACCAGGAGAGCAGCCATCACCAAGGCCTGTCAGGAGCAGTTTGCCCCAGGTGACTGCCAGGAGGTTTCAATAAAACAATTAAAAATAATTTGTAGGACAATTTGTATCTCTGATAACAGTCGACCTGCTTTAGGCTCAGCTGAAGCCCAGAGGCTCCGAGGTAATTAGGAGAATTGTTTGGGCCACCACGGCTTGTCACATGGAAATCAGGAAGCTGTCTAGTTGTGTGAGAGTCAGAGAGACCCCGACCTTGCTTCCTTCTTACCTCTGATCAGCCTAGAGTTAGTTGGACCCTGGCTTTATGGCTGGGGCCACTGGGTGTCCTCCCACTGCTCCCCGCTCCTGGGGGCTCTTCCCAGCTCTCTGTTGTAGAGGTTTGCATTTAAGAATGTGCAGTATTGTCCCCAGAGCCGCGAGATCCAACAGTGGCAAAATACGGCACTCCCCGTGGGGCTGAGGGAAGCAGGGCCCTGGGGTGGGGGGGTCTATCGTCATCTCTGCCGCCTGCTTTCCCAAAGATGGTGGCCTCACCACCCAGTCCCCCCAGGGGGTCTGGCTTGGAAAAGAAGTGATTCCCTGGGGTTCGTCCCCGGAGTTACTGGTACAACCCTCCCGAACGAGAGAGACTGTGACCCCAAGAGGCGGGTGCTCAGGGGGCTGACTGGACACCGTGTTCCAGAAGGCCCCCACCTGGGGATGCTTGGAGCGGAGGGGCGGGGCCTGGCCCCAGTCACAGGGTGAGCGCCCTCCCCTCACCCCTGAGGTGATGGCCGAGTGCCACGCTTTGAAACTTGTGGTGGAGTCGTCAGCCCTCCGGCAGGGGATATTTTTACCTGTCTGCCTCCTAGTCGCACAATTTTTTTTTTTCTTTTTAAGGCGCTTCACTCCCTGGGTGCTGCTTTTCTCACGCGAGCTTCTGAGCTGCAGGCTGCATCGGTTGCTAAGTGACAGGTCTGGCCCCAAGGGCTCTCTCAACTCTCGAGCCCCCCCTGCATTGTGCTTTGAGTAATTGAGGCGGCCCTTCAGTGCCTCAGAGCTCCATCATCTGACGCACTGCTCCTGGAATCAGCTTCACAGCCCACCCCAGCTCCCGAGCAGGGGCAAAATTGGAGTAAGGCTGGCTGGCTGTCACAGCGTCCCCACGACACCCCAGTGAGCTCTCAACTGGCAGAGGTGGTAAGACACACAGGCCGAAGGGCCAGTGTCAGCTGCCCTGGGCGGGTCACGCCTTCCTCGCACCCCTGTGCAGGAGGGATGCCCCCTGGATACAGACAGGCTGCGAAGGGCCTCGGAGATCATGAAGACCAACCCATTTTACACATGGGGAAACTGAGGCCTAGAGAGGTCAGGGCAATGGTGTCAGCTTGCATGGTTGGTTGGTGGGTGGTCGGGACCAGCACCTGGCCGGCCTCCTGATACCTGGATCACGGCTGGCTCCAAGCCCCGTAAAGTCAGGGGTAGAGAGGAATCCGCCCCTCCTGGATCCTTCTCTGACCCTGGTGCTGGTCCCAGGTAATGCCTCAGGGTTGTTGGCCGGGTACACGCTGGGTTCCCATGCCCTGGTCTGCAAGCTGACCTTTCACCAGCCCAGGGCCTCCAAGGGAACTGGGGGTTGCGGGAAAGGATGATCCACACCACTGGTGCTGTGTCCTCTTTAAACCATGGAGGCAGCAGAGGTGCAAGGAGTCTTGGGACTGCCAGCCATGTGATGTGAGTCAGGTGCTGTCCTGCCCTGGGGCGCAGCTGCCTCACCCGCTTCCCGGGCTGGCTGTGAATCCAGTGAGATGACAAGGAGAGGCAACATTTATGAGCACTTGCTGGGCTCCTGCGTGGTTCTGAGACCTGTGCGACCTGTTCTGTCCACAACGTTGTGAGGTGGGAAATGCTGTCCTCCTTTGATGGCTGAGGAGATGCAGCTCTGTGGCCTTAAGAAACCTGCGAGGCCAGGCAGCGGGTAAGCAGGGAGCTGGGATTCGAACCCGTGCAGTCTGGCTTCTGAGCAGTGTCACCACCCCATCCCGTGCCAGGAGACGGAGTGCAAAATGTTTGCAAGTGGTTTCAAACCATAACACATATGAGCTACAGCGCGACTAATAATATTGCTAGACTTTACTGCGAGGCCATGTTTTTTTATTAGTAATAATGTTGCTGATCTTTAGACCCAAGACCAGGCCTTTACCTGCTTCTCTTTGACACCAGGTGAGGTGGGTGGGCTGGGCTTTGTGGAGTGCAGGGCCTCAGGGTGGTGCCAGCTCTTGGTAACAAAAACCGGCATTTCTGAGGTGGTGGTGTTGGAAAACGCTTCTCTCCATCTCCACCCCACTTCTGCCACAAACCGACTCTGGCTTTTGGCATTTATGTGACCAAACATAAATGGAGGGGGGGTTACATATTTTTAAATGAAAAACAAAAAACAAAAAAGCAAACGATGCAAGGCTTCCCAGGAGCAGGGTCCTTCCTGGTGCCAGGCCCTGTGCTGGGCACTTTGGATGTGTCTGCTCATTGAGTCCCCAGGGCAGCCCTCCCTTGGAGGGGACAGCTGTCATTATGTAGACCCTTTGCACCCCCCCGCCCCCCCGAGAGGCCCGACGCCTGCATAATTAAAGCGAAGTGGCTGCCCACCTCTCTCAGAGCACCAGCCAGAGTCCTTACAGTCGGTTGTGGTGGTGGAGGACAGGGGCTTTGAAGACAGGCAGGCCAGGGGTTGAGCGTTTCCATTTATTCATTCACTCACTCACTCGACATCTGTTTCCTGAGTGCCTCTGCTTGAATGTCCCCTCCTCAGGGATGCCTTTCTGGACCATAAAATAACAGCCCTTCAGTTTGCAACACCCCCTCCCCCACCCCATGTTATTTGCCTTTATGTCACGTATCACCACTGGCCTTTATATGTTTGTTTCTTTCTTTAGTATCTGGCCCTTCCACAGGAAATATAAACTCCACGAGGGGAAACATTTTGCTTATTTTGTTCACTGCTCTATCCCTGAAACCTAGAACAGAGCCTGGCACAGAGAAGGCACTCGGTAAATGGATGTCAAGTGAGTGAGGGAATGAACGAATGAATGAAAGAAATGGGAGATCTCAGACCCAGGTCCATCTGATTGCGAAGCCCCTGCCCTCACCACCACTGTCTTCGTCCTGTTTCCCACCTCCCTGCTGAGTGTGACCCAGTGGCTTTGGGCAATTGGCTTCCTCTCTGGGCCTCAGTGTCCTCATACATGGAATGGGAATATTGCTAGGGCCCCTCAAGCTTTAATATTCTAAGTGTCAGACACTTTTGTCACCTGAGCGTGTTCCTGGGCACAGAAGGTTCTAGTCATGATTGCAGCCCAGGCCAGTGCCTCCGCTTGTAAATTTGCACTTTTCATCCTGCAAACCTGACGGCACCGGGGGCCTTCTGGCACGCATCTTGGGAAGAAGGAAGAAGCTCCCATCGTGCCTGTGGTTTCTGTGATGCTGCTGTGGCTTTACCAGAATGTGCCGGTTTTGTCCTTGAGTCCTCCTCGTCTGAATGACGCTCTTCCCTCCTGCAGAACTTTCTCCTGTTGGTGACGAGAGCTGCCACTCTCTAGGCTATTTTTGGGAAAGCATGTTCTCCAGTTGGTCAGCGTCAGGATAAATTCTGCATGCTTGCGGGAATCCCCTTTGGTTTTCTCCAGTTGTGGGATGATGAGCAGTAAATCGTACTTAATACATCGCGGACTGTTCTCATCAAATTCCACGGCAGGCAGAGTACCTAGAGACAGGCTCTGAGCTGGCACCCTGGTAACTGCAGTCTCCAGACGGACCCCAACCCTTCTCCCCAGTTCTAGTTTTTACTTTTTAATTTTTTTAAGTGTTTATTTATTTTTGAGAGAGAGACAGCAAGTCGAGAGGGGGTGGGGGACAGAGGATCTGAAGCAGGCTCCGTGCTGACAGCAGAGAGCCCGATGTGGGCTCAGACTCCTAAACCATGAGATTATGACCTGAGCTGAAATCCAGAGTTGGACGCTTAACCCACTGAGCCACCCAGGTGCCCCCCACCCGCCCTCCTGTTCTAGTTTTTAATAACAACTCTTGTTTAAGGGGCACCTGGATAGCTCCGTGGGTTAAGTGTCTGACTCTGGATTTTGGCTCAGGTCATGATCTCACAGTTTGTGAGTTCAAGCCCTGCATCGGGCTCCATGCTGGCAGCGTGGAGGCTGCTTGGGATTCTTTCCCTCTCTGCCTCTCTGCCTCTCTCTCTCTCTCTCTCTCTCTCTCTCTCTCTCTTTCTCTCTCTCTCTCTCTCAAACTGCCATTGCCTGTGCTTCGGTTTTCTCCATTTGAGTGCCCTGGGGACAGGGATCTGCTGACCGGGGAAGGGGAAAGGGCTCATCCTGGCAGTCCAGACAAGAACAAAAGCCTCCCCATTGCATAACTCCTAGGGGCACCATTCCCTTAGGTCGTGTGGGCAGGAGGAGGAGGGCTGAAAGGTCCCCAGACACACACTCCCTCCAGAACACAGTGGAATGTTTGGCTGGCCCAATGTGAAGTGGAGTCCCAACAGAGAGCTGTGTTTCTTATAGGGAATTCTGAGCTCTTTTTGGCAGGCTGGTTCTGTCTCGGTCACTGCAAAGCCCAACACCTCGACCGTTCCTGGAGTGGAAGGGGGAGTCACCAAAGACTCACGGTTTCCTTTCAGGGAGTTGTCACCTGCTGCTGTGGTCCATGGCCTGGCCCAGGGAGGACTGGCTAACCACACAGACCAGCGTGGACAGTCCCCATCTGTCGGGTGTCCTAGCTTCACTACACGTGTAACAGGATCCGGCTGGCCAGGTTCCCTTGAAGTTTGGGGCTTTACTGGAGTCAGCCAGGAGGTCCGTGTCAAGCTTCTGCTGCACGGTGCCGTTGCCCGCGCTGTTCCAATGGTGCAGACCAGGACAGACTTCCAGAGGCGGCTCCTTCCCCTAGTAAAGTGATTACCGAGCCGGGTAATTTACATCCCTAGAAAGACACAGGGCAACTGCAGGCCGGGGTGTACGTGTGTTTAATTTTAAATCCTCCAACCTCCCCTTAACGAGGAGGTGCTTTGAAACACAGCAGCATGTTGATATCCTTCAAAGGGCTCATTTCCTTGGTGCTTTATTTCTTTAAGGGAAAGCCTGAGAGACGGACGGGGAATGGCAGGAGCAGGGGAGGGTTTGCCTCCCCCGCTCGCATCGTGCAGACATTATCTGCTGTAAAACTGTCACCGGAGGATGGAGAACTGGCTCTTGGCTGCAGTGGCCCTCAGATAATGTCAGTGCTGAGCGATGACCCAGCATTTGTTGGCACTAAGCAAACACCTCTAGGGCTTTAGTGCCAGAATCCTTAGCAGAACCTGGTCAGCGCTCCTGCCTGGGGAATGAAGGTCCGGATGTGGGGCTGGTGTTCAGGGTCCCCATGGTGAGAGCTCTAACCTTTTGGGTTTTTTTGTTTTGTTTATGTTTTATTGTTTTCTTGTTTGTTTTCTGTTTTTGTTTTGCAAGCATTAATGTCCCTTTTAATCACTAAGGGTTCTGTAAAAATACAGAGAATGGTTTGGTAGGTCTGGGGTGGGCCTGGCATTCTGCATTTCTTTTCTTTTCTTTTTTTTTTTTTAAGTTTTCTTTTATTCATTTTTGAGAGAGAGAGAGCGCACAAGAGAGAGGCAGCGAAGGAGGGTGAGAGAGAGAATGCCAAGCAGGTTCCACACCATCAGCACAGAGTCCAGCGCGGGGCTAGAACCCACGAACCATGAGGTCACAACCCGGGCAGAAACCCAGAGTCGGACACTTAATCAGCTGAGCCACCCGGGTGCCCTCTGCATTTCTAACAAGCTCCCTGTGATTCTGCTGGCCCATGCGCTGTATTTTGAACAGAAAGACCCCAGAGAAGGCAGACACTGGTTTCCCAGGGTCCCACCAGATGGTTCGGTGCATAGCTAGAGCTCAGGAGGGCTAGGACTTGGCCACAAACCTGCACCACCTGGGAGGAGAGGGCTGTGGGGGCCTCCGAAGGGCCTTGAACACTTCAGGATATGCGGTTACGAAACGGGGCAGTGGCATCATGGATGCCCCTTTATTTGGGTTTGGTGGGTGGGTTGGCCCCTCCTACCCCATTAGGTTTACCTTTCAGGCATGCTCAGGCAGGGCCTGTGAGAAAACGGAGTCTGCAGACTTTGAGCCCCTCGGTGGGTACCCCTTGACAGGGAGAAAGACAAACGCAACATTCCAGGCCACTCACAGCCCAGCCTCCGAGTATGTGCCCGGAGTGATGGCGGATCTGGGTCCGCTCGGGCTCCCCACCTCTCTGGGGTGGTCAGCTGATCCTCCCCTGCTCACCTGGTCTCACAGGTCCCTGGATGAGAAGGAGCTGACAGCAGCTGAGCCCCACCTTCTCTGAGTGCCGGGGAGCGGGGCTGCGTGGCCCAGGCATCACCAATGCCTAAGAACAGCAAGGTGACCCAGCGTGAGCACAGCAGTGAGCATGTCACGGAGTCGGTGGCTGACCTGCTGGCCCTCGAGGAGCCCGTGGACTACAAGCAGAGCATCCTGAATGTGGCAGGTGAGGCTGGCGGCAAGCAGAAGGCGGCAGAGGAGGAGCTGGACGTGGAGGACCGGCCGGCCTGGAACAGCAAGCTGCAGTACATCCTGGCCCAGATCGGCTTCTCCGTGGGCCTGGGCAACATCTGGAGGTTCCCCTACCTGTGCCAGAAAAATGGAGGCGGTAAGAGGCAGCCCTGCCTACCCCAGGGGGGCCTTGCAAATGGGCCGGGCTGAGGGGTGGAAAGGGACACCCCTTTGCTGATGCAGAATTGGAGCCCTCCTAGGGTGGGGCTCGGGAGTCCAGGGGAAGGCTTCCCAGAAATAGCTAATGGTTAATAGCTACCAAGAGGCTGTCAGGCATGATGATGATAAGAACGTGGGCTCTGGCCCGGGACTGCCTGGGCACAAACCCCAGTGCAGCCAGCCGGCATTGCAGCCCTGTGCAAGTTGCTTGATCTCTCTGTGCCTCTCTGTCATCATCTGTAAAATGGGAATAATAGTGGATCCTGCCTTACAGCACAGTTGGGAGGATTCGGTGAGCCTTATGTGTGGAATGCTTAACACCGTTATCTGACGCATGGTAAAGAGCAACTGTTGGCCATGATACTTAAAGGCTTAGCAGGTGCCAGGCACTGCTTAGCACTTACTGGATATTAGGCCAAAATGCATGAAACTGCTGATATTTAAGTGTCTGGGACCAACCAAAGCACCAATTTCATACAGTTCAGCCATCGAATCCCCCTACTCCCTGTGTGAGGAAGGAGTTACTATCCTCATGGTAGAGACTGCAAAATTGAGGCACAGAGAGGTTAGGTATCTCGCTCAAGGTCACACAGCTAGTGATAAAGTAAGGATTCTAACCAGAACAGCTTGGCCCCCAGAGTCTGAGCATACCTGCTGCCTCCCAGGTAGGAGGGGGCCTCGCACTGCCCCCCGAGTTTTACTCCGCCTACAGGATCTTGCCCCTGGAAGCAAACCCCTTCTACTAACCACTTCTAGCCACCCGGGTGGGTAGCAGCCCCCGGGCCCTTATCCTCTGGCCCATCTGAGGCAGGCTGGAATGTTTCAAAGGTAATTTGTTTTGAAACCAGGGGAAAACTAACAGAAAATAAACACAGAAAAACCTAGCAGGCTGAAAACAAGGACATTTACAAGCTCAGACATCTGGTCCTGGGAAAGTGATTGGAGCCAGCAGAGAGCCCTTGTGACTCCTAGTCCCTGTGGCCTGGGACTGCCACACTCCAGCCTGATGGGTGGCCACAGCTTTGTAGGCATTCTCACCTGACTCCTTTTCTCTCTGCTCTGTGGGACTCTGGGCATGTAGCCTCTCCCAGAGATGCAGCCCCATTCAGGGATGCTCCCTCCTCTGCAGAACACTCTCTCGTCCAGAGGCCGAGCCTGGCTGGAGACTTCCCTTCTTTCCAATTTCTGTTGAAGGGTGGGAAGTGAGCATGCCCCCTCGAGCCGGTGTAACTGAGGCCAGAAGCTTTTATCTTGCCACTATGGCACCGTTTATTCACTGTATGCTCTCCATGCTTTGAAAGATCTTCCCCCCACCTCTAATAAATCAATAAATAGCTACCAATTAGAGCTTTTCGCCTATATGGCGTGGCCAGACTCAGGTCACTGAGTTGATATAACTCTCAAGATTTTGAGCTCCCCATGACTCATTCCTGCCCCCATCCTTCCCTGCTCTCTGATTCCTAGAGTCCCTTTCTATCTCTGCCTTTGACTCCAGTATTCTACGGGGTTTATGATAAGTCATCTTAAATATTTTTTGGAAGGAGATAAATTATCATGTTTCACATACAGGAAAGAGACAACTATTCGGTCCAAGAGTGGAAGCTCTGTGGTTCCGAGCCGTGAAGGATCCAGTCCAATTTTGCTTAAATCTGGGTGGGAACTCTGGAACTCTGCTTAGCGCGACTAGATGCTGATCGTTTCTTTATTCTGTGTCCTCTTAGTTTGCTTTTTTTTTTTTTCCTGTTTATCTTTATGAAAAGAGGCAAATGTTCATCAAGTGCTTACTAAGGGGTAAGGAAGTCACTGAATCCTTGAAACAGCCCTGTGCCATAGGGGTAGAGTTGAAGCATGTGAAATGACCATTTTTATAAGTCAAAAATGGTCAGAGATCAGCAGTTTCATGTGGTTCTACCTAATGTCATTATCCTTTTTTAGGCAGAGGACAAAACAGTGGTGTAGAGAGATCAAGTAATTGGTCCAGAGTCACACAGCTAGTAAGTGGCAGAGCTAGGATTCAAGCCCAGGGGGTCTGGCCCACCCCCAGATCTCAGCCCCTACTTAGTACGCATCTCAACAGGCTGAGACCAAGGTGGTGCTTCAAAGCCCAGAAATAACCTCAGGGTGTGCCGGAAGCAAGACCTAGAATATAGACCAGGACAGAGACTGGAGAGATCCAGGAGGCCTCAGAGATCACACAATCTACCTTCCTAGAGCCATGTTCTGTGAAACTTCTAACACCGTGCACAGCACTCCTGGCTGTTCAGGCTGACGACCTGAAGCTCCCGAACGTCCCTGAAACGTCAAAGGAGATCAATCTAGTTGTGCCTCCAGGTTGTATTTTCTAAGGTGGTAGAGGGTGCGTTTCCAAATGATCTCAGCAAAGGTTGATAAGAAAAGTACCTCTGCCTAACCAGCAATTCTCACCCAGCCCCCAGCCCCCGAGCGCTGAGCGTGGCTAGGCCGTGGCGTGGTCAGGAGAATTGCAGCCAAGTCAGTGCCCTGGGCCTGGCGCAGGCGACCGGCCCGAGGGACAGGTGGCGGGTTTCCAGGGACCGGTCTCTGCTGTGGGGCCGCTCTTTGGACAGCACGGATGTGGAGGCTTTCCCTGGTTCTTTGGGGCAGAGGAGAGAAGCATCCCCAGAGGATGCCAGCCTGCTCTTCTGATACCCTGAAACCCATCTTTCTGCACATCTTGCGCCACCCAAGGGTATGTGGGTGAAATACGAAACTAGGGAGGCTGTGTCCCTGTGCTTTTCTGCATGTCACTTCTCTCCTCTCTCATTTCCCCGAACCCCGGACCAGGAGACAGAACCGCGAGTCCTTCGGGCCCACCCTCTTTTCAGGCTGCTTGCTAGCGACACGTGGAATTTACGTGTACGTGTGACTGTATGCGTGTGGATGTTTAATGAATCAGATGCTGTTGTGTAAGGTTTGGTGGGTAAGTCCTCCCCTGGAGGACTTTCCCGATGAGTTCTGTCTGACCCCTCCCTCAGCATGCGTGTGCTCGTTTGGCTCTGTGTGACTGGTCCGTGTGTGTGTGTGTGTGTGTGTGTGTGTGTACACGTGCTGACATTGCTCGTGTGAACCTGAGGGTCTTGCCTTCCAGACTGTGAGCTCTCCTGGGATAGTGGCTGTGCCTTCTTTCACCCAAGTACCCACCCCCCGCACCCCGCACATGCCAAGTGCATGGTAGGCCTACAGTCAACAGCTGACTGTTGCCGAGCGCTGGGTCTTGTGCCCAAGAGACGCCTGATCCCCCCGGGTTCTTTGGCAGATCGCACACATACGGATGTCATGTTATGGGGGCCAGAGCCATGTGGCTGGGGGTCTTCTGGATGCTCCAAGCCGGCAAGGCTTGGTCTGGGGGTGCTGGGTGGCCCTCATGGCACTGGTGACGGGGGCTGTGTGACAGCATTGCTAACAGGACTGGGTTGCTGGCACATCTCTCAGCAGGGATCGCTCATCTGTGTCCAGACACGATTTTAATTCTCCTGCTAACTGCCCTGTCACTTGGAATTGAGATTGTGTCTGCAGTGAGGCCAGGGACAGTGAGTTTAATTTCTCATCTGGAATCTTTATCAAGATCCATCCTGTCTATCCATTATGATCCTCTCGGCCGTGCTTTTCTGAACTGCTAATTTCTCCCTCGTTCCTCCCAATTAGCTGTAGATTAATGGTGATGCTGGTCAGACCCTCTCTCCCTGGAGAGCTTCCAAAAGCTCCGCTTCCCTGGAGCTACCCGGTCTGCTGTGTCAGCATCTGCTTCAGATGCGGGGAGGGCTGTGCCCCAGGGCTGTGCCTCTGGGGGACGAGGAAGCAGGGTCCACTCCATCTGGGGCTGCTTCTCTGTGGGCGGGAGGGGGTGTGAACAGGTGTCCACAGAGTACGTCGGGAGGGGAGAGTGTGTCTATTTGTGATTTGACGTGTGGATTCCTGAGAGTGTGGCATCTGTCTGTCTGTCTGTCCATCTCTGAATCCAATCTTGTGAGCGAGAGGCATGGACCTACATCTAGATCCCCCCTTAGCATTTCAGGGCAGAGGAGTCAAGGGGGAGAAGGAGGGCCTGGGCGGCCAGTGGGTGGTGGGCCACACGTATGAGCCAGACCATTCCTGGAGGAGCACAGGACCGCTGGCACTTTGGGGGTGATCAGAGATGTGGGCAGGTCTGCAGGACATGGCTGTCCTCCTTTACCCTGGTGCCGTGCTCCAGACACCCCATGACGCTCCTCTCTCCTCCCCAGGTGCCTACCTGGTGCCCTACCTCGTGCTACTGATCATCATCGGGATCCCACTCTTCTTCCTGGAGCTGGCTGTGGGCCAGAGGATCCGCCGTGGCAGCATTGGTGTGTGGCACTACGTGTGCCCCCGCTTGGGGGGCATCGGCTTCTCCAGCTGCATAGTGAGTCGGAGGCAGACACTGGGCACTTAACCGGCAGGCAGAGGGGCCGCTCTGGGGTACGGGGTTTGTAGACCAGAGTCTTGGGCCAGGGCGAGGGCAGGAGGGAGACCCTCAGCAGGAGAATTGTTTCCAGCCGGTGTCTCAGGGCCACACAGTGCCTAAATTACTGCCCGAGGCAGGATATAATATTGGGAATTGTTGCCAAGGAGGAGAGGCTGGGACATCGTCTCGAGGGGGTGCCTGGGACATCTCAGCCGAAGTTCTCCGTGGACACGTGGACCAGTCCCAGATGCCTATGCTTCCCAGCCCATCAGCTCCCCGTGAGAGAGACCCTTCCTCTCTCCTTGACTGAGGAGTATTTCAGTTGGGCAGATGTGTGGCAGGAAAAGGCAGTCCTGAGGCGTGGGGGTTCCTTGTCACTTTGCTGTGCACATGAGCAGCGTTGGAGAAGGTCTCAGATGACAGCCTGTGGCCGACCCGGCTTTGGAACAGCGGGAGCCGGGGACACCCCACGGGCCTGGATGGGGAACTCCGTGAGGCTCATTTACGGGCCTGGAGGTGAGGTTCTGCTTAGCTCTCGAGGTGAGGAAACTGAGCTTCCCTTATGGGCAGAGCCCATGGGTGCACATGTTCACACCTGCCTCTGGAAGGGACTGAGCATTCCGTTAGGCCTGGTAGCATGGCCAGCCCAAACCTGTCTCAGGCAGAGACTGGGGGAGGGTCTGTGTGGCTCCCACAGTCATGGCGGGCATCACCTCTGCCCAGGGAGACACGGCCAAGTACAGCATACCCTGCCGGGGCTGGCCGTGTGTATGCACGTGAGTGTGAATGGGTCTCCCCTTGGCCTGAAAGCACCCAAGTGAAAGAAGTGGGGGTCCCTCTCCCTCGATATTGCAGTTAAGGTGTGCCGTCCGAGCGTCTGCTCCTACACGCCAGGGCTCGTGACATTGATGCGGTAAAGGGCCCTCGGCGCTCACGCCGATCAGCATTACCGAGCAGGCCGCTGGAGGCGGAAGGGGCCTCTCGGCATCCAGAGCGGATACGGCAAACCCCCGTGCGTGAAAGCATTGCTTTCTGAGAAACCACTCGGACCCTCGGTCAGAATCCGTGTACTCCTATCTCAAATGCAATTCTGCCAAGGGTAGCGATCATGTTTCCGAGACATGGAAAGTGACATCTTTCTGGAGGCGGGCTGCTGACAGTACCGAAGAGTGGGGTCCTGAGACGAGGGAGGACTTAGCAAACCAGGAAGAAGCATCCACGAAAGCTCAAGGAACACTGCAGTCTGGGGCCATTGTCTATAGAGGCAAAAGGCGAGCAGGCCTCCAGGGTCCCGGAGGGCAGCTCTGGGATTGTAATCCTGAGTCATCAGGAAATGATGGGGAAGTGCTTTAAGCATTTTTAGAAGAATTTCAAACTGGAAAGCATTACCATTTTAAGAGTTCATTGCTTAAAGGAGAGATCTTTAATATCTGAAACATTCTTTTGTGGATTCCCTGAATACCAGATGAAGGGAGGATTAGGAAGAGGCCCTCAGTGCCTGCGTCTCATCCCTCCCCCACCTCCTACTCCTCCTCTTCCTCCTCCTCTTCCTCCAAGACTATGAGCAGTGTTGTGTGCAGTCAGCCGGAGCCTGGGCCTAGGATGGGGAGTGGGGGTGGGGTGGAGTTGCCTGCAGCCTTCATGACCCCTCCCCCAACCATGGACCATTGTCCCCAGGTCTGCCTGTTTGTTGGGCTATATTATAATGTGATCATCGGCTGGAGCATTTTCTACTTCTTCAAGTCCTTCCAGTACCCACTGCCCTGGAGCGAATGTCCTGTCACCAGGAATGGGACTGTGGCAGGCAAGTATAGGACCCCCTGAGTATGACCAACTGGGTTCCCCAGCCAGCCTATCTCAGGAAGGGGTGGAAGGAGCCTAAGAGGCTTAGGCAGAGATTTGAGATTTCATTGACTTGCTGTGTCGCCTTGAATAAGACACCTACCTGACCCACATTTCCTGTTCTGATGGTCCTTGCCAGCCTATCCCATAGAGTTCTTATGGGGACTGAATGAAATGAGTGTAGAGAAAACTCTAGAAATTGTGACTTGTGTTTAGTTGTTACAATCCTGTGTAACTCTAACACCATCTTGTCTGGAAACAGCCTTAATTTGCATGCCAGTCCTATAAAAGGCCAAATGATGTATCCCACCACACAGAGGGGTAAACTGAGGTCCAGAAGCAACTTTCCTGTGGTTGCACTACTGATTTAACCAAGGATCTTGGATGAGAATCCAGATGTCTGGCTCCTAGCTCAGAACCTTTCCCAGGGAACTTGAGGCCAGTTCTGCCTAACCCTTGCTGTCCTCCACCGATGGAGGTGGGCAAGGAGTGGCATGTGTGAGAATGCAGCCAGATCAGTGTGTCCCAAAGCCTCCTGGGCCCCATCTGGAGCCCCATCTGGAGGCTTCAGGGTCTGCCAGATCCTGGCTAGCCCAGAACGAGCACAGTCCCTCACTGCTCCCACACTCAGCCGGCCCCTCGCCCACTGCTGCCCTAGTTGGGAGTCAGGCAGAGGAGGGGGACCCAGAGCCCCGACTGAGGCACTGTGGCCTTTGCTGCTGTTTCAGTGGTGGAGGCAGAGTGTGAAAAGAGCTCAGCCACCACCTACTTCTGGTACCGAGAGGCCTTGGACATCTCCAACTCCATCTCGGAGAGCGGAGGCCTCAACTGGAAGATGACCCTGTGCCTCCTGGTGGCCTGGAGCATCGTGGGCATGGCCGTGGTCAAGGGCATCCAGTCCTCTGGGAAGGTGAGTCAGGAAGGGACTCGGGGGGGGGCGGGTAGAAGAGCATGGAAGGCAGGGGTCTGAGGACACTGGGATATGCTATGCAGGGTCTTTTGGGTGGGCTTGGCCTCTGAGTGGCTCAGGATGATGACACCCCCCCTCCCCATGGAGGCGATGGGAGTGTCACTGCTGGATTATTGCCCACCAAGAGGGGGTCGGAGTGGGCTTGTGGAAAATCGTTGCTTTGAACGCTAGCCGCCTCTGTGCTCAGATAACTCAGGCCTGCTCTGCAGACTTGAAAGGGAAAAAAAGCTGGGAGCGCTGACCCAGGGACATTCGTCTACATCCTAACCCTTTAAGTTCCCAAGCAAAAGCCCTAGCAGCATCTGCTCTGAGCACTTTTTGGTAAAACTCAGCAGCTCGCCCTGTGGAAACGAAAGGGCTCTTTGAGCAGGTGCGTGCTGTGAGTACAGGCACCTTGGGGCCTCGAGGACGGCTCTCCGTGGCTCTCTCAGGGTGCAGTCCAGCCAACCCCATACACCTTCTCCCAGGAGCTCAGACCCCTTTCAAGTAAGGGCCCTTTCTTCTTTGGCATGTACGGTATTCATGGACTGTCGGGGCCGCAAAGGACATTAGGGACCCCGTGGCCTAATCCACTCATTCTACAGATGAGTGAACTGAGGCCCAGAGCGGGGAAGGCTCCTCACCTGAGATCAGGCAGCCAGTGCATCCCAGGGCTGGAACTAGAGCCTTGGCCATCTGTCTGAAGCTCCAGGTGTTATAATGGACTCAATGAGTAAGGAAGTTGAGCCTTGGAAAGGTAGAGTGTTCTCCACCTCTTCCCTCTCCAAAGGCCACAAAAGTAGCTGAGACTTTGTGGCACTTATCAGGCACTGCCACATGTCTGACTGCTTTGGGTCCACAACACCCTTATGAGTTAGGAAGCATTACACCCATTTTATAGATGAGGAAATGGAGGCACACAGAGGTTAAGTGAATCGCTCGAGGTCACATGGTTGACAATGGTAGAGCCAGGATCAGGACTCAGGTGGTCTGGCTCTGGACACACCCGCTCTTTACCTTCAACACCATCCTGCCCAAACGACCCTCTTGATTTGTTTTAGTGCAGCAAACATTCCGTGAGCATTTCCTTTGTGTGAGGCTCTCTGCCAGGCACGTGGGGAATCTAGAAGTGTGCAAAAAATGCACATGCTAGAAAACAGCACACAATTTATAGTCATAAGAGGCAGGACCTTTTCTGATTTTTTGCTTGGGAGCCATGTCTGTAACCTCCTGGAAGGCTTCTGTCAAAGGAGTTCCAAGGACATGGGAGATCCTTAGGGGGTCCCCTGGAGTCAAGGATAGAAAAGCAGGCAGGAGACATGAAAACAGGAGGAGGGGAGAGGAGACGGTTCCTCACCCTCGTGGTGGCCCTTGGGGGTGGGGAGGCCACAGACCCAGCCCTACCAGCTCTTGAAAGGAGGAAACTGGCCCCAGGCACAGCCGCTCCGACTCCAGCTTGTCTGTGCTCCTGCCTTGGCTCGAGGCCAGATGTGGGGTGGGTTTGGCCCTGTGCCCAGGGGTCCCAGGGCTGCACTTTCTTCTGCCATCAGAGGAGGGCTCCTGTGCCCCAGCTGTGAGCAGGGAGGGGGGTGCCAGCTGCGGGAGGCATTCTGCCCCACAGCGGGTCCCTGTCTTCTCTGCAGGTGATGTATTTCAGCTCCCTGTTCCCCTATGTGGTGCTGGCCTGCTTCCTGGTCCGGGGGCTGCTGCTGCGAGGGGCCGTCGATGGCATCCTACACATGTTCACCCCCAAGGTAAGGGTCTGGGAGACACTGACCACGCCACTGAGCCCTGCCGGCTTCGTGCAGTTTAGCACTCACTGAGGACCTGTTACGTGTCAAGCATAGTCACGGGCCCCGGTTCCAACAAGAGGGACATCACGCCAATTTGGGTGAAATCAGGAGAAGCTTCAGGGAACGGATGACCCGGAAGCAGATCCGATTTCAGCGAGTGGCAGTAGGACATTGCAGTGAAGGGAACCACATGAGCAATTGAGGGAAAGCACTGGGCATGCTTGAGGCAAAGGTGGGACGTCAGGTGGGACTGGGGCAGGGGGCAGGGAGCAGTGGCAGGCTCCGACAGTGCACCTGTGACAGCAGGAGCCAAGAAGATGCCTAAGAAAAGAGATCTCCCCCCCCCCCCCCGGGAATCACAGCTTGTACCCAAATCAGGGGAACGGTGTCACTGTTTAACTCAAGATAATGGGCCGTGTGGGTAGCGATTTTATCCTGACCAAATCCATCCGTATCTTCTCTCCTTTAATCCTCCCCATAGCCCAGTGAGGGACCACTGTGCACATGTCACAGGACACTAGCAGGGCAGTAGACATCCCGAATGTGTACACACGGGTTTCTTAATGGTGGTCTTTGCCCACCATGTGGCCTTGCCTCTCTGTTCCCCTTCAGACCACTGGCCACAGCTGGCAGAGCCAGTCCCCTGAGGAATAAGGGGATTTCAAATGCAGATTGGGATGTCCTTCAAGGTGCCCAAGCAATGTACGTTAGTAACTCCAGCTGGCAAGGCTGGGGAGGTCCACCTCCAAATGCCAGCTGATCAGTGAGCACCCAGCTGGTTGGTGAGACTCCAGTCTGTAGGCATGGGTCAGAACTCCACCGTGTTGAGCCCCTAACACTGCCATGGCACACACGTGCTCACACACACCAGGGCTCACACAGACAGTTCATACAGATGACACTGGGAGAAGAACCCAGATCTGGTGGGGATTGAGATCCCCATTCCCTCCCAGCTCTGCCCTGCAGCTGGGAACAGCCCCTGATGTTTGGAGGGTGGCAATGGGCAGGATACACACCGCTCTATATTCATCAGAGAGGGACTAAATTGGCCCCCAGCATTCTTAGCGGTAACATCTGAGGTTTCTATGTGAACATCCACAGAGGTCCTCTTTAGGAAGAGCTTAGCAAACCTCCTGAGGCAAGAGTGTGCCTCCCGAGCCGCGTGGCTGGCATAAGGTTGTTGTGAACATGGGATGTCTGACAAAGAAGAAAATAATGTGAATCTGGTTTCTTTGGGAGGGAAACGGCCATGAGAAGAAAGCCAACAGTTTCTATGAATTACTTCAACTGTATTTTAGAATGATGATCTGTCCAACGTTTTCACTTGAATCTTTTAGTTATACTTTATTGAACCTTATGAGGAAAACTGTATACTCTGGAGATGTTCATAAATGGGGAGATTCATACAGGTCTCCGGATGGGCCCCTTGGTGGGATCCATGTTGAGAGAGCCCAGTATGGAACAGATTCATGAGATTGGTTTCTGGTCCCAGCATACACAGTACTGCTCTCCGTTTGATTCAGATGCTTTTAAAACATCCTTTTTATTTATTTTGAGAGAGATAGAGAGAGCAAGTGGGGGAGGGGCAGAGAGAGAGGGAGACAGGATCCCAAGCAGGCCCTGGGCTGATGGGGGGCTCGAACTCACGAACTGCGAGATCATGAGTTGAGCCAAAATCAACAGTCGGATGCTTAACCAACTGAGCCACTGAGGCGCCCCTAAAACACCTTTTTAATTATGAAATATCTCAGGCATGTAACCACACATATATAATAATATAGTAAACATTTTTAAGAGATCAAAATTATAGAGGCCATAAAAAATGCCTGTATAGCCTGACCTGATCCCATTTCTCTCCTCCCCTAAAGAAAACCACTATCTGGAACTCAAGCTTCATCCCCCTAGTACATTGTTTAAAACTCATAATACATACTCGTGTGTGCATAAACAACGTATAGCATTTGTGCGTACTTTTTACGTAAGTGGCATCGTATTTTATGCAACTTCCTGTGACTTGCCTCAGCTTTTATTTTTGTCCCATATTGTTATTTGAGGTTTATTTATAGTGCTGTTTGTAGTTCTGGTGTCTCCATCTTCCCTGGTGGACAGTATTCCACCATAGCACGGAACTTTATTTATTCATTCTCTAGTTGATGATCACTTCTGTTGTTTCCAGCTTTCACTATTGCTAGTAACACTACAGTAAACATTATCACACAGGTCTTCATGTGCACAGTTTTTTTCTAGGGTGTCTAGAAAAAATTCAGGAGTAAAATTGCCATCCCAAAGGATATGCATACCTTCAGTTTTACTAGATGGTGGCCAAATTGCTCTCCAAAGTGGTGGCAACAGGGCACCTGGGTGGCTCAAGTCAGTTAAGCATCCACTTTCAGCTCAGGTCATGGTTTCACAGTTCATGGGTTCGAGCCCCGTATTGGGCTCTGTGCTGACAGCTCAGAGCCTAGAGCCTGCTTCAGATTCTGTGTCTCGCTCTCCCTCTCCCTCTCCCTCTCCCTCTCCCTCTCCCTCTCCCTCTCCCTCTCCCTCTCCCTCTCTCTCTCCCTCTCTCTCTGTCCTTCTCCTGCTCATGCTCTCTCTCCCTGCCTCTCAAAAATGAATAAACGTTATAAAAACAGCAGCAAAGTGGTGGCAACGGTCGACACTCCCACCAGTTGTAGACAAGAGTCTTTTCTGCTCCACGTTTGTTAGACTTCAATTTTTGCCAATCAGATGGATGCGAGATGGTTGATGTGTACTTTGCATAACAGAGGACATTCCTCTCCAAAACCTTTTCCTGGATGTTCAGGAAATGGCGTGATGTCATGTTAGCATGTATATGGGCAAGAGCCTCCATGAAGTGCAGTTTAAAGTAACCTGGAGGAGCCAGGTTACCAAGACCCAGCAGGTGTGGTGCCTGGCCCATCTAGCTTTTGTGACTTTCAGTCTGGATAGAGCCTGCGAGTTCATCTTGAGGTCTTGCTCACTGAGCAGTTCTTTGGGGCAGCTCCTGCTCTTGACCTTGGATGGATGTGTTGAATGGGGTAGGGGAGACCTAAGGGCCTCAAAGGCCAAACTCTTCCATCAAGGATCCCCTTCACAGCCTGTGCTGGTAAGGCCAGCAATGACGGCTGGGTGAGGGTGGACAGTTGTTCGACTGTCCATATGTGGCAGACTACTGTTGCAGAGCTGTGACTGTTCCAGGACAGGATCGGTGAGATGGGGAACCCTGAAACCATTTCAAGTCCTTGACCTAGAGCAGTGCTATAGAATGCTGGGGTCCTTGCACACAGCTTCCCAGGCTGTGCGCTGCTCCATTTAGACCGACCACCATGTGAATGACATCTCCAGGGGTCATGCCATTTGGTAGCCATGGTAGAGTCCAAGAAGAGTTTTGGCCAGGGCATCTCAGAATCCACTCGAAAAGAGCACAGGCTGTCTGTGAATATGCTGAAAGTCCTCTTCTGTAGTCTTCCAATACCAGAAAGGATCCAAGCCATAGGATCTGGACTTTCAGTCCATGCCCCCAAGCAGTCACTGGACGTATGGCAAATGCAGCGTGGCCAGGATACCGTGATGACCCTCTAGCATTTTTGATGGGACAGTAATTCATGTTGACGGCTAGTTAACTCCTTGGATTCCTTGGGCAACATCTCTCCTGATTACTTTCTTAGCATTCAGTGAAAACCCAAGTCAGCATGGCGTGCCACACAATTTACCATGTGACTTGCTCAACACAAAGTGGTAGATTGTGGTAGACTTACCACCAAAACTTTCGGAAAATGTTTCTCAAAATCATAACTATTCGTGTCCTTTGACCCAGCAATTCCACTTCCAGTTATTTGCCCTGCAGATATATTCCCTCAAAACAAAAATGACCTGTGAACCATATTGGCCATGGTAGTACATATTTTAGTGGCCAAAGGTGGAAAACAATCCAAATGACTGTCATTAATTTATCCCTTCAGTCCTCAAAGGTTCGCTGAGTGCCTGTTAGGTTCTGGACTCTGTGGTGGGTCCTGGGATACAGTGGTGAACCAAGCAGACGAACTTCCTAGCCCTCATGGGAATAATAAGATAATAGAAGATTAAGGACTTGCTGGGTGGTGTTGCTAAGGAGAAAAATAAAGCAGAGGAAGGAGGAGTAGGGACACCGGGGAGAGGGGTTGCTTCAGATAGTGTTCAAGGAAGGCCTCCCTGAGAAAGTGGTCTTTGAGTGAAGAGGGGAGGTGGGAAGCAGGTTGTGTGGATATCTGAACGTAGCTCATTCCATTCCGGAGAGAACAATAAAGGAAAAGGCCTCGAGGTTTGGAAGTGTTTGGCATCCAATTCAAAGAGGCTAAATGAGTCCGGAATGGGAGGGGAGAGAAGTAGGACATGCGGCGAAGGGGGCAGTGGGGAGCCAGAGCACGAGTGTATTATGAGCCAAGTAGGCCTTTGGCGTCTACTCTTGGTGAAACGGGAGCCACTGGAGGTGCCGAGCGAAGTAGCAACGTGATCTGACCTCCATCTTCGAAAGACCCCTCTGGCTGCCGTAGACAATCTGAGGGAGCAAGGGTGGAACAGAACGACCTGCCAGAAGGCTCCATCCAGGTGAATCCATCCAAGTTCTAGAATTCCTCCAGGTGAGAGGAGACTGTGATTTCAGCCCAGATGATGGCAGTAGGAGTGATGAGAAGTGGTCAGATTCAGGACATATTCGGGAAGTAGGGTCACACGATTTGTTGTGGAATTGGATGTGAGTGCTGAGAGAGGGACAGTGGTCAATTTGGGGATGACTCCACGGTCTTTTGCCTGAGCGACTAGAAGCACGGAGTTGAATTCATGGAGATGAGGGCACACGGTGAGGAGAGCAGACTTGGTGGGGAACATCAAGACTACTGTTTTGGACACAGCAGGTCTAAAATGTCTAGTAGATACCAAGCGGAGATACTGGGTAAGCAGTCGGACAGCTGAGTCTGCAGGCCAAGTGGAGATATAAACTTGGGAATCAGAGACTTTAAAGCAGTGGACTAGTGATGGTCACCTGGAGAGTGAACACTGAGAAGAAGACTGAGCAGTGAGCACCAGGGCCCAGCATTTAGAGGTTCGGGGAAGGGTAGCCAATGTGGGAGGACAAAGAGGAGGAGGAGGAGGGGAGGGAGACATGGATACATCAATCCCAGAGGCAAAGCAGAGAAACGTCTTTAAGGAGGGAATGATCTGCCATGTCCAAAGTTGCTGAGGCCAGGCAGGCAGTGAGGACTGGGAAATGAGCAGCGCACCTGGCATCAGGTGGGTCCCTGGAGAGAAAGAGAGCACGCGCGTGTGCGGACACACACACACACACACACACACACAAGCCAGCAGGGGAGGGGCAGAGAGAGAGGGAGAGAGAGTCCCAAGCAGGGTCCTCGCTGTCCGCGCAGAGCCCGATGCGGGGCTCAATCTCACAAACTGTGAGATCATGACCTGAGCCGAAACCAAGAGTTGGACGCTCGACCGACTGAGCCACCCAGGTGCAAACCCAGGCGTTTTAATATTTAAAAAAAAAAAAAAAGCAGAGAAATGAGAAATGGGTGGAAACTGGAGATATCCATGGGATCGAGGGTGTTATTTCAGAACTCGGTACTATGATGACAGAACTCCATCATACGCCGCTGGTGGGAATGTGGAATGGAGCAGCCGCTTTGGCAAACAGCCTGGCAGCATCTCCAAAGGTTAGACAGAGTTAGCGTATGAGCCAGCAACTCCACTCCCAGGCGTGTTTCCAAGAGAACTAAAAACATGTTCACACAAAAACTTGTACACAAATGTTCATCGCAGCATCCTTCACAAGAGCCAAAAGGTAGAAACAGCTCAGATGTCTGTCAACTGACGAATAGAAGAATCGAGAGTCGTGTGTTTGTACGAGGGTGACTTCTTAGGCCATAAAGGGGAATGAAGTACTAACAGGTGCCACGACATTGCACGAACCTCTTTGGTCTTTGGTCTTTGCACATGTTGTGTGATTCCATTTACGTGAAATGGCCAGAATAGGCAAATCTGTAGAGACAGAAAGCAGATTAGTGGTTCCTTAGGGCTGGGTTTGTGAGGAGGCTGGGGGGAAAAGGGGAGTGACCGTTAATGAGGATGGGCTTTCTTTTCGGGGTGATGAAGAAGTTCGAAAATTGTGGCAATGGGGGCACAACTCTGTGATGTGCTAAATACCATTAAAGTTTATGCTTTTAAAATGTTTATTTTTGAGAGAGAGAGAGTGGGCGTGTGGGAGGGGCAGAGAGAGAGAGACAGAGGGTCCGAAGTGGGCTCTGTGCTGACAGCAGAGAGGCCCATGCGGGGCTCGAACTCAAGACTCATGAACCGCGAGATCATGGCCTGAGTGGAAGTCATACACTTAACCCGCTGAGCCGCCCTAGGTGTCCCAAATGGTACACTTAAAAAAAAAACACAAAAAACTAAGAGTGGGAAATCAATGCTTTCGGGTGGAGGGGAACCAGAGTCCTTGAGTGAGCAGGGAGGGGGCGCCCAGTGCCCACGTGGAGGAGTTGGTCTCATCGGGGAGGAACAGGAGGCAAGGGCCAGCCGGTGGGCACAGGGGCTGGCAGCTGAGAAGCTGTGGTGAGGAGCTCCTCATTGTGAGAGCTCTCTCTTCCTATCGTGTCATTTTCTTCTGTGAAGGAGGAAGCAAGGGCCTCAGTTGAGAGTCCGAATGGCGGAGCGTGGTGGACGCCTAAGGAGGAGCGAGTGTGAGGTGACCGTGCAGGAGACAGGGAGTGTGGGCGGCACGGAGGACAGGCTGGCGGTCAGGGGGCACACGAGTGTGCAGTGAAGCCAGCCAGCATGGCGTGGCTAACACTTCTCCAGTCCCAAGCTGGACAGTTCCCCCTAGTTTAACACCTCTGAAAACACGCTATTTCCCACAGTTGGAAGGATACTGAGAACAATCATGTGTTTTACAGTGGATGATGCTTACATGTGCCAGGCACCGTTACGTGCACCTGACATACAGTCACTCATTGAAGCTCATAATAACCCTCAGGGCAGGTGTTATTTTAGCCAGTTTGCAGGGGGCGGGGGAGGTACTGATGCACAGAGAGGTTAAATAACTCATCGAAGGTCCCAAGGTGCGCCCTGCGTGATTTCTCCAGCTATGCTTAGCGGCTTGGGGGCAGGCCCAGAGTCGGTGGAAGGTTGGTTGGACTTCACCAGGGTCAGGAGGTGATAACAAGGGATGACCATGGGGAGAGGCGGCAGGGGAGTTAAGAGGGTAGCAAGGGAGCAACCAAATGATGGACCATCAACCAAGCCAATGAAGAAGGGAAGCTGTGCTACAAACAGGATGGGGGTGGTGAAGGGCAGATAGTCCCAGGACGGGTGAAGAATTTTTGGAGTCAAGATACCAGAAGGAGTGAGCTGGGAAGACGGTGCTCTAGGGTTCAGGGTCCTTGACTTTGAGGTCCTAGGTGGCGCACCGCTCTTAGATATGACAGGGGCTATGGCACAATCCTAGGAGTGGGGTGAAGGACGATCTCAGTGGAAGGGAGGAGCGAAGGGACCCAGAAATATGATAGCTGTAGAGCGGACAGAGACAGTGTACTTGGAATAGCGACAACGACCTGGAGGAACAGGCAGCCCGCTGTCCGCCTCCAGGCCCGATGGCAGCCTGGGCGCGTAAGAGGACAGCCTCTACTCGAGAGGGCTGCAGGGGAGGCCTCCGGATCGGGCCCACCCTCGACCGATCAGACTCCAGCCAACAGACTGAAAATCAGGATCCCCAGGTGTGGTATCCAGGTAGTAGGAGCTCTTGAAAGCTCCCAGTGATTCTGATGTGTGGCCAGGCTGGAGAACCACCGAGTGGGAGCAAGAAGGCATGGGGGAGGGGGCATCCAGGGAAGGCTTGTGGAGATGGGGGAGTGGGGGTGACAGACTGTGAGTTCCAGGGGCCGGTGGCAGGGTGCAGGCAGTTAGGGAGGGGCAGGGCGTGAGTCAGAGCAGGGGACAGACCCAGCCATCCTGAGACGAAGTCCGGATGAAGGACAACCCAGGAGTCGTGGGAACCTTGCAGCAGCCGAGGTAAACGGGGCCCTGGGACCGAGAGACCAGGCCCAGTGGTCCCTTAGGCACACTGTGGGAACGAGGCTGAGAGTGGGCAGGGGCTGAGGGGGGCAGCTTGCCAGAAGCCCCAGAACTCTGTGGGCTCCTAACTCAGCACGATGAGGAAGTGTCAGACTGGGGGCAGGAATACACACACACGCAGATATATATGTTGGGGTGTGTGCGTGTGTGTGTGTTACTGATATACACATAAAATATCACTGGAAGGGCACGCAAGAATAGGAACTGAGTGTCTGGATACGGGTGGGGTAAAGGAGCCCTTACAGTGCCCTTTTGTGCCTTTTGAGTTTTAAACCATGTGTCATCAGTTGAGATGAGAGCACACGGTTTTCCGGGACAGGGGCCCGGCACAGCCTCAGCTACGTGCAGCTTTGGGCATCTGCCTCTCGCTTCACCGCGTCTGGGGTCTAGACACATGAGCAGTCTTCACCCGTGAGCCAGACTGGCCCAGGGTCAAGGGTACGTGTTAACCCTTAGAGAAGTGGGGTCCTGGGAGGCACTGAGGGCCCAGGGGCAGAGATCAGTGGTAGAGCTCCTTGACCTCCACAAGCAGAGGAGGGCTTCTGGGCAGGATGACCAGGGCAAGCCAGCCTTGGGCGGGCTCTGGAGCCAGACAGTCTGGTTCAGATCCCGGCTCGTCACTCAGTGGTCGGAGGGCAAGATCCCTGTGGGAACTCACTCCGTTTACTCGGCTGCAAGATGGGGCAAACCACGGGGGCTTCCCGACAGCCTTGTCGGGAGAGCGCGGGGGACCTGCTTCCGGTGCGCAGAGAACGCATGGTAAGCCGTAGCGATTATTATTATCTCCCTCGTGAAGGTGACACTGTTCTTGGGCGCTGGGAACCCGACGCTCCAGTGCCATCTGGTGTCTCGCGGCCCCAGCTGGCTGTTGCACCGGCAGGTGCCCGGCAGGGCTGAGGAGCAAAGGTGTGTGTGCTCCAGTCACGCACCAGGTCAGGCCAGGCGCTCAGGGGCTGCTTGTGGATTCCAAAAGCATCTTTGTGCCGCTGAGTCAAATGCGTGAAACACCTCGCTCTCTGCATGAGGAAGTGACTCAGCCCTCGTGCCAAGGAAATGGCAGGAAGCTCTTGCCGTGTTTTAGGGCAGGCACCCCAAGGACGGCGCGAGCCTTGTCTTTTCGTAGGGAGAGCCCATTCCCCACCTCTCCTCTTGCGGTCACATCCTGATGTTTGGCAAGGACATCGGGCTTCCTGAGGTCTGGCCGCGGGTTCATCCTCTGTAGACCCCATGATCGGGGCCTTGTTGGAATTATGCACCAGCACCCCAGGAATCCTGATAGAGCCCCTTTAAATTCAAGGAACACCAGGCTTTCCTGTTGTTCTGAACAGTCCTGAAGGTGCCTGCCTCACTTTACCCGCAGGTGAACATTGGGCATCTGGTCATCTCCATCAGCAAGAGAGCCCCTCCAAGCTGCAGGCTGGAGGGGTGCCCAGGGGCTGCTCACACAGGGCACGTGTGTCCTCAAAGGTCAAGCTTTGGCACAGACTGTTTCCTGGGGCCTCATTAATATCAGATTTGGAGCCACCAATTTTCTTCAAGATAATCTAGGGATGGGGAATGGGGCAAGAGGAGGTGAGACTGGCCATATGTTGGTAAATTGTTGAAACTGAGTGATGGGTACCTGAGGGCTCGTTATATTTTCCTCTCCACCTTTTGTACCTTTTGCAATCAATGTGCCATCATTTTTAAAAATTAGAAAAGAACAGCAAATAGATACAGTCTTAAAAACATAAACAAAATTCTTGTTCCCATCCCAGATCGTTGCATATAAGACTTGCCTACCCTGTCCTTGGAGAGTCTGTCCCCCAAGTTACAGGGTCAGCTCTGATGGTGCAGTTTGGGATTATGGTGGTCTCCCTAGGGTGTGGCTGCCTCCATTTATGGAACTTGGCCCTGAAAGTGGCTGGGCCTAGGAATTTACCCATTTTGAGGCTTAGAGAGTGATGAAAATCCTGACAATGACATGTGTTTGGACCTCACAGATGGTCCAGACCCTTTTGTAAAAACTTTGGTAATAACTGATGTAGATGAAAACTGAAAGAATCACCAGAAGAGGAGGAGGAGGAGGAGGAGGAGGGAGGAGGGAGAGAAGGAAGAAGGAGGGTGGGAGTGGGGGAGGGGGAGAAAAAAAAGCAAGAGAGAAGAAAAGGAAAGGAAGCCAGCATTAAAATAGCCATGTTTGAGAAAGTAGAGGTTTAAAGCCCTAAGGATCTTCTTGTCCTAGAAGCCTGATCCTAGCACAGAAAGGCGGGTACAATTTCACAGCGCCTGGTGTGGTCCCTCCCGCGCAGTTCATCTTGAGGAAGCAGCCTTGCCCGTCTCTCTCTCTCTCTCTCTCTCTCTCTCGCTCCCAACGCTTTCCTTCTCTCCTGTGTGTCAGACACTGCTTACACAGTGGACAGGAGATGGGCTCCACCCCTAAGAAACACAGAGTGTTGAACAGAAGGCAGACATATAAACCTGGAATGCAGGTACTGAGTGGAGTTGCAAGAGCCCGAGGGCTGTGACTAGCTCTGCCAGAGGCATCAGGAAAAGCTTCAAGGAGGAGGTGATATTTATGCTGGCCTTTAAGAAAGAAGTAGGAGTTTCACCGGTATGTGAGTAAGAGGAGCGGAATTCCAGGCAGAGGGAACAGCCTGGGCAAAGGCCAGAGGTATGAGACTGCGGGGCTTTGGAAGAGTTAGTTTGCTGCATTCGGAGATAGGAGCAAAGAGTGGAAAAAGATTTTTCAGCACACAGTGGGGAACCATCAAAGATTTTTCAGCCTGCAAGGGGGACGGCCAGGGCGGTGTCCATCTCAACCTACCCTCTGTCACAAAATCTGGTGCTTCTTCCTGGTGGGAACTCACCAGACCGCCCAGAGCCCGGCCATTTTGGGAAGTGCCCAGTTTCCAGCTGATTGGTAGAACTGTCATGAATGATCATTGGTTAGCATCAGTGAATGCCAGCATACCTCCCAGGCATAAGTAATCCCCCCACCCATTTCTAGAACCTCCTGGGAGGATCTTTTAAAAACCCACCCAGGAGAGGGGAGGTACAAAGGTCCTTGCCCCGTTGGGACAACGATTATTTTGTTCTCCTGTTTAAAATAATCTTCAAATTTCCACGCAGGCCTCTGTCTCCTTACTCACAATGCCAAAATCCAAATAGCCCTGAAAAACAAAAGTTGTTTTTTCTTTCTTCCGGAACTCAGTTGGCGGCAAAATGACCTGAACAGATGTGAGGCTATTTATAGTCATTATTGATTCACTTGGTGTGAATTTTCATATTCTGCTACAGAAATACCAATGTGTTTGATTACAGGGTGCTGCCCCAGACCCCGCTGGGGGATTATGTAATTGTGTGGCATATGCACCATATTACCTTTCTAAAATAAAGTTAGGAAGAAGAGCCCGAGTTTCAAAACCAGTCTGGCCTTGGGGCTTTTAGGTAAGGAAACGTGGGTCTGTCCTACTTTTTGTAAAGACGACATTGCAAACACAGTGGACCCTCGACAATGTGGGATAACCCTGCTCCATTTCTCTGTGCTCCACTGTGACCGATTTAAACCTCTTCCGCCTGTCTGAACGTGCCGGCTTCACCCCTAACAGGTGAGTCAGCCTTCTGCGTTACGGGGTGAACAGAGCCGCCAAGACAGAAACCCCCTCAGAGACAGACGCGGAACATACAAACCCACCCTGCAGCTGCCCTATCCTGTTCTCTTGTCCTGCGCTCTCTGTGAGCAGCTCCAGGGTTCCCTGTGGAAGACAGACCCCCTCCCCTCTAGATCCCCTGCCCTCCATCGGCCTTTACATATCAAGTCACTGCATTAAAGACAAACACATGGGACGCCTGGGTGGCTCAGTCAGTTGAGTGTCCAACTTCGGCTCAGGTCATGATCTCACGGTTCGTGAGTTCAAGCCCCGCGTCGGGCTCTGTGCTGACAGCTCAGAGCCTGGAGCCTGCTTCGGATTCTGTGTCTCCCTCTCTCTCTGCCCCTCCTCCACTCGCTGTCTGTCTCTCTCTCTCTCTCAAAAATTAAAATTAAAATTAAAAAAGCAAAAACAAGATACCAAATAAAAAAGCCACACTTCCTTGATGGCCCGAACCTGCCACGTTTCTCCTCCCGTTCCGGCTAGCTTCTCCAAGGAGTAGATTATCTGCTTTGCCTTCGTTTCTTCCCCTCTGCTTCTCACTTTTCCTGGCATCTACGTGACTCTGGCCACATCGCTTCCCGAACAGCTCCGACAGAGCCCACCCATGACCTGCTCACCGTAGCATATTTCTCTCGGGAGCCTGGGTCCCCCTCCAGCCAGGCTTGTGTCCTGTGACCTCCGGAGCCAGCCCTCTCTTGTGCTTCCTCCCGTCTGGGCTGCTGCACCTCCCTCTCTGCTGCATTGAACTTGGAGATGTTGTCCCGGCCCCTGGCTTGCCTCTTCTCCCCACCCCGGTGAGCCCTTCAGTTCCTTCCCGCACAACTGCACCTCATGAGTTACATTTCTGGCTCAGCCTCTCTTCTCTGGGCTCCAGGCTCACTTGTCTGCCCGCCCACTTGACATCTCCTCTCGCCTCTCATAAAGACACATTAAACTCAGCATTTCTACAGCTGACGTCTCGATCGGCACCGTTCCAACCCCGTCAAGACCTGCCCCTTCTCCTCGGTGTCCATCTCCACCCCCTCAGGCACGCAGGCCAGAAGCATGGCTGTCACCTTGGCATCTGACTCTCCAGCATCCCCCCACCTCCAGTCCAGAGCGAAGGTCGACTTGGTTTTTCCTGCTGAAATCTCTCCACCCTGACCCTAGGCAAGGCCATCATTACCCTGCCTGGACCCCAGAGGTGCTTCCTAACAGGGCTGCCTCATTGGCTCTGGTTTCTGTTAGAAATGCACATCTGATCACTTTTTCCCCCTGGATTAAGTGCATTCTTGGGAGCCCGGTAAGACCTTTGATCTGACTCCTCTGCCCCCCAGCCTCACCTGTACCTCTCACGCCTCATCCTTGCTGCTTCAGGCAGCCTGGCCTCTTTCTGTTCACACGCCCTCCTCTGTCCTGCCTTGCCTCGGGGCCTCAGCGGACGCTGTTCCCTCTGTCCGAATGCTCTTCCTTGCCCTCTTAACTTCGCTTTCTACCTCTCAGATGTCAGTTCGAGGATCCCTTCCTCAGGGGAAGCTGTCCCTGGCCTCCTGACTGGCTCAACCCCCCGCCTCCCCCCGACCAAGTATTGGGTCCTGGCCTTCACAGCCCTTGTCACCTTTGCAACTTAACATCTGTTTGTGGGGTCATTTGACAATTAGAATATCAGCTCCACAGGAGCTGGGACCTTGCCTGCTCTTACTCTCTGTGGGTCCCCACACTTAGCCCCCGGCCTGACCCCCAGTAGGTGTCCCGTGTTTGATGGATGAGTGGCTGCGTGTCATATTCACAGGGAGGCCACAACACGTTACTATTGAGTGTGCAGAGACAGGGAGGGGATGGGGAAGGTGTCCCCTTCTCATGGAAGTAGGGTACTGTTAGCTCCTTAAAGCCTGGGTTCTGGGTTTTCTTGGTGGACCAAAGATGACTTTATTTTGTGCAAGGTGAGGGGAACTTAATCGCCCCCAGAACACACATACTCGCCGGCCAGGCCTCCCTTTGTGCACTGACCCTGAAGACTCTACCACCGTCGTCCTCCTCTTCCTCCCCAGCCTGGGGCGAGGCTGGGGTGAGCCTGGGGGCGCCTCTCCCAGCCCTCCAAGCTTGCCAGCATCTTCTCAGCCAGTGGGGTGACTCCAGGCGCTCAACTGTGCCTAGGGAGCTGCTGAGGTGGCAGGCAGATGGGCCTCCATCCTGGGCGTTAGGGCTGTAAGATAGCACTGGGCGGAGCCTCAAGTCCAAGGCCTCAGTACGCACACGGGGAGTGGACTTGGCCACAGGCACACAGCGAGGGGCGGTCAGGACAGGACCAGTTCGGGCTTGTGCCTGCAGGGATAGCAAACTCTCTAGAACCTCCTTGCCTCCTCGGTCACTTGGGTTGACCTCAGCAGCACAGGCGCAGGAGGATATGGTCTGGGGGGGTGCTAGGAGGGTGTCAGGGGCCAGCATCAGAGCATCTGTACTCGAGTAACTCCGAGCGAGTAATTTTCACCTTGGGGTGTCTGTTCACTCTTTCAAAATGTGAACAGTAATTCCTTCCCTCCACCAAAAACAAAAAAAAACAAAAAAAAACCCCAAAAACCTGTCCTGACCAAGTCAGAGTCACTTTGTCAGGATTAACTTGCTATTTATGTGCCAGGCATTACTTGTTGCTGCACATCTGATCCTCACAACTGCCGTGGGAGGGATACTCTATTATTTCTCCCATTGTTCAGATGAGAAAACTGAGGCTCATAAAACAGGCACTGTCATTTTTCTAACCCTTCTAAGCTATTTAAGGATGGGCGTCAGGTTTAGGCCTGGGTCCATCTAACTCTACAGCCCCGTGCTGGGTCCAAGCCACGGTCCCTGTCTTGAGGGGCAAACAGTAAAAGGAAAATGGCTACGAAAAGCACTTTGGGAATTGCCCCATACCCTCTACAGGCTGTTGTGGTGCAGGGTTCCATCAGGTCTGAAGGCAGGTGGAAGGTCAGGAAGGGGGTTTCCCCTCTCTAGGAAGTGTCTGGGTTCTGTGCTTCAAGTTGGTTGGGTGGGAGGGGGGAAGGGTCTTTCTGTGACCCAGAACGTGTAGAAGTGCAAGAATGAACATGGGGCCCTTATTTTTTTCCTGGGAAAAGAAGATCAGGTGGGCAGGAGGGAGGAGCTGGTGTCCTTTTTCATGGTTTGAAGTGGAGAAGGTATCGGGGAAACACTCGTGTTCTCAGTTCTCTAGTGCTGTTGTGCAGGTTGTACACTGCACAACTCTAAGAGGCACCATTCACACTATAGTCCAAATGAATGGCCCTCCCTCGAGCTGTGCACCACACATCATACCTAATGGCCCTGAAGATATTCCTCAGTATAATAGCTCCATGGTAAGCAAAGGTGGCAGTTCAAATGAACTGAGAAGTTACTGAGTAAGCACACAGCATTTATTTTATCTCACTTAAGCCTCACAACAATCCTCTGAAGTTAATGCTCTTGTTATCTGTGTTATACACGTGGGGGTCTCAAGTTCAGAGGGGTCAGGGGAAAACCCAAGGTCACCCAACCACAGCTTTCCCACCATGCCATGCGGCCTCTGAACTCCAGTGAGGGTAAGGAAGGGGCCGAGGTGGGAGCGCCACTGTGCGTGAATAAAACCATCATCTGTGTGTCTCTCGTCCTCCCCCGACAGCTGGACAAGATGCTGGACCCCCAGGTGTGGCGGGAGGCAGCCACACAGGTCTTCTTTGCCCTGGGGCTAGGCTTCGGGGGTGTCATCGCCTTCTCCAGCTACAACAAGCAAGATAACAACTGTCACTTCGATGCTGCACTGGTGTCCTTCATTAACTTCTTCACCTCGGTGCTGGCCACCCTCGTGGTGTTTGCTGTGCTGGGCTTCAAGGCCAACATCATGAACGAGAAATGTGTGGTCGAGTAGGTGGCATCTTGGCTGCTGTCCCTTCTTCTCCCTGTCCACCTTACCCAGGCGGGGCAGGCGGGCTACGGAGGCAGAGTCCCCATCTGCCCCGGGCTGATGGCTGGACATCAGAGGAGCTCTCTCCGGCCCCGGCCCCGGATCCCAGGGACGGGTTCAGAGATGTCTCTGTCGATGGCCCATGTGGGCTCCTTCCTGGGTGTCTGGGAGGGGCCTCAGGGACCATGCCCACTCCTGCCTCTTTACCTGGCCCTCCCCTTTTTGTGCTGCAGGAATGCCGAGAAAATCCTGGGGTACCTCCACACCAATGTCCTGAGCCGGGACCTCATCCCTCCACACGTCAACTTCTCGCACCTGACTGCCAAGGACTACACGGAGATGTACAAAGTCATCATGGCCGTGAAGGAGGACCACTTCTCAGCTCTGGGCCTCGACCCCTGCCTCCTGGAGGACGAGCTGGACAAGGTGTGAGGCAGGCTGCCCTTCCTGGGGTGGGCAGGAAGGCATACGTGGGAGTGTGGGACCCAGAGACAGGCCAGGGGTGGCTGGAGCCTGGATGCAGGCCTCAGAAGGCTGCCAGGGACTCATTTGCTTGCTTGATAAACCAGGACCCGTGATGCGTCCAGGGAGGGAGAGAGGAAAGGTTTCAGCCAAACCTTTGGCACGAGGCACACACACACGTTCCAGAGATCACAGGAATCGTGCGGAATGACTTTCAGATGTGTTGCACAGGCTTCCTGCACGTGGGTCACGGTCATACATAATGCACTTGCAACAAGGCTTTGTACACGGCTCACAGAAAAGAAGCACTTCCATTACTGAGTGCGCTCTGCTGTCTGTCCCCTCTGGCCCTCACGACAGTGCTGTGAGTTGAGTATTAATACGGCCCCCTATTTTGCGGCTATGTAGCCTGTAAATTGGGAGCTTGCTCAAGGTCTCACAGCTAGTAAGGGGAGCCAGGGTTCGAGTCCCCATGCTCTGAGTCACCCCTTGATGCTTCGGTTCCCTCCCCCGGCTGTCCCCACTCACTGCAGCTCCCACTGCCGCAATGACCCTTAGTCCCTGGGACAGAGCAGGTGACTACCGCTCCCTCCTTAATGCTCAGGCCCAAGTTTGGTCACCTTGCTTCTATTCCCACTTGCACAGCTGGAAACTTTCAAAGGGACTGTTCTGTTAGTAGGGGTAACAGGATAGAGACATGCCCACAGGGTCTTGGGACCCAGCTGGTGCCAAGATTTCCATGGGGCAGAGCCAGCTCCCTTCAGCCCAGGCCAACTCTGCCCTCTTTATGAAGCTAGGGAAGATGAGCTTTCCCTGTCCTGATGCCTGAGCTCGATGTGAAGTCCTCTGCATGCTGCTGGCACTATACTAACGCTAAGGGAGCCGTGTCCTGTACCCTCTGCCTCTTCCCATGTGATCGAGAGCAAACGATCCAGTCTGGTTTCTGCCCCCAGGTGACTGGCAGCACAAAGGGCGCCTCCCTTCCGTGAGATCCTGCCCCATTTTCCTGGGCATGGCCCAGTCCTCTGAATAAAACTAGGATTGGAGCCAGTTTTTCTTCCTTATATGATCCGTCGTCGATAACATCCAAGTGACAAGAATTACACACTCACGCAGTTGGGGGAGGTGTTTCCCCACAATCACGGGTCCCTACGGGACAGCGTAGAAGTGATTTCCGTGGGCGGTGTGTGGTCACTTGCCCCGTGAGCAGGGGCCCAGGCATGGGTGCAGTGGCTCTCCACCTTGGCTACCCATTGGAGTCCCCCGGGGACTTAATAAAACCCACATACCCCAGCTTTTAGCGCCAGACCAATCAAATGATCATTTCCGGGGGGGGGGGGGCGGGGGGAGTACTCAGGCATTGGTGTTTTAAAGGCTCTGGTGTAGTTCCATTAGGCACTGGAGGCTGGGCCCACTACCTTAAAGTCTGGAGCTCAGAACGGGATGCTCCCAAAGTTGTGGCTGGAGCCATCAGGGAAGACTTCTTAGAGGAGGAGGGTCTCAGGCTGGGCTAAATATAAGCATCTTCATCTAGATCACCTGGGATCCCTAGACAGCTCATAGCTCCCAGATCCCACAGGTGAACTTCTTGAAACGGTACCTTGCTCCCTGGGGGAGGGGGGGATGCTGATGCTCACTCAAGTTTGAGACCCGCTGGCCAAAGACGAGATTTAGGTGGGGGCAGGGATTTCTGTGAAGGAGGGAATCGTTATTCTTAAAGCTGCAGGGGCAGAGATGAGGAAGCAAGGGGCTCCCAGGAGTGGTGTGGGCTTCGCTGAGCCCTCGCCCTCCACCCCGTCCTCAGTCCGTGCAGGGCACAGGGCTGGCCTTCATCGCCTTCACTGAGGCCATGACGCACTTCCCGGCCTCCCCGTTCTGGTCTGTCATGTTCTTCCTGATGCTCATCAACCTGGGTCTGGGCAGCATGATTGGGACCATGGCCGGCATCACCACGCCCATCATCGACACCTTCAAGGTGCCCAAGGAGATGTTCACAGGTAACTCTTCCCGGCAGCGCCCCCGGCCCCAGCCCTGTGGGCTGCCCTCAGGGGCGACCATTGTGCCTCTCTGACTTTATAAAGACTCCATACTGAGAAGGCTCCCTGCTGCCCCCCGGGATGCAGTTGGAGCCTGGCTTACCACCCAGAGGAGAGCACTCAAGAGCCAGGAGAGGGCTGTTGGGGAATCTGTGCCAAACCCGAGCTGGGGGATGGGCTCTTTCTTGGGTCATGTGGCCCTCTCTCTGAGGGCCTTCTGAACCCCCCTGGGGGGGTGCCCTCCCTCCACGTTGGCCTTGTGCCCTGCTCCGTCTCTGCTACTCCCAGCCCTGGGCCGCTCCTCTCCTGGTAGAGTGGGAGCTCAGAAGCTCAGCATCTAGAACCCTCCCTTGAAGGCCTTCAGGGAGGAGGGGTGGGAAGGGAGGGGCCTGGGTGCCCCCCAAGACCCCTGGGCCCCGCCCACCCTGCACCTGTGCCCCCACACCGGCCTCCCGGCTCTCTGTAGTGGGCTGCTGTGTCTTTGCATTCTTCGTGGGGCTATTGTTCGTCCAGCGCTCCGGAAACTACTTTGTCACCATGTTTGACGACTACTCTGCCACCCTGCCGCTCACCGTCATCGTCATCCTTGAGAACATTGCTGTGGCCTGGATCTATGGAACCAAGAAGTAAGGGGGGGGGGGGGAGACATGGAGAAGGCATGGGACAGGAGGAGGGGTCTGTCCTATTATGACCTCCTGGAGAGTGCCGTGTCCCCAGGGCTGCTTCTGAGTGGGCTAGGAGATCACAGAGTCAGAATGTCAGCGCTCAAAGTGCCCTTAGAGATCTGGGACTCAGAGGGAGGACGTGACTCCCCAAGGCCACTTGGCTGGTAAGAGGCAGAGACAGGCTGAGGGTGTGAGTCTCCTGGGTTCAGGTCCTGGCATCACCCTAAGCTGCCTTAAATTACTGTAGCCCCTTACCTGAGTACCAGCTCTTCAGACTTCTGTTAAGCTTGTTAAGCACTTAGCGGCTGTACAAGAGCCCCCCCCCCCCCACTCAGAGAGAACTGTAGGACTTCAGCAGCCCGACTCAGTGTTGGGGTGAGCAATCTGGGGGTGCGAGATGAGGTGCGGTTGGGGACCTGTCTGGGGGGTGAGGTAAGGGAATTCAGCAGTAAGGAAGCAGTGGGGCTCGTGGCCCGAGCCCACAGCAGAGCCACATCCACCGTCAGCCCCCCGGCCTCATTCCTCATTTAACAAATCTGTGGGCCTGGGGAGCCCCAGGACCGGGCCCCTCCCACTCTGTCCACAAGGCCAGAGCCTCCGCTCATGTCTGGACCTGGTCTTGGAATCAGGCTCTGTCACGGCCCTGCTACAGCCATCTTCTTCCTACAAGAGCGCAGGCAGGGACGCGGGGTAAGACAGGAACAGCCCTGGGAGCCGGGGCTGGAAGAGGCTGCTCCTGCAGAAGAGGCTTCTGCAGTCAGGTGAAGCCCCAGAATATTATTCTCAAGTGGATAAGATAAAATATGTAAGATACAGGAAATAAATGAAGATGAAAACTGGGAAAGTGCTGTTGAAAATCGGATACAGTGACGCACAGGTACCTTATTTTTACTGCATGAAGTTACACGACCTAGCTATGGCAATCATCGTGAGATAGCGGTGGACATAAATGGCGTTTGTAGGCGGCTTCGATTGTAACGTGATGGGAAGGTGTCTGTGATGTAATGAATTGGTGACAAAGTCTCAGGTACTGCCAATACCACTGTGGTGGCTTGCATTTACGACAGTAAGAAATGCAAGATTGCACTTAGATGTTATTGAAGTAGAAATGATGTTTTTTTCATGACATTCATGTACACAGCCTGCCGGCTATTGTAATTCTACCCACAGACCCAGGCGTTAGAACCCCCCAAGTCAGGGCCCCTGGACGCTAGAGAAGCGCCCTTCACCTCTCTTCCAGCAGGGGGCGTGTGGAGCCAGACCAGTGTGAGTGGGGTGGGGTGCAAGGCGCACACAGAAGTCCTGCGGCGCCTGTCCAGCTGCCCAGGCATGTCCCGTGAACAGCAGCAAATCCCTGGATGGGGTGAGCTGTTAGGTATTCAGGGGAGGTTAGCAGAGGGCACCAGAGCCTGCGCAGAGGCCAGCTGGGCCACCGAATAATAAACTGGGAGCACTGAATGTGAAGAATGGAAGAGCCTGGGAGGGAGGGACTGGTCAGTGAAGGCTTCCTGGAGGAGGCAGTTGTGGGGGGTACGCAGGCGCGGTGGGGGTGTCAAAGCTGGGCTCTCTGTGCACCTGGCAGGTTCATGCAGGAGCTGACAGAGATGCTGGGCTTCCGGCCCTATCGCTTCTATTTCTACATGTGGAAGTTCGTGTCTCCACTGTGTATGGCTGTGCTCACCACGGCGAGCATCATCCAGCTGGGGGTCACGCCCCCGGGTACAGCGCCTGGATCAAGGAGGAGGTGAGGGGGGACCTGAAACCCCAGGGTCACTGGCATCTCCCCAGGCAATAGAGATAAACCCTTCTAGGGGAGCTGCTGTGTGCCAGGCCCCTCCAGGGCCTTTGCACACCTGATCTGTAATCTTTACAATGGCCCAGAGAGAGAGGTGGAATTACCCCTAGAGCACAAAGGGGGAGACTGAGGGTCAGAAAGTTTGGTGCACCTGTCCTGTCTTCCTAACCCGTGTTCTCTGTCCATGTCTGTAGAGCAGAATTACCCATCCATTTTCCAGATGTAGAAACCGAGACCCAGGGGAGACCCAGGGCCCTTAACCAAGGCGACCAGCTAACTCGAGTAGCCACCCCGATGCCCTCCATCTCTGCTGGCGCCTGGCCAGGATGGCACGTGGGGATGGGAGAGGGCAGGAGGAGTCAGGCCTGGAGGTCCCGGGAGGGTGAGGTGGTCACAGCGTCGGACAGCAGCCCTCGCCCCCGTCCACCCCTAGGCTGCGGAGCGCTACCTGTACTTCCCTAACTGGGCCATGGCGCTCCTGATCACCCTCATCGTCGTGGCGACCTTGCCCATCCCCGTGGTGTTCATCCTCCGGCACTTCCACCTGCTCTCTGATGGCTCCAACACCCTCTCCGTGTCCTACAAGAAGGGCCGCATGATGAAGGACATCTCCAACCTGGAGGAGAACGATGAGACCCGCTTCATCCTCAGCAAGGTGCCCAGCGAGGCGCCCTCCCCCATGCCCACTCACCGCTCCTACCTGGGGCCCGGCAGCACGTCGCCCCTGGAGACCAGCGGCAACCCCAATGGACGCTATGGGAGCAGCTACCTCCTGGCCAGCACCCCCGAGTCGGAGCTGTGACCACCGCCCCACCCTGCCCTGCCCACCTCTCCCCCCACACCCAACCAGCCTGCTCGTCCCGGCCTGGCCTCGCTTCCTAGGCCAGGCCCTCTGCCCACGGAGAGGGGGGGTGCCCTCCCTCATCCCCCACCCCAGTCCCGGCCAGCTCCTCCCTAGACCTGAGCAGGGGCCGGGAGAAACTCTGTGCCCAGTGCAGGCTCCCAGCCCATCTCACCTCCTGAGACCCGCTCACCAAATTGCAGCTGATTAACGAGAACAATCCAGAAGTCCGGATTCCCAGCACAGTGGAGACTGCAAGCGGCCACTGTAGCGGTCACTCTCCCTACCCGCTCCCTGTAACCTGGCACCTGTCGTTCTTAGGTCCTGGGCATCCCTCCGTGCCGCCAGGTGGTGGTGAGAGGCTCGGCGTCGGGTAGGACAGGGTGTGGGGCAGCCCAGAGGCTGATGAATTCAAGGTTGGGGACGGGACGATTGTGTCAGGACTCAGGGCTCAGACTTGGGACGGAATCTTGTGGAAGTCCCCAGGTTCTGTTTTGGGAGGCAGATAGCGCTCTCTGGCTTGAGTGCAAGCCTCCGCAGCGGAAGGGGGCTGGGCACGGGGGCCCTTGGCCTGCAGCACAATTCAGATGGTTTAGAGCACAATTGCGAAGCACACTCCCTCTCTCACCCGGGGGCCCAACTTTCTCACTAGCGGCAGCTTCTCCCCTGGAATGGGGGTCCCTGGAGTTCAGGGGCTCGTACCCAGCAAACCTCATCCCGAGGGAAAGACGGATAACTTCACTGCCCCTTTGGGCTGCCACTCACTCTCCTTGTTCGAGCACAGCCAGCGCCGTGTGCATGTCATGTGTGAATATCTCGGGAACCTTCCCCAAGCCGCACGGCCCGTGACAGGGAGGGCACGGGCAGTGCTGTGGGCACCGGGGTTGCCCAGGAGAAGGGCCGGGTCTCTGTCCTGGGGCCCAGCCCCCGCCGCATCCCCACCCACCCCTACCTGAGGCCTCCCCCAGAAGAGGGCTGCCCTCGGAGTGCAGGCTGGGAGGACTGGAGTCCGGCTGGAGAATAATGTCTGCAGAGCGCTGGATGGGCTCGTGGAAGGATGGTCGCGTGGATGCACGGGCGTGGATGGATGGAAGGCAGGCAGCCTGGCGGGGATGGCGGAACTCCAATTGTGAGAGCTGAGGTACACGGGGTAGCAGCGGGCCACAGTGCTAGGCCCGGGCACCTTCACGCAACGTCCCCGAGTCACTCCCGTGTTCTCAGCGCTGGGAGGGACAGGCCACGCCCAGGGTTCCCTCCTTCATCCCCTAGCCCCGTGGTCCCCCCCACCAACTCGCCAGGGGGCCCCTCCCCCCGCATCTGCTCCCATTTCCAGCCCTCTGGCCACACCTGTCCTTTCTCAGTGTGAGGAGGGGAAGGAGACCCACATGTCCCCGAAGACATGAGCTTTTGGGGCACAGCATCCCGCCTCAGGCACCTCACCAACACCTCCTACCTGGCCCCATGCCTAATCCCAGCAGACTTAGCAACAGGAAAAGCAAGGCCCCAGGAGAGACACTATACTATATATACTCTTCTATATATTCTATTTCTATTGTATATTCAATCTGTACATGTGGGTGTAAATGCTGTTAAATGACAAACCCAATATTATACTGTGGCTGGTGGACTATTTTCATCCTCAGTGCTGTACAGATCTATTTTCATTGTATATTTGATATATTTTTAATTTTGTAGCGTGTGGCTGGGCCAGGCCCCAGCCTGCCAGCCTGCACCAGGGCGGTTGAGCGGGGCCGTCTGCTTGGTTCTTACGGGCCGGGTAGTGCTTGTAGCCTTTGGCTGCAGGCCGGGCCCCGTCCCGGCTGTGGCTCTGCTGTGTTAGACATAAGGCCTGGAGCTTGGTGCGTGCGTGTGCGTGTGTGTGTGTGTGTGTGGTGCGTGCACCTACCTGGGTGTGGGTGCGTGTAGGTGATTCGTGCCGGCCCGTGTTCACCACGTCCCTGCAGACCACACTGGCCCTCTCCCTGCCTCCCCCCTCAGCTCTGTCAGGCAAGGCCTCGGGGCAGGGTGCTGTGGGGAAAGGCAGGTGTTTCTTGCTGGTGGCCCATTACCTTCCTACCCCTGGGCTTGCCAGAAACAGGGAAGGAGGGGCTTTGGGGTGGGGGGGACAGCCCCCAAATTTATTTTCTAGCCAACTTCTTGCTGTTCCCTCTGGAGTCACAAGCTTTGCATCCTGAGGAAAAGTGCTGGGTTTCTTAAGATGGGGAGACCCCAGGAGAGCCTCTCCCAGCGCCTCTGTCCCGTGTTCATCCTTGAGACAGTCCTGAGAGGGCTCAGAAAGGAACAGCTTCCCTTTCCCTGCGCTTTTGACACACACTCCTCACTCCTCAGGGGGGCTGGGAGCGGTTGGTGGAGACCAGAAGAGGTGAGGCATCTGACAAGGTGAGATCCAGCCCCAGATTCCCTGGAGGAGCGGGAGGGGCAGGCCCCCACATCCCTGTGTCGGGTCCACGTCCCTTACCGGCTTTGGTGCTGTCCATGCAGTGCCCACAGGAGACAGCGGACTCAGGGCAGGCAGGGCGGGGTGGGGGGGGTGCCTGAAAGCGTCCCCCGGTCCCTGCTCCTGCCTGTCCTCCAGCCCCGGTCACCAGCTTCTTCCTCGGGGAGCCCTACTCCGCTGAGGCGATGCGAAGCCTGGGCTCCAGATGGGGGTGGACAGGTGGGGCATACTGGCGAGGGGTTGGCTTTTGCCCTCCAGCAATAAATCTGAGGGGACGTCTTTCCTAGTGCCAGGAGAAGCCTTCCTGAGTCAGCCTGCCATAGGTGGTGAGGCTGGGGGCCACAAGCTGCGTGGTGCCAGGCCCTCAGCAGGCCTGTAGTATTATAGGCAGGGGGCTCCCCTTCTGCCCTTCCTCACAGCTACACCCGCCTGTCCCCCCAGAGTACTCCCACGGTGGGAGAGAGCAGAGACATGAAGTCCATGTGCCCCGTGACTGGCCAGGGCCCTGGGTCAAGACCGCTCAGCCCAGGGGAGGGGCCGAGGCATCGTCATCCCCCGACCCCCTCCTTCCTTTCTACTCCCCCCACCCACGGTGTACAATAAAGTGTCTGTTCTTACCAAACCCCTCTTGCCTTTCTGACCCGCCTCAGGCTCGGGGAGAGGGGATGGGGGAAGCCTTAGAGGCCAGCAGCAGCTCCGGGGGAGAAGCTTGGACAGGATGGGGCAGAGAGGGTTGCTGTGGGTTGTGGGTGCTGGCTGGCTGAGGAGTTTGGGGGAAGGCTGAGGAGGGATGCGTGTTTCTTTGCCTAAGCGTTGCCCTGGGTGTTGAACACACACGCTTCTAGGAGGCCTTATTGGGGTCCGAGTGCTCCACACGTCTAATCTCATGTGAACAGCACGCTCTAAATTCTGATCTTTTGCAAACTTTAGTGGACGGTAAAGGCCCCCCTACCGCACCCCACTCCAGTCTGAAATGCTGCTGCCTGATCTGCACACGCAGCCCAGGCCCCCAGCCACCCTCCATTTCCTTCTCCTTAGAAGTAAAAGGTGTCATTCCAGAAACAGCCACCAGATGGCAGGAAAACCTTTCTCTCCAGATCTTTGGTCCCCTACTCTCCTCTCCAACTCCAGCACTTCCGCCTTGTGGGTTGTTAGTGAACAATTATTAAGCGTCCACGGTGACAGGTTCTGTGCCAGCTATGGACACGCAAACATAGGTAAATCAACCCCTGCTGTCCTGAGTTTTCCAGAGGGAAACCACCCCCTATGTCCCCAGACTCTATATCACGCCATGTACCTCTTAATTGAGAAAGTCCCTGTGCTGAAAACGTCCCTCCTTGTAAATTCATTCAATCCTTTGGTTGAAGGTAGTGTTTTGGGTTGAAATGTCAATTTCCCTGCCAGGAGGCACACATAAACCCACTAAGAAGCAGTGAGTTTGAAGGAGTTGTGGAGGCAGAGTTTCAAAGTCCAAGTTCAAATGTCAGCTGCCCCCCCGCCCCCTGCCGGTTCCTAGGAGACCTAGAGCAAGTTATTTTATCTCTCTTATGTCTCATGATTTTGGGGGGTAAGGAATTCAGGCAGGGCATGTCTGAGGGACCCTTCTGGTGGCAACGGAGGTCACTTAGTGGTGTTAAATTGGCAGAGGAGCTGGTCTGGAGGGTCCAAGGCAGCCTCACTCACATTCATCCAAGTGGCTGACACCTCAGTAAGAATGGCTGGAAGGCTGGGCTCAGCTGGGACTGTCACCAGAAGAGTGTCTACACCTGGCCTCTCCAGCATGGTTCATCTCCGGGTGGCCAGACTTCTTTTTCTTTTCTTTTTTTAAAATGTTTTTTATTTATTTTTGAGAGAGAGACAGAGCACAAGTTGGGGAGGGGCAGAGAGAGGGGGAAACACAGAATCCAAAGCAGACCCCAGGCTCTGATCTGTCAGCACAGAGCCTGACATGGAGCTCAAACCCACGAGCTGCGAGATCACGACCTGAGCCAAAGTCAGCTGCTCAACCGACTGAGCCACCCAGGTGCCCCTATTTATTTATTTATTTATTTTTGAGAGAGAGATAGAGAGTGAGCAGGGGAGGGGCAGAGAGAGGGAGAGAGAGAGAATCCCAAGCAGGCTCTGCACTATCAGCAGGAGCCCGATGCAGGGCTCAAACTCACAAACTGTGAGATCATGACCTGAGCTGAAGCCAAGAGTCGGATGCCTCACCAGCTGAACCACCCAGGTGCCCCGAGAACAGCTTCTTCTGAGTCACAGCTTTGTCACCGATCGTTTGACCTTGGGCAAGTCACAAACCTGTGAAACTTCATTTCCTAATCTGTAAAAGGAGGATGATGATCAAATCTCTTCCTTGCAGAGATTGCTGTGAGGAAAAACTGACCTGCTTCTGGAACCCCCACTAGAATACAGTACAGAACTATTTCCATACTGAAATATAATAGGTGCTCATTAAATAGTAGCTCCCTTCCTTTTTGCAGCTGGAGTAGATCCATGGGGCCCCTTTCATTCCGAGGGCCCCATTACCCATGCAATGAGCCATTCTCGCAGAGCTATTCAGAAAAGACGGATTCAGCCTAAAACCCAAAGAAACTAAGAAAGGAGGGGAGAGAAGGCATTGTTTCCAAAGAAGGGAGTATCACAGATCCTGTACACTGCTCCCCCCGCCCCCCCCAAAAAAAAAAAAAACAGCCTCAACAAGCCACAGAGGCTCAGCCAACCATAAGGGCTTGGGCCAGGGTTGAAGGATTCTACAAACCACAGGGATGTGGTGGTTCAAAAAAAAGCCCCCAAGTTCTTTAATGCTTCAAGTGGAGTCCATGCTCCTCCCCTGGAATCAGGGTGAGTAAACGTCTCCTTTGACCAACAGAGTATGGCAGAAGTGACACTAGATGGCTTGTGAGGCTAGCTCAGGAAAAGTCATGCCATGTCTAGGGATGCATTCTAGGGATGGTGGTCCTGGGGGATCCCAGCTGCCGTATAAGAAGCCTATCTGCCCTGAGACTGCCAGTGCTAGAGAAGCTGTGTGTTTGTAGGTGGTCCCATGCACAGTTTCAGCTCAATTCCCAGCTGACAGCCACTATCACCTGCCAGCCACATGAACATACCACAGCGAGCACTCAGTCGAGCTGAGCTGGACAGGTCTGAGGCTCCAGTGGACATTGGACTGCAGCTGCATGAGGGACCCTAAGCGAGAACGGTCCCACTGAGCCCTTCGGATCTGCCGGACCAGTAGTATCCGAAGCAAAATAGGATGTTCTTTGTATTTACAATGCTAATTTGGGGGAGTAATTTGCTTCAGAGTGATAGTAACCAGAACATGAACCCTACTGATTATGGGGCCCAAGCTCCTCATAGGACGATTGGAGAAACTCGAGCCCAGAGAGGGGAAGAGATCTACCCAGACTTCCCACAAGCAGACAGGGGGAAAACCAGGGCCAAAGCCTAGACTCCCAATCTAGGTACTGCAAGTACTTACAAGGAAAGCTTCCCCCCTTGCCCACCCTCATCCCACCAACATTAATTCCCTGCCTCAAGCATGACCTGAGCGTCTGAGTCCTAGGGCTGTGCCAAGCGCTGAGAAAATACAAATAAGGGTCAGGCAGGGGCACCTGCCTCATGCAGGGTAGTCATCATGTGACTTGGAATGTCCTGCCACTGTCATACCCACTGGCTGGTTCCAGGCACACGGATGTGTTCTTCACCAACACTGTCTTATGTGGGAGGAAACCCAGGAAATGGGGAGAAGATGACGTCTGTCACTCAACAACAAACAAACCATTATTACGATTACTCCGTGCCAGCCACAGAGCCAGCTGCAGAGCAGAGAGACTCGGTGGAGATCCCCTCTGTGGCTCCCTGGGGCAGAGCTGGCTGGCTTCTGGGTCTCTCTGTTCTTCCCAAGACTGACCCAAATGGGGAAGGATCCCTGGGCTTCATGAGCATCCAAGAGGAGCCAGTGTTTGGTCTGCCTCTCCAGACGACTGCGTCGTCTTTCCCCAGGACACTGCTGGAGGGGGCTGGGCCCATCAGAACTAATTAACCACTCTAATGGAATGAACCAGTTTTGCTGGAATTTAGCCCAGGTGGGAGGAAACTGTACTTTTCTAGATGGAGAAATGCTGAGTGCCAAGGAGTCCTGCCAGGTGGGCCCTGATTTAGGGTGTGTGTGTGTGTGTGTGTGTGTGTGCGCACGCGTGTGCACTCGTGCGCTCTGTCTCTGGACACAGGCGGAGTGTCTATCCCAGCAACTTTGAGCAAAGAGAGCTCTGGGGGTCTACTGAGCTGGTCCTGGTACTGTGACTCCCATGAATACTGTTCTACGGGCAGAGGCCACGCAGGACCCCATATCATTCTGTACCCCTGGCCCAGCCACAGGCCCAGCTCAGTCTCCCAGAGCTCATTGCTGCTCCTTAGGCCAGAAATCTCTCAAGGAGAATGTACGTGTGAGGTAGCACTCAGGTCCCTGCCAGCCCTATGACTCGGGGTCCATGATTTATGAGGCTCTGAGTCTTGGCCAGGCCTGAGCTTGTGGCCTGCACCCTGTTGGCACTTTAAGAGCTGGGACATCAAAGTCCATCTTCTGAGTTCCCTAGGGCCCTAAACACACCTTCACTGGGATTATCACAGCCACCCAACCCTGCCTCCTGCCCCTGTGCGAAAGAACCATTAGAGCTGACCTCCACAGGGCCCCGAGGGCTGTCCTCTATGCTTGGCTCTCCCTGGATCCCACTTGGGAAGGCTCTCAGCATTTCATCTGGAGCCTGTTAGTCTCTGCAGGCTGCCTGCGGTGGGGGTGGGAGGCAGGGTTAAATGAACTGATAAGCAAACAAGAGACTTCCAGCCTCCTCTGGCTCTCTTCCCTAGTCCCTCCATGATAGCGAGGGAAAGGCTCTATCACCCTCCCCCCAGTGATGAGATGATGGCTGATAAGACAATTCAATTAATTGGGCTGGGGAGCAGAGCAGGCTGGGAAAGGATGCTGGCTCCTTGACCTGGGCCTCAGGGAGGAAGGGTCAGTCCCTGGCCAGAGCTGGAATGCCGAAAGGGGGTCATGTGAGTATCATTGGAGAGATCCTTGCTTGACAGCTGGGGGACTTGCTCCTAGGCCTGGAACCCTTCAACACAAGCGGAGTCCAAAGCAAGAAGACAGAGAGGGTATTGGATGGCTCCTGTCACCCCAAGGTGACTGAGCCCTACTCCAAGCCGCAGTAGGGAAAGGGGAAGGGCAAAGGGCTTTGATGTCAGGCTCTCCAGCTTTGGGTTGGCGGGGTCAGCCTCAGGTCTCAGAAACCAAGGGCCTTATTTGAGGGGCTATAGAAAGGCTTGCCAGCCCTCATCAGTGTCACCCTGGAAGCAGACATTGCCCTGTTTTCCTATGCTTTTGCCACACCCTTTATTCCTGGTGAGGGAAGCCCACTGTGGCTGCCACTTTCGTGTGACCTAGCACCCAGATGGGTGCTCTTTTCTGACTGCTAGAAGAAACCACAGGGCCCAGGGAAGGAAGGGGTAGAAAAGGTGACACTAGAGGGAACTAGGCTTGTAGAATTAAGGAATTTCCAAGCTATTTCAATCTTGCTTCAGCCTGCCGGTTATAGAGGTCTTGGAGGAATGGGAAAAGGCAAGAGAATGCAGGGTCCCCAATGGGAAACTGGAATTGACCGGAAGCCCAGAATCTGTTGTCACCCCAAGCCTTTAAACCCCTTTTCTCCTCATCCCCACAGGCCAGAGGTGCAATCAGGAGCAGGGACTCCTAGTACCACCAGGGGGCAGCACCCACCCATCCAGAGTAGGCCGTCACAGGGCCGGCTGGGGAGGGGGCTCTCACCTATCCTGGGCTCTGTACTTTAGGGAAACAGCATGAGCTCATGCACACAGAACCAACGGAGACAAGCCAGCTGCAACGTACTGAATCCTCCAGAAAATTACAGAAAGGCTAGGTAACAGGTTAGCCCAGAGCTCTGGGATAAAACCTTCAGCAAAGTGGTGAGGACTGCTCTTGGGGGCCTCCGGCCTGAGGCTCAGTTCCCATATTCAGGAGCTGGTCAGTGCACTGAGTCAGGGACGCTACCCGCCAGTGCACATTTACTCACTGCCTCTCCCAGGCTGGGCCCTCTGCCTTACCTGGCTCTTCCTGGGTTTCCCTACCCCCACACCAGCTTCTTGACCTCCCCTCCAGGCCTTTTATTTCCCTGGCAGCTTTCTCCCTCCACCCGTCTCCCCACATGCTTATTACCATCCACAAACATTGCAGAAGCCCCAAGAGGGCAGAGATTTGCTGGGATGAGGTTGGGGGCAGGGGCAGGTAGGGCTCTGTTTTATTCATTGATTTCCATTGCCTGAACAGCTTCTGGCACACAGTAGGTACTCAAGAAATATTTACTGGATAAACAAAGGACTCAGCTGTGGGATGCTAGGATATTCATTTGTTTTTCATTCCCCCCACCCCACTCCCACCAATTTCTCACTCTTTCTGGAATGACTGAGTTCAGCCAGCCTGAAAAATGCAAAGTGGGGGAGACCCCAAGGGAGTCTGCTAGGACACAACCAGATAGCACTTGAAAGCTATTCATCAGTCAATTCTTTAACATCCTTGCTATGGCTCTCCAGCTTCTGGACAGTCCCAGGTCTTCTCTTCCCAGTCACATTTGGGATATTTCTTCTTTGCTGCAGCAAACCCAAAGCCAGCCAAACTCTGAAATGCAGATATTAAGGACTGGACACAAAAGAGGTACCAGCAAATGTGTGTTTCTGGCTACAGTCCAGGATGGTACCCACCTCCTCTGCATATTAGTACGAATCATCAAAGACCACGGTCCCTTTGTTTTTCTGCCCTCATTAATGAGACTTTTGCTGACAATCCCTTGCATCTTCACTGAGCTTTTAACCTTTCTTTGGAGCACACCAGGACCTTGTCTTGTTTTCCCACCGTAGCCAGGTACTACCTGATCTGGAAGTTGGATGGTACACGGGTATCCGAAGCAGGTGTCAATCCCCTTGTATTTCTGCCTTAAAACCCTCCTTATATCATCCCGATGGACATGGAGGCAGCCTGAAGCTGTAAAAAAATGAGGATTAACTTAAAGATGTAGAAGAGGCTCTGGACTTAAAAACAAATAAAAACAAACGAATCTGGAAATTGCTCTTGGGATGAGGCCAGTAAGATCGGGCTGGTGCCTAATGTTTTGGGTATAGCAGCTTCTCAATCACTTAGCAAACAGGTTCTCCAGGCAGGCAGTGTGGGAGGTATCAAGATGAAAAAGCAGTGCAGGCTGGAAAGACCTCAGGGTCAGAGAGGGGAGAGGAGACAAATTGCAATGAGTGAAACAACACAGAACCAGGAAGGAGTCACACGGCAGGACGGCAGGCTGCGGCCACTTTCTATGTGCTTTCAGGGCAACAAGGAGCCATGGCTTTAACCTAATGATCTTTCAGGACCACCCACTCCACACCCACAATAGTGCCAGAACTCTGGTTTTCTTCCACCCAGACCAGGAGCCAATTCTGCACAAGGCCGCCAGGTCCCCCATTCCACCGCAGGCAGGGTCTTTGTTGACTGTGATAGAGGCTGGTATCGAGATCACAGTCATCTTGGGCCTAGTTGGGCCTCACAGGCGCAAGATGGGGGCGGGGTGGTCAGGAAGCCCCAACACGGTGTCTGGGACAGGAGGGGGCAGCCTCCTCCACTCGACACTGTCTCTCCACCCCCTTTATTCCCCGTCCTCCAGTCCGCCGCAATGAAACCGCAACAAGGAGGGGGAGTTGACTAGAGCGGCCAGAAGGGGCGGGCGGAGGTTAGAGGTCAGGGGTCGCGAGCCCTTCGGTGTCCCAGGGGCTGCAGTGGGAGGAGCTGCGGGCTCGGGGAAGGCGGGGAGCCGGGCCGAAGGGGCGGAGGGGACGGTGGCGGACGCGCGCAGGGGCGGCGCGCTGGGCTGGGCGCTGGCGGTGAGGGGGTTACGCGCCTCGGCTCGGCTCGGCTCGGCTCAGCGGAGGAAGGCTGAGCCCCGCCGCCCGGGCCCTGCAGCGAGTCCGGTCGGCCCCGCGCCGCGCCCCGCCCACCCCGCCCAACGGAGGGCGCGCCCGGGCGAGGCGGGGCCGAGAAGAAAAGGCGCCACCAGAGAGTGGCATCCGCTACCAACGCCGGAGGGAGATCGAGAACCCCCTGGGCCCCAGCCCACCGGTGCCCAGGCTCCCCCGCCCTTAGGCCACCTTTCGCCCGCCTCCTGCCGCGAGCCAAGGCCGGCGCCCCGCCCGGAGATGGGCAGACGCGCGGATGGCGTGGCTCCCAGTGCCGCCAGATCGCTGGAGCCCGGCGCCGGGGCGCTGCGCTGAAGCTCTCGATCCGCGCTGCCTGGGAAGCCTGCAGGTGTCCTTGGCCGCTCGGCCGCCGGAGCCCAGAGCCCCGCGCCCCGGAGCGGCTCCGCCCCCCAGGCTCGGCGCTGCGCAGGACGCCCCGTCTGAGGCCCCCCCGCCCCAGCACGGCCCCCGCTGCGCAGCGCCAGCCCCGCGCCGCTCCTAGCCGCTGCCGAGCCGCGGACGCAGGACGGGAGGCTTGCTCCTGCGGGCGCGCTTGTTTTTCTGCGGCCGCCTCGCCCTGCGCAGCCCCCGCCCGCCTGAACGCCGCGCTCCGCTCAGCCCCGCCCGCCATCCGAGCCCTGAGCTGGATTTATGAATGGGGGGAAGAGGCCACATGCCGCCGCCGCCGCCTCGTGTTGACCGCAAGCAGCCCGGGCCCGCGGAGCTCCGCCGGCTGCCGTAAGAGCGTCGGCCCGGCCCCGGCAGCCGCTCCGAGGACTTGTTGCTGCTGCGCTGCCGCCGCCGCGGGGAAGCCGGCCGCTCCCGGGACTCGGGAGCCGGAGGGTGGCCCCTGTGAGTGTGTGAGTGTGAGCGCGCGCGCGCCCCAGACCTTCGCAGTGAGCCTGGACTGTGCGCTAACTCGCCTTTTGAGGGTGAAGGGGGGGCGTGTCCGGGGGCCCGAGCATCTGAGTGTCCAGTCCTAGCCGGGGAGCGTGAGGGCTTGTTCCTGCCTCCCCGGGCCCCTCGCTTGGGTCCTCGGCTCGCCTTTTCCCTCCTGCCTCCCTCGCCGGAGCTGCCTGCCCAAACCCCAACCACCTGTGCACCGGAGAAACCCAACTCCTCCTGCTCCGCGCCCCGGGGGGAGGCAGGGGCAGGGCCAAGCCGCAGAGGGGGCCGCCGCCGCCTCCTGCCTCCTCCTCGTCTCCTCCCCCTCCCCCGTCTGACGCTGCCTCCTTGGGAAGGGTGTTTGGAGGGCAGCGGCCGCCCCAAGCCGAAGCCCCGCAGCGCTTCTTATGATCAGCTCGGTGTGTGTCTCCTCCTACCGTGGGCGCAAGTCGGGGAACAAGCCTCCGTCCAAAACATGTCTGAAGGAGGAGATGGCCAAGGGCGAGGCGTCGGAGAAGATCATCATCAACGTGGGCGGCACGCGACATGAGACCTACCGCAGCACCCTGCGCACCCTACCGGGCACCCGCCTCGCCTGGCTGGCGGATCCCGACGGCGGGGGCCGGCCCGAGTCCGATGGCGGCGGTGCAGGCAGCAGTGGCAGCAACGGCGGCGGGAGCTGCGAGTTCTTCTTCGACCGGCACCCGGGCGTCTTTGCTTACGTGCTCAACTACTACCGCACCGGCAAGCTGCACTGCCCCGCCGACGTGTGTGGGCCGCTCTTCGAGGAGGAGCTCACTTTCTGGGGCATCGACGAGACCGACGTGGAGCCCTGCTGCTGGATGACCTACCGGCAGCACCGCGACGCCGAAGAGGCGCTCGATATCTTCGAGAGCCCGGACGGAGGCGGCGGTGGCGCAGGGACTGGCGATGAGGCCGGCGATGATGAGCGGGAGCTGGCCCTGCAGCGCCTGGGGCCCCATGAGGGAGGTGCAGGCCCCGGCGCGGGGTCGGGGGGCTGCCGCGGCTGGCAGCCCCGCATGTGGGCGCTCTTCGAAGATCCCTACTCCTCCCGGGCGGCCAGGGTGAGTGACAGGAGCCTGAGCCTCCTCTCGGGTGTGTAAGTACCCGTGGTGGTGGGGATGGGGGCCGGGAGGAGCGGGCTGGGCCGAGACTGACTTACCTTTACCACTGCCTCCCTCCCAATTCCCTCTGTCTTCCATGGAACCCCAGGGGACTCATCCTCCCCCCCCCCCCCGCCCCCTCCCCCCCCCCACACATATACCCTCTCTCCTGCACGCTTCATCAGGAGATTGCGCGCACTTGACTTACTACTTGGACCTAATCCCAGCTGCCTGCTTTGCCGCATCCCCTTCAAGGGAGTGGGTTGCCCTTAGCTGAGCTCTTCCTCCCCCTTCTCTGCACAGGCTGCCTCTCTTCATTTACCCCCCACTCCTCCACAGGGCCAGCGGCCTGGAGAGCTGGAATTAGGCCTCCTGCCTGAGTCAGGGTTTGGGGGAAGAAAACTGGGTGTGCTAAGCGCCTACTCTGTGGCAGGCCCATGTGTTAGCTTCTTGCATGGGTGCCACCTCCTTTAAATGCTCTGGGCAGCCGGGTACGCTGTGAAGTATGAGTTCTGTAGAGGGACACCAGCTCCAGCCCAGGCAGGGCTGGGACCGGAATGCAGGCCTCTCATCCAGGTTTCTGGTGAGCCCTTTTTTCAGGGAGATAAGTCAGGATGTCTGCCCCTTGCCATGCCCCTAAGGCTTCCTGGTCACCTGGGATGTCTTGGCTTCAGTTAGACAGGAAGGGCCTAATGTTCTGGGTGATGCAGGCTCCCGCGGTCAGTGGCCAGCCACAGGCTGCCTGTGATGATCCCAAATTTGTTGCCACTTCTTTTCTTCCTGCTGCGGCACAGATTGGCTTCCCAGAAAGCCCTGGTTCGGGTTACTGCCTGAAATGGGTATGTGGGGGGAGAAGAGGGTGGCATAGATCTAGTCCTATCCCACCACCTCCTCCTCAAGTCAGTCCAGTTTCTCCCACCTCCCTAAGGTGAAAGGGGTTGGAGGGATGGGGATATACTTGGACGGCTTAAAAAAAAAAAACAACCATGAAGGATGGCTTCAGATTCTTTAGAGAGAGAGAGAGAGAGCCCCAGAGGCTGGTGCCTGGCTTCATGGCTGGCAGCCTAAAGCCTGGCTGTTCCTCACCTCTGGCATCCCAAGTCATCCTATTAATGAGTCTCAGAGCCCTTGCCACCCTCCCTGGCCCCTCCTGTGCTAGGCCTCAACCAGGTCATGGAAGGGAAAGTTCCACTTCCCCACCCAGGGGAGGGCAGGAGGCTGGGAAGTGGGGCTGCAGGGCGGGCCAGGCTGGCGTTAATGCTAGACCAGGGCAGACACATCTCTGGCCTGGGAAGAACAGAGGTCTTGGTGGCCAAGGCATCCCAGGGCAGCCCCCGGAAGGCAGACCCCTTTGTCAGGACTGAGAGGGAAGTTGGGGCCAGGAGCTGCCTTTGTTTCTTCCCTACAGCCCTTAGATCAGCCCAGATGATGCCCTGGCCTGGGTCTGCTGTGAGTTCTGGGGGCTTCTCATGCAGTTCACTAACCCTGCCAGTGTCTGCTGTTGGCTGTGGGTACTAGGGGAGAGCAACAGGTACAGGCTAATCCAGGCTCTTTTTAAGTTGGGGCTAGGGGGAGGCAGTAGATTTGGCTTCCTAGAAATGGGGAAAGGGGACAAGGCAGGGAGGCAGAAATGAAATGATGTGGTTAGGGGAGCTAGGTCCTGTTCCTGGGGCCTCTGGGGAACTTTTCATCTCTGCTGCTTCTCTCTTGGATTCCAAGGGGCTGTGCCATCTATGAGTTTACCTTCTGCTCAACAAACCCCAGGGTCGGCCGGCCTGGGGGCTCGTTGAATAAATGCAGAGCCTAGTTGACCTCTTGAGTTTCTCCAGGAGCCCAAGATACTTGCCCGTTTGATGTGGAGTCACATCCGCCAGGGCATTCCAGCTGAGGCCAGGAGTTCGGGGCCGGGCAGGGTTAATTCTAATATTGAAGCAATGAAGAAACCACGATCCAGAGGTGTTCGATGCCGTCAAAGACACTTAAGGGCAGAGCAGGAACCTCCCTTAGATTCCAACTTTCTGGTTGGTAAGACTGATGTGAACAGCTATGTGGAGCTTAATGGCACTCATGCCAAAAGTAGACTTGCTTCCTGCTAAGGAGCACGAGGCAGAAGCAAGCCTTCAATTCAGCTGTTCCTGGGACAGACAAGTGAGAATACATAATTGTTAAAAAATTGCTGATGGCTTTTGGTTTGAGTATGCCATGCAGGTATTTACATTAATCTCTAGTCCTCCCGATAAACTTAACCGTGGAGATCTCTTCCCCATTCAGTAGATTGGGCCTGTGAGAGGGTAAACATCTTGCCTGAGATGACACAGCCAGATAGTGGCGTGCTGTGAGTCAAAGCCCCTGCTCCTCCGATTGCAACATGTTCTTTCCACTGAACGAGGCTGTTTTGGAGGTGAAGGGGTGGTTTGTTTCTTATTCTGGCCTGGAAGGTGTTCTGAGGTTCTGTACTTCCTGTGGATGACATCAGAAAACCCAGGGGCAGATGGGGACATCAGCAGGGACATTTACTCTGCCACCCCTCAAGGTCTAAGGGCCTGGGGCGTAGGCGATCTGGGGTTGTGCCCTCCTCACTCTGTTTACCCGCGGCCAATAACACTGCCCTTCCACCAAGTATTGTCCACTGGGTCTGTGCATACCCTCCCTACTCGGGGCCTGCAGCATCAGCCGTGGGCGTGGGGTGCCCACTGAAGGCCAGTAGGGCAGAGGGGCAGGGCCCACCCCAGGCGTTGGTTTGCACCCAACTGGCCAGTTGAGTAGTGTGTTATGACAGGAGCAAAACAGATACAAACGGAAAGTGAACTCAACTGATTGTGGAGCCTGTTGCGTAGCTACTGGCCTGGCCCGCAGAGCTGTTCCCATTCAGGCAGGCTCTAGGTCGGTCAGGGTGCTCACCCCTGCTCCCCTCACGGTGGCCAGGCCTGTGGCAGCGCTTTGGTGGCTCTCTTTCTGTGGCCTGGTGTGGGAAAGCAGGCATGGGGCAGGCTGGTCCTGTCCCCACCTGCCCAGTGCCCACAGTCCCAGCCTTAGCCACAGCCAGGGTGGCTTGCCAGACTGAGGGGGACCAGCAGGGTTTTGGCAGCAAGGAGGTTGGTAGAATAAGGCCTTCCTTATTTGCTGAGGGCACATAGGAGGCCTGAGGAACGAGACCCTAGGACACTCCCCTCCCTTCACTCCCAACCTCTTGAGGACCCAGGGGTTAGACTGATTTCAGCTGTTATCAGTCCTGTTAAGAATGATAGTGTTTTGGAGCGCCTGGGTGGCTCAGTTGGTTAAGCGTGCAGCTCGATTTCGGCTCAGGTCATGATCTTACAGTTCGTGAGTTCAAGCCCCCATTGAGCTCCACACTGGCAGCACAAAGCCTGGTTGCCTCTCTCTCCCTCCCTGAAAATAAATAAAACTTAAAAACAATAAAAAAAAAAAAAAAGGATGATAGTCGTTCTCCTTTGGCTAAATCAGTACCTGGATTCGTTTTCCCATAATGTTCCCCTTCCGAGTAGAGGATGTGGCCCAAGGATCCCTACTGTCCCAGGAAGGCAGCTGGAGCTGGGTTTTCACTGAGCACCCACTGCGTATCAGGTCACTTTTGCTTTGTTCTAGTATCTCATCTGGCCTCTGTGAGGCAGGGATCATTAACCTCAGTCTACACTGAGGGAAACTGAGGCCCAGAGGGGCTTGCTCACACAGCTGGTGGTTGAACTAGGCTCCAAACCCAGATCTTGTGAACCCACGTCTGTGCTTGTGCCACAGCTTCAGCCGCCTCCTGTGCCTTCTTGCCTGGAAAAGGCCTCTGACTTTAGGGGGCCCCAGAGGGGGCCTTCTGCTCTCCTGCCATCCCTCCCTTCACTTCCTCCTCCAAACTAAAGCTCCCATCCCCTCACTCCCTAGAATTGCTCACATCTGAGCTTGCTCTCTGTTTTTTCTCACTGTGGGACTCATAGAACAAAAAGAAAGGGGACTTAGTTACGAGAGGTGACGAGGTGTCCCCTGGCCCGACAGAGGAGTGAAATGGAGGCCTTCTTGGAAGAAAATGCAGAGCTCTGTTCCTACTTATCCTTTCTGAAGGCCCCCCAGCTTCTCTGACATGGGCATTGACTGGGACTAGCTGGGTGGTGGGCAGGACCCCCTGGTCCCAAGCCGGCTGGGCTAGGGAGAGCCAAGAAGCCAAGCCTGGGAGGCTCGGTGCCCTGGCCTGTCCCCCAACCCTGTCCCGAGGCAGCCTCCCAGTCTCTTCCTGGGTCTGTTTTGTGTTTTTCTTTTTTGTTCTGAACAGACCAACATTTGCCTCTGAACATCTTGTCTCTGGATAATGAGGTGTTTCTGTTTGTCACCATTTGGGGTGGGGTGTAAAGTGGGGGAGGGGCTGAAATAAACTTGGGCTATTTTGGGGAGATGAGGGAAGAATGGGCAGGAACAGAGCCAGGCATTTGGGCCTTGGGAACGGGGAGCCCCCAGGCTCCTTGCCTCCACCCGTGGACATTGTCCTGCCCTCACTCCAAACCCAGTGTGCTGGGCACCAGGACGTTCAGGCCATCCTTGTTCCTGGGCACCCAGCCTACCACAGCCTCTGGCCCAGCTCCCTGCTAAGGTTTTTTGGGTTTTTCTCAGGCTGGGTGATGTTAACCCAGCCTCTGGCAGGGGGCCCCATCAGGCAGTGGCCTTGGCCCACCCTGGAAAGCCACAGAGTCTGAGAGCCCATGTGCCTGGAGGTATTCCTGGGCATTTCGGTCACCTCTAGCCCGAGTTAGTGGGGCTGGCCACATCTCCTCCTCGTGACAGGTTCCCCAGGACCTGGAGAGGAAGTAGGCAGTCCCCTTGGCTCCAGTCATTCAGAAAACATTTATTGGGTACTTATCACATGCCGGACACCAGGCTGGGCCCTGTAAATACAGAGACGAGACAGACATGGTCCCTGTTCCTGAAGGGAGCTAGGTCAGGTGGAGTCGGTGGCAGTTGAAGGAAATTGGGTGACAAGAAATAGTAATAACACAAGATGGATCATGAGAGGTGCCACAGTACTCTTAAAGAATAAAGCCCCACAGGAGGTGAGAGGAAAAAGCCATAAATCCCACCTCTGTGTGAAGTGAAGCGAGGTGGGGGGATGGTTGGCCGGCAGGGAAGCCTCAAGGAGGAAATAGAAGTTAAGCTGGATAGGCCCTGCAGGATAATGACTTAGCTCTCTTAAATAATTTTTAGAAGGAGGCAGGCTATAAATAAATATATAAATAAATACATAAATTTTCACCGTGAGTAGTGCTTTAACCATGCAGGGTTAGGGAAGGGGCGAATTTTCTGGCCAGGCGACCGGCCCCGGCAGAGATAGGACAGCACGGAACACAGATAGGCAACAGCCAGGAATTGCATTTGGCTGGGCACGTTCCTGGCCGGCGGTCTGGGCTGGACTGAATTCCTTCTGGGGCCGGACTCATCAGCTCCCGGCAGCCCAGAGGCCCTGAGAAGCCCCACGTGCTGGCTTGGCAGAAGGGGGGCATAGGTGGCGGCAGGCTGTGGCCCCTGGAACCAGGATAGGAGGTCCCAGGGCCAGGGTCTGCTCCCAGGGGAGCCCATGAAAGGAGAGGAACAGGGGTCGCTAGGCTGATACCTGCACTTTGAGGCCCTCACTCAGGAGCCTAGGGACAGCTCAGAGATGCTTTGCCTGACACGTTGTCTCTCTTTTCCTGCCTCTGAGCCCGCAGGGCTGCTCGCTCCTTTTACAGCGCTGCCTGGGCTCTAGGACCTCACTTCCCCGGAAGCCTCAGCACCTCATCCCATCCCCACCGATCTTCTCTGCAAGTGTCTTTGGCTGTGTTCTCAGATTTCTCTTCTCCTACACTTCATCCTTAATATAGGTTTTGGGCATGAGTCTTCTTATGTTTATCGGTCCATCTGTCTCCTTGGCCCCTTCTCCTTGGGCCCCCCTCCCCTGCCCCCGCTGATTGTATTCAGTTCCCAATGACTGGTGTCTGTCACCTCCCCCCTACCCCCCCGACCCAGCCTGTGCCAGATTCTTGAGACACTCTAGGCTCTGTGCTGAGTTTTACAAATATCATTTCTTTTAATCCTCAAAACAGCCCTATAAAGTGGGTACTGTTCTCATCCCCCTCAACACATCAAGCACTCTGTAGCCTCAGGTCCTTTGCAGTGCCTGTTCCCTCTGCCTCTCCAGGTGTCCTGGATCTTCATATAACTCACTTCCTCACTCCTTCAGGTCTCTGCTTAGATGCGTCACCTTGGCATTGAGGTCTTGCCTAATCACCCTATTTGAAATAGGTCCCTCCGGTCACCTGGGTGGCTTAGTCAGTTAAGCGTCCAACTCTTGATCTCGGCTCAGGTCATGATCTCATGGTTCGTGGGTTCGAGCCCTGCATAGGGCTCTGCGCTGACAGTACGGAGCCTGCTTGGGATTCTCTTGCGCTCTCTGCCCCTCCCCGACTTGCGCATGCACGTGCTCTTTCTCTCTCTCAAAACAAATTGAAAAAAATAGTTTAAAAAGAAAATGAAATAGTTCCCTCCTCCTCATACTCTACCTCCTTTCCTCTTTATTTTTCTTCCTGACACTTATACCATCTGGCATACTATGTATTTGCTTATTTGTTGATGGTTTCCTTCTCCTAGAATGTAAGGCCTAAGGGGCAGGGGTGTTCGTTTTGTTTCCTGCTGTTCCCCAGCGCCCAGAACAGTGTCTGGCACATAGTAGGCCATTTTATGGGCAAAGATCTCCATTTTATGGGCAAAGACCCTAAGGCTTAGAGAGGTTAAGAAATTTGCCTAAGGTCTCTCAGGCAGTGAGTAGCAGAGACCAGCTTGTACCCAGAAGCATGTGACTTTAGATTCCTACCATCGGCAGTTTTAGGATGAGCTTGGTGAAGGAGGCTGATAACAGGGCTGACTCACCAGCCAAAACACCTGGGTCTCCGGACAGGTGGGTCCCCCACAGGCTACAGCCAGCCTGTGTGTGGGGAGCCCATGGAGCAGGAAGCTGGAAGGAGCGGTGCTTTCCAGCACAGAGGCTCGGAACCTCCTGTCCAGGGTGGTGAGACCCTCCCGCATCCTTCCAGCGGGGAGGAGCGTAGCTGCTGGCCAAACCAGATCGCATAAGCAATTTTCCGCTTGGGCAGTTTTGACTTCCAGCAGAATCTATGTCCCGTGTCCTCAGGTAGCATGGAAAGAACTGACATCTTCCACCATGGGAACCGGGGCAAGTCCCTTCTCCCCAGGCCTCGGTTTCTTTGGTTGCAAAACCAGCAGAAAGGGAATTGAACTGGGTGAGCTCCTGGGGTCCCTTTGCTTCTAAAAAGCAAAGATTTTTGCGATGTTTCTGGCTCCAGGTCCAACTCAGCCTCTCAGAAGCTGCATGTAAGGGTCCTTGGAGACCATGCCCACACCCCTGGCTGGGAACTAGTGCTGACCCCATTTTGTAGTGAGAGACCCGTACAAAGTGCAGCATTTACCTAGTGAGTGGCTGGGCCAGGATGAGGGACCCAGGCAGTCTGACCCCAGGGCTCCTTAGCTCTTTGGCCTCAGTCTCTGCCCAGCAGGTACCATGGGAAGGAGGTACAAGTGTACCCCACTAGCTGTATGGGATGGCCCAGCAAGGGCCGCTCAGAAGGCTCCAGCTCAAGGCCTTGATGTCTAAATTGGGTGCTGTTGCAGCCACTGCCTCCTTCCTTGGTCCTTTTTTGTCCCTGGAAGCCCCCAAAAAAGAGAGTGGGAGGAAAAAAAAAGCAGTGTCCCTGCTGCTGGAGGTGAAGGGCCTTGATTGCACTTGCTTAGGACCACTGCTTACAAAATAATTCAGTTCGGGAATAACCTAGGGAGAAAGGAATCATTGGGGCCCGACAGGGGAACCTGTAACCTCAGGACCCACCTGGGGCAACACGCCAGAGCCCAGGTGCCTGCATCTGTCCCAGCTCAACCTCAGGTGGTGTGCCTGTCTCCTTGGGGAAGGGGGGGGCTTTCTGGGGCCTGCCTTGCGCCTGCTGCTAGCCCTCGAGAGGTCACAGGGGAGACTGAGACCCCGTGAAGATGTCACCAAAGAGGAGTGGACTGTTTGGTTAGAGGACCAAGCGGAAAGAACTCTGAGCTGAGAGTCAGGGGACCTGGCCTCTGCCTGATCCTGAGCGAGTCATTTGCCCTTTCTCATGCCTGGGAAATGGGCACATGTGGCTACCCTTTATCAGCCCCATCTCCTGGGAGGGCCGAGGTGAGTGATACGAGAAAATAGTTGCAACAGCTCTAAGGAAAAACAGAAGTGAGTGGACACCGCAGGAATTCAGGGGGCTGTTCCCTAAGGCAGGAGGGGTGGTTTGTACTTACTGGGCGGCTGCAGAAGGAGCCCGGGCGGCAGTGAGGAAGGCACCAAGGCTGGCTCCTTGGCCCTGTGGGTAAGAGGGTGGCCGGCACACTGCCCTCCCTCCCCTTCTCCCCTCTCTGTGCCCTCTGCTCAGCCCCTTGGCAGCTCTTCCTGAACTTGTTTTTCCAAATCACTAATTAACTTCACGCTCGGCTCCCAGGTGGGCCAACTCTCCTGGCTAATTTTTCCTCAGAGAGAGCAGGCTCCTGCTTCCCATGCTTCCTGGCAGAGCTAGGGTATGCCGTCTCCACGCCTTACCCCACCCCTTTTGCTGCTGGGGATGGGAGCAGTGCCCGGAGTCGGTTCCCAGCATCACAGTGGCCACTCAACAGGTGCCACCACCAGCTCATCTCTGGATGGCCACGGAGAGCCCCCAGGCTAGAGCCGTTTGCCTAATACCCACATCGGTCTGTATTGCCTTGATAGCACCTTTCTCGGGGAAGAAAAATGAGATCAGGCGCACCTGGGTGGCTCAGTCGGTTAAGCACGTGACTCTTGATTTCGGCTCAGGTCATGATCTCATGGTTCGTGAGATCGAGTCCCACATCGGGCTCTGTGCTGATAGCGTGGAGCCTGGTTGGGGTCTCTCTCTTTCTCTTCAAATAAATAATAAACTTAAAAGAGAGAGAGAGATCAGAAAAGGAACTTGAAATTTACCTTCATAGGAGAGCCACAAACAGGAGAAGCTCCAGGCAGAGTTGTTCAAGTGGGGAAAGTGGTCTGCTACCTCCGTTCTCCTTCCTTGCTGCATTTAATCAACCTGTCCATGGTCAAGTGTAAATAAGATATGTTACTGTGCAGTGGGTGTCTGTCTTAAGTCCAAGGTACACAACTCTAAGGGTAAAATAGTAGTCATCAAGGAGTTGGCTAGGAACAGTATTGACAGTTCAGAGAGGACTTTCCTGGGTCTGTGAATTGATCGTGAAGGCAGTGCGGTGTGAAGAGAAGGTATGGCCTCCAAAGGTAAACAGATCTGAGTTCAAGTCTGGTTTCCAACCCTTCTAGGCTATGTGACCTTAGGCAAGCATTTAAACCTCTCTGATGCTTAGTTACTCCTCCTTAAAAGGAGACGATGAGACTTACCTCACAGGGTCACAGGGAGGACCGAAGGCAGTAACACGTACCAAGTGCCCAGCTGTGCCAGGACAAAACAGACAGCTAACGGATGTTCATTCCCAAAGTTCTCTCAGACTTGCTTCTGCTCCAGAGGCCCCGGAGGTGCTGCTGTTTCATTTTCCCAGCTCCCCTTGTATTCTCCATTGGTGTTTTGCAATACTAAGAACAAGGTGTGCCTTCTCCCCCTCCCTCATGCACGCTCTCAGGGAGGAAAGCATCCCTGAGGGGCACCATTAGCCATGGCCAGGTGGAAGTCAGTGTGTGGGGATTGCCAAGTGGCCATGGGGCCACAGTCCTTCCCCGTCCACCTATTTAAGCTCGGCCCTCTGCCCAGGGAGGAAGCTCATCCCCACGCACGGAGCAGGACAGGCAGCAGCAGGGGGCGGAGACCCCAGCAACAGGTGCCCCGACAGTGGTGAATGGCATTGCATGAATAACAGATGAGGGTTCCGTAATTGGTGCTATTACACATGCATTTCATCTCCATTCATAATGATTGGACACTTAAACCTAGCTGTTCCTCTGCCGGGTGCCACTGTCATCATTCTACCCGAGATCCGAGCCGTCTGGATCAGCCCCTGCCACACTCCGATCCCAGTGGGTGCAGTTTATTTTTGTTGGAGCTCAGTGTCCCAGGAAATGCCAGGTGTCGGGAAGGGGAGGGGTGGTTATTCTGGGCAGACCTCCCCTTGTCTTCTGTTATGGAACGTGCTACCTTCCTTCAGACACTTCTCACTGTCTGGGCATTTGGCTGGGACATTCTAAGCTGCAAGGTAGTAGAGAGGGGCTGGGACTTGGGACTTGAGGAGGTGGGGGGTCGTGGCTAGAGTTCTAAGACTCAGCTGGCAGAAAGAGGCCCGGACTCATTCCCTCCAGGCCCTCTCTCCGGGCATATCCCTAACACAGTGGACCTCAAAACTTAGCGTGCATCAGAATTACCTGGAAGGTTTGTTAAAGCAGATAGCTGGGCCCTACCCACAGTATTTCTCATTCAGTAAGTTTACAGGGTCAAGAATTTGCATTTCTAACTAGTTCCCAAGTGCTGCTGCTCCTGCAGCTGGTCCGGGACCTCACTTTGAGGACCATTGCCCCTAAAGCCTAATTACTCCAAGTGTAGTCTGTGGACCAGCAGCCTCTCCTGAGAGTTTGTTAGAAATGCAGAATCACAGGCCCTACCCTGGCCCTGAATCAGAATCAGAATCAGATTTTAACAAGATTCCTAGATGATTTATATACCCATTACAGTTTGAGAAGCTTTAAGGCACGACCCTTCTACAGGGGTGCGGAGCTAGGCAGGAGGCGGGGCCAGAGTCAGCAGTGGGCGGAGCCAGAGCGTTAAGGGCGGGGCGGGGGGGGTGGGGCGCGTCGTAGCCAATAGTATAGTTTCCTGTCCAGTTGCCTCCAGCCAGAAGCAGCCTGTCTCTTCTGTGTGCCGTGACAAAGATTGGGAAGAATTACCTTAAAATACCCGAGCAGATGAGTAAAGACCCTCTGAAGAGGGAGTTCCAGCCCACGACTACTTTCATCCCGCCTCTCACCATCTAACGTCCTTCCTTCCGGTGACCCATGCCCTCACTCTCCACAAACAGGACGGCGCCCGTCCATCCCTGACAACCGCCCCACTCTCCTCCTCGCCCGCAGGTGGTGGCCTTCGCCTCTCTCTTCTTCATCCTGGTCTCCATCACCACCTTCTGTCTGGAGACCCACGAGGCCTTCAACATTGACCGCAACGTGACAGAGATCCACCGAGTGGGGAACACGACCAGCGTGCACTTCCGGCGGGAGGTGGAGACAGAGCCCATCCTGACCTACATCGAGGGCGTGTGTGTGCTGTGGTTTACACTGGAGTTCCTGGTGCGCATCGTGTGCTGCCCTGACACGCTAGACTTCGTCAAGAACCTGCTCAACATCATCGACTTCGTGGCCATCCTGCCCTTCTACCTGGAGGTGGGGCTGAGCGGCCTGTCCTCCAAGGCAGCCCGAGACGTGCTGGGCTTCCTGCGCGTTGTGCGCTTCGTGCGCATCCTGCGCATCTTCAAGCTCACACGCCACTTCGTGGGGCTGCGCGTGCTGGGCCACACCCTGCGTGCCAGCACCAATGAGTTCCTCCTGCTCATCATCTTCCTGGCCCTGGGCGTGCTTATCTTCGCCACCATGATCTACTATGCCGAGCGCATTGGCGCCAGGCCCTCCGACCCACGGGGCAACGACCACACCGACTTCAAGAACATCCCCATTGGCTTCTGGTGGGCGGTGGTCACCATGACGACGCTGGGCTATGGGGACATGTACCCCAAGACGTGGTCGGGCATGCTGGTGGGGGCGCTGTGTGCACTGGCTGGCGTGCTCACCATTGCCATGCCCGTGCCGGTCATCGTCAACAACTTCGGCATGTACTACTCCCTGGCCATGGCCAAGCAGAAGCTGCCTAAAAAAAGAAAGAAGCATGTGCCCCGGCCACCCCAGCTTGAGTCACCCATTTACTGCAAGTCTGAGGAGACCTCGCCCCGGGACAGCACCTACAGTGATACCAGCCCCCCTGCCCCAGAAGAGGGTATGGTTGAGAGGAAACGGGCAGGTGAGATTGGGGGTTGGGAAGGAAAGCCACCACCCCTCCAGTGGTGGAGGGAGTCCCCAAATGAACCTCAGCCCTTGGGACTTGGGATTGTCCTTTATTGTCCTGGGCTGCCCTAAGTGTGTAAGATGTGTCTTTAAAAGCAGAAAGTGTCGAGGCCAAATCTCTCTCTCTTCTGGTTTTCCAATAGCTTTCTGAACATTAGGGTCTGTGGAGTGAGTTTACCACCCAGTTTAGGCTGCGGCAGGCGGTGCATGGGGCTGTGAATTCAAATACCATCTTGGCCATGGTGCTGTGTGACCTGAGGCCAGTCACTAACCGTCTCTGATCATGGGTTCTTCACCTGTAAAATGGGAGTCATCTCCTACTCCCCAAGACTTTGAGGAGACCCAAATGAATAACAGATCTGAGAGTATTTGGAGAAGTGAAAACCACTCTACAAGCATCAGGCGCTGTCGTTGTTAGCTAGAGAGCAGGGCAGCTGTTCTGCCAAGGTGCATCAACAAGTGAATCACTTCTTTCCAAACGTTGGAGTCTGATGTCTCTTGGCCTAATAAATGTGATAACGTAACAGCAGTGGGAGGCTGCCTTCTGTTCAGCACAAGCTAGATTGAGTCCTCGGCTCAGGGTTTAACATGGGATGGGAGGGAACCGAGAGGGAGTAGCCCAGACAGTGTCGGGCAGGGGAAAAGGAAGGGTAGAAGAAATGGCTTCTGCACCCTGGAAGGGGAGGGCCTCCGGGTCTGGATCCTGTTCTTCAAGGATGGGAAAGGCCACCCCTGGAAAGTTTGCTTCCACCTGCGTCAAGAGAGGGGAAAGGAAATCGGCTTAACCCACAGAAACTTGGAGTTAGGCTGGAGAGCCGGAGCCTAAGTGTGGTGGGAGGGGCTCCGGAGGGAGGTCTGGGATTCCTCGCCTGGGCAGCCCTTGGACGCCAGGCCATCGGGAGGCTGGGGGTGGGCCAGGAGACAAAGGTAGCAGCTTTTGGCTAAGCTCTGGGGGCAAAGTGGGACTCACTCTCCAGAGGGGTGCCTGACTCATAACACTCACCTATGGCCTGTTGGGGGGTGGCCGTAGTACATGCTGGGGCTACTCACTCCCTGGGGTCATTTGGGGGCCTTGATGGAACAACCCCCCTCAGGCTCCCCTCTTCCCCACCAAAGTGGTGCCCCTTCCCCCATCCCTGGGTGGAAATCTCCCAGCCAGGGCCTCGGGGAATTTCAGCTGTACCCTTAGGCCCTTTCAGAGCTCAGAGGGAAACCTAATATCAAAATGCGCAAGTCCCTGCACCAGCTCCTGGATGCACACTTACCCGTGGCTGCTGTCAGCTGCACCTCAGCCTGACCCTAACTACTTGGCCGTGGTCAGGGCATTCCTGGCCCATGCTGAGGCCGCTGCCTTCAGAGCGAGCCAGCCAAGGGCCCACTGTGCTGCCTGACGGAGGCAGGGGCTTGGGGCAAAGCCTACAGCAGTGGGAGCTGAACTGGAGCCTCCTCTGTGCAGGGTCTTCCCCAGACAGGTGAGCCCCAAGCTGAGGGCTCCAAATCCTTTAGGTACTTGACTCTGCCTGAGGTGCCTGGTGAGCAAGATTAACCGCCTACAGGGGGTCCAGAGAGATGGCCGTGGAGGCCTGTTTATTGGTTTAACCCTGGCGGTGCCAGCCCTCATCCCAGCAAGCCGGGTGTTCTCTGAGGGAATGCAAACTCATCCAAGTGTCAGCCTGAGCCAGCCCCAAGGAGGAAGCTGAGTCGGCCGCCTGCCTCAGGCTAATCTCCTGGGACAGCCTGCGGCAGACAGAATTCAGGAGCCCTGGCTTGGGGTATCTGTGGCTCCTTGTCCCGGGAACGACCCTAGGCCAAGGCTGAGAGGGAAGGAGGGCATTCCGCCCCCTGCCCCCAGGGCCAGGCCCACTCGCTGGCCCTCCCAGGGAGATGCCAGGCCCCCTCAGGTGAGGGAAGTGACACTCTAGGGCTGGGATTGGCGAGCCCCCAGGTGAGCCCATGAGGAAGGCCCAAGCAGCCCCTCACACAGCCTCCTTTCTGTCTGCTCCCTTTAGACTCCAAGCAGAACGGCGATGCCAATGCGGTGCTGTCCGATGAGGAGGGAAATGGCCTCACCCAGCCCCTGGCCTCTGCCCCCACCCCTGAGGAGCGCCGGGCCCTGCGACGCTCTGGCCCCCGAGACAAAAACAAGAAGGCAGCCGCCTGCTTCCTGCTCAGCGCCGGGGACTATGCCTGTGCCGATGGTAGTGTCCGGAAAGGTATGGCTCCCCAGGCCGGGCAGGTGGAGAGCCCCCAGGGAGCTGAGTCTCCCCAGTGTCCCCTGCAAACCTTGAGGTCCCCTCCTCCCCTGAGGCCTTGGCCACCATCTCCTCTGCCTTGGATGTGCCCCCGCTTTTAAGATGAGTACCCTGATCTCGCACTCCCTGGACTAAAAAGGCCTCCAGCATCCCCCAGAGGTTCACAGAGCCCAGCACCCACGCCCCTCCCTGCCCCCCACCATGGCCACAGGGAAGAAAGACTAAGTGCTAGAGGCTAAGGGCAGGCCAAATCAGCGGCCCCTGCCTTTCCCCTCCATTTGATCACCACCTCTTCCTCTGGTTCCTGCCACGACCTTGAGGCCTGGCTCCACAGGGTCACTGCCAGACTTTCCCTAGACCTCCCTTAAACACAGCTAAGGTTTCCCAAGTAAGTCCCGAGAGATACCAAGAGCCTTCGGGAGTCAGGATAAGAATGAGCTGCTGGTGTGATGTCTTTGGAGAGCCTAGCACAGGCCTGACCTCCTCATCCTGCCCTGGGGGTCCAGGAGCCCTGGAGGGGCCAGCCCAGCTCTGCACGCCTCTTGAGGCAGAGCCAGCAGGTGACCAAGGGGTGGGGAAGGGGGTAGGGATGGGTAGGGACTCTGTGTCCCCTCTGAGGTGTGCTCTGAAGCATTTGTAGGGTTCAGGAGAGTAGCCTGTCCTCTCCTGTAAGGAAAGGCTGAAATTCATCGGCAGGCCCCTAGCTATGGCAGGAGCAGGGCAGAAGCTGGGCCGTGGACTTAGGGCTTCCTTACTTGCAAAAAGGGGGCCAGCAATGATGGAGGTTGGTTGAGGGCCAGTAGTGGCTGAGAACAGGAGTCTCAAGAGCAGGTGCTCCTGCCCGGTTCCTGATCACTTTTTTGTCATTCTTGCCCTGTCCCTGTGACTTAACCTGCCTAAATGCCCTACCTAGTTCCAGAACAAACCCTGACTCCTCCCGAAACAAAGCTTGTCCCTGGGTTCTCAGGCCACTTCTTAACCAGCCCTCTTTTAACCAAATCCACACACCCCCACCCCCACCACTTCTCACTGTCCCAAACTCCAGTCCAGGTCTGGGTTGAGTGAGTCGGGGCAGTGTCTGTGATGCCTCTGTCCCCCCAAGCATGTCTCCTGGCCTGCCCATCTCATGCAGCCTGCATGGGCACCTTCCCAGCCCCTGCCCCCACGGGATCCCCAGGGCATCCTGACCCTAATGAGGCGCTGAGAGGTGTGTGTCCAGCTGTGGTGGGCATATGTACTGTTGGGTGTCACCAGCAGGAGCTGCCATCTGGCAGCTGGAAGGAGATGGCCCAGAGGCCCCAGCTACGAGGCTGCAGGTTGAAGGTACTCAGACCATTTACACTCTCTCCTGCGTCTCTCTGGTCTCCCTGTCCTCTGCGTGTCCCAGTCCTTGGGCTCTGGATGTGCCTATCTCTCCTGCCCCCCATCACAAACACGCAGCGGCTTCTGCTGCATCCTGGTTCAGACCCAGAGACTTGCTGTGGCTGGAGCATGCTGAGTGATGGCCCGGAATGTGGGGCAGAGGGGACCCTGCCTCCCATGTAGGCCTCGAGCTGACTGCCCGACAGCCCTGTTTGCACTCCAGCACTGTGAGGGGCTTGGCGGAAGTAGCAGTGTGGAAGAGGCTGTGAGGGTACAAGTTAGGCGGGACCGTGAGGAGGTGGGGAGCGGGTCACACCCGGGGCAGGAGGGGCACGTGCCTGGGCTGGGGAGCGTGTACCACACCGCCAGATCTCTCTGGAAGCTCGTGTGGCCCGGCTGCTCTATTTTCAAGATGCCTCCACACTGCTTCTTGGCAACAAGCATGCAGCTCAGCCAATTAGAGTGACCTTCGAGAGGGAACAGGTGGGTTGCTGGGAAACAGGCCCTGCTAAGCGAGCGTGGCAGTTAGCATCGCCAAACTCCCAGCAAGCACTCAGCAACTTTCCCCATGCCAGACCGTGCCTCCCTTCTCTGCACTGGGGCTACGTGTGGGACCTGGCGTAGGGGGCCCAGGGCTCCTTCAGCCACGGGCAGAGACTCCCTTGTGAGCCTATAGCTGTCCAAGTGTCAGAGTGTGAACTCCCTGGGGGGGGGGGGGGGGGGGGGGGGGGGGAGGGGGCGGGGAAGGTGACCGGTGCTGATCAGGGCTTCCGAAGATGGTGTAGAAAGGTGCTGGAGGCTGGGGGGTGTATGTGTAGCTGGAAGGGAACTTACTTGGGGACAATGACAGGGCAGAGATCAGCTGTGCGGCCCTGGCATCTGTCCTCTGGAGCCCAGGTGACCTGGAAGCCCAAGAACGTCAGGGAGCCTTTCCCAGGCGGGCCAGACCCCTCAACCAGCCCAGGGCTGACTGCCCCGCGGGGTCCCCTGGAGCATGGATCCCACGGAGCTGCTCAGATGAGGAACCAGGCCCCTCTGACCCATGTGCCTTTTCTTCACCAAGGCTGCGCAAAGTCCCGGAGTCTAAACAACATAGCTGGAGCAGCTGGAACCAGTCTGGGGCTGTCTCCACTGGCATCAAGATACAGCTCACCCTACCCTCCAAGAAAGCTCCCGCTCTCCCACCCCTTCCACCCTCTCACCAGCCCTCCACCTGGACACCTGGCCCCTTAGCGGCACCCTCGGCTCTCCCCACCCCCGGGCACACACGCTCACATGCCCTCCAGCCCTCATACCTCCTGGGGCCTGAGGGAGCCGGGCGAGATGCAGGAGAATCCAGGCCCCTGAGCCTCTCCTCCACAGCACCCAGCTCCCCAGAATGTTCAGCTCTGGAGCCTGAGAACAAGGGGGAGATTACGCCCAGGGCTTGCACCTCCCCAGTCCCCATCCTGAGCCGGACGTGCCAGCCCCCCACCCAGGACCTGTGCCTCTGGGCCTTGCCTGCCCTCAGGGCCCCATCGTAATCACAGCAAATGCATTTTCATTCCTCGTGGCCTTCAGTCAGCAACCAGCCTGCCACTGAATATCTCTGTCTGTCTGTCTGTCCATCCCACACCCAGACCAGCCAAGAATAAGGCTGTCTCATGGGGCGTCTCTGCTGGTGTGCAGGGAGCTAGGCCCGCGAGGGGAACAGTGCCGCCCTGGGAGAGGAGGCCTGATGTTCCCCAGCCCTGGCCTGGCACGCAGGTGGGGGTCCCTAGGGCCCCACAATTGGCTGCCTAGGCATGGGAATGCCCTCCTCTCCGGAGTGACACCCGGCGGCAGAGCCCCGCACCCCATCTGCGCCCCAGCAGTGGTGCCTCTCCCGCGCTGCTTTCTCTGCTTCCACGACAGTTTCTCTTCCCTCCTTCTCCGCTCCCCCAAACTCCCAGCTCTGCCTCTGAGTCACCTGCCGCTCCCACCCAGCCTCTGCGCTCTGTATTGCTGCCAGAACCGGAGACTCATCTAATTTCTATAATTAAGTGTATTCATTTACCTAACGAGCCCAGGAGCACAACAGGTTTGTGAGTCATTGAGTGAGCAGGGGTGCCCCCTGGGCAGGGGCAGCTGAGGGGAAGCGTGGGGACAGAAGCCATCCTGCCCCTCGCACGTGGCCACTCCCGGGCCAGGCAGGGCCGGTTGCAGGCGGCCCCTCCCCAGCAGCTTCCCAGGGAGGCTCTCTGGGCCCCCTCAGCTTCAGGAACGCAGAAGGCCTCGGCCAAGCCATTTCCTGTTTCACCTGATGGGAATTAGACCTGACAGTGGAGCCGTGCGCCTGGCAATTTTTAGAGTCAGATTATGCAACTTTGTAGAGGGAATGACTAAGGTCCGTATCTGCTCCTTCCAGGGTGGGCAAAGATAGGAATGGAAGGACAGAATTCAGGGACTCGGCAGGAGGCTGGGGGATTGGGAGGCCACCCCGGAAGGTGCGCTGGGCAGAAAGGTCAGACCATTTCATGAGGTTGGCTGTTGTGAAAAACCTGTGCCAGGAGCACCCCCATTTCAGTGTCGTCTGTCTTCAGCCTTGGGCAGACACACGAATGTCCCTTCCGGAAAAGTGTGTTCACGATGGGTACTGGCATACCCCAGCCCTGCTGTGGCCTGTGGGGCCTGTCTCCTGCTTGTTCTCAGAATGAAATGTCCCGCTAAGAGATGAGAAAATACAGCGGCATCCATGTGGCCTGGACAGGCCCCTTTCAGTGACCGGGGCTGGGAAGCCCCGTGGAGCAGGATGGAGACATTAAGCACCGTCTCGTCACTGAATCTGAGAGCCCAGCTGCTTTTCCTTCGTGAGGACGGATTCAGTCCCGGCCCCACAGGGCTCCTTGCATGGGGCTCCTGAGTCTGATGGGGATGTGATGAGCTAGGTGTCCAGTTTAGCCTGGACGCCACAGCTATTTTCTCCTCTGACTTGCCTTTCTGGTTCGGGGAACTGAGTTGGCTATTTCTGTGGCAGCCCTCAAGTTGTCAGGAGCCCAAGTTTCCACGGTACCCACCTCCTCCTTCCCTCTCCTCCCTCCCACAGGGATGGGCATGCTCATGGCACCCCTCCGGTGGGCACAGATGTCCCTGGGCGACATGATGCAGGAGTGCCAAGCTGGAGCCCCTGGTGCCTTGGGAGATGGGCTCCCACCTGTCCCCCCTGGTTCTCTGGCTTCCGTGGGGGAAACAGAGGACCTAGCTAACAGGACGGCTGAGTAGGCTGCTACCTCTCAGGACCTCTGGACCTCCCAGGGCCCTGGGAAGGGGCAAAGTGAGTCCTGGAGTTTGCAGAGACCCACTGTACACGGGGCCCTGCCTAGGAACGCAGCTGCCTACGTGGGCCTCAGCCTGTCCAGACCTTGGGCCTCCCTCCTCAGGGGAAGGCTCTCCCTTCCACCTGTAATCTGAGAGCACAGTTGGCTTCACGTTGGGTGTAGACTTGGACCTGTACCCATTACTTTGTCTTCTAGAAGCCTTTCCCTCACAGCTGCGGCCCACCCCCTCCCCCACAGAGCAGGGAAGCAGCCGGGATAGGAGTTGTTCACCTTACGAGTTTGCACCAGGCCTGCTGACAAACTTAGAGGCATTTGTCAGCCCCCAGGGCTTCTGGGAAGAGCTGCGAGCTGGAACCAGAGGTGGAAGGTGTCTGTTCAGTGTAGGCCGGGAGTCAGAGGGGAGACTGAGTACCAGCCCAAGGGCTGGGGCTCCAGGAGTCACCCCCTTGGGCCCAGACTACCCTGTCACAGAGCTTCCTGGGAGAGGAGGGCCTCCCCTGCCCTGGTCAGAGACTATCACCCCCAAACCCCTACCCCCACAGCAGCCTCCTTGCCCGCCCTGCCTGTGCCCCCGCTGGGAGGGTAGGGGAAGGGAAGGCCCAGGCCACTGACATTCCAGGCTGAGGCTGAGCTGCCGAGAAGGGTTCACTGAGAAGGGTTGGGTTTCTCAATAAGATGCTCCTTTCTGGCCTTCTCTTCTGAGACGGACACGTGCATCCTCCCTGACCCTCCCCTTCGGCATCCACCCTCCAACTGCTAGAACTCTGTTCCTGCCAGATTGAGGAACTGTGGCCGGGCACGACAGGGCAGCACACTCAGGCACCTTCTTCACCAGCCACCCCTGTCCCTCCGCCCCGGGGACAATGGAGTGGCCCCAGGTGGTAGGTGGCAGGTCGAGCTATGCGGGGGTGGGCCGCCCAGGTTGGACTCCAGGCCACACCAGGAACGTCCCCCACTCCCTCCGTGCCAGCATGTAGGTCTGTGATCCCTCCGCCCACTGCACTGGGGTTTTGAAGACCTGAGGGCTTGTGATTCCTGGAGCTCGTTACGTGAGCAGGTATGGAGATAAGCTGTAACATGGCCTACGAGTCACCTTGGCCTAGTGCTGGGTAGGCAGAGGGGTGATGAAGGGGCTCACCCCATTCGCTGACCCATCCTTGCTCTTCCTGGCCTCTTAGCCCGGGGTCCCCATGCCTTCCAGCTCTGCTCCTGGCCTAGTCCTTAGCCCACAGGCTGTGGGTCAGCAGCTGGCTTCCTTCTAACATCTCATTCTTTGTTTCTCCCTTTCTTTTGCTGAACTCCTTGCCCCCCCAGACGGCAATGTTGAGCCGAAAGCGTGCGTCCCAGTGTCTCACACCTGTGCTCTTTAAACACAGAGACCTGCCAAGACGCCCTCTCGCCCAGCTATGCCCAGGCTGAAGTCCTCACCCTCTCTTAAGCGGCACCAACATGAGAGAGGCAGGCAGACAGACAGAAAGCCAGAGGCTTAGGGAAACTCTGGAACCCTGGCAAGAATCTTTCGCTGGGAAAGACTCAGAGACCCTTGTTTGCACAGGACTGACGGAAAACCTCCCATGTGACCCTCCAGGCCCAGAGCCATCTGGGTCTGATGTTCTGTTGTACACCGAAGAAATATATATGCACATATAGTATCTATATTCGTACGTACTATACTCGTGTGTGGTGCACGTGCTACTGGTGGTCTGTCTTCTCTGTTAGGCTGTGTCTCCCCAGGCCCAGGCCCCGCCCCCTGGCCCCCCTCTTCTTCACTGACTCCTTGTTTCTGCTGAACACGTGTGTGGAATGTCCCAAGAAAGAGCGTCTGGGCTCTGCCAGTCCCAAGGTGGGGGGGGGGGGGCGGGCAGGCCAGACTTGGCCCCTCGGGGTTGTTTCCTTCCCCTGTAGCCGGCGGCCTGTGGGGAAGGCACGGTTGCCCCCCGGGGTCACTGCTCCACTGGCCCCACCCCACCCCAGATTGGGGTTCTACCTCCCACCCCACGCCCCAGTTTTGGGGGACTTCCAGGGGACTTCCTCTGCAGCTTCTTCCACTCCTCCTCCACCTTACCTGTGTCCTGGACCGAGGGGGCGTTTTGTCTTTTTTTATTTTGGGGTTTTTGTTCTGTCTCCTCCGTCCATTTGTTTTCAAAGATGCTGCTGGGCAGACGGGCAGGGAAGGGGTCTGTCTGCCCCTCTGGCTCAGGGGTCTGAGAAGGGGAAGCCTCGGGCAAGCGGAGACCAGTTGCAATACTGTACTTCCTGGCCGGTGGCCAGAGGACGCGTGCAATAGCAGAGGCCAGGTGACCCCTTCAACCTTGGCCTCTGCCCCTCCCGCGGCCCTCTCACCGCAGTCCCACCCGCCCTGCCCCTCCCTGGCGTTGGTCAGTCCTTTTGTAAAGCTGTCCCCTCGTGTGTGTGTGTGTGTGTGTGTGTGTGTGTGTGTGTGTGTGTGTGTCTGAGGCATGCCTAGGCTGGGCCCTGCCGCCCTGTCTGCGCGCCTTCCACCGTCGTGCTGTGCTCGAGCCCCAATAAAGACATCTGGAGCGTCCTGCTGCTCCCGCCTCGAGTGACTGCGTCCGCCTCTCCTTTCTGGCTCTGTGTCTGTGGGGACCTCCCCGGGCTTCCACCCCAACACCTGAGACATGCAACACACTCCGATCCTAGCCCTGTCCCCGCCCGGAATCACCGATGCCTGCCAACCCCTGCGTTTAGAGCTAGGCACGAATGCCCAGAGAAGGACAGGCTTGCCCGGGGTCGTGAAAGAGGGCTGACCCGGGACCCCCGGCTCCCAGGCAGCGTTCTGGTCTCCACCGCTGCCACCTGACCCCCTCTGTGACGCGGAAGAGATGTGTTTGGAAGGCATACCCCTGTATTCCTGCTTGCTTGTGCAGGCCACCCCCCCCCCCCCCCGCCACCTTCCCTGGAATTGCACCAGTGCTATGTGGGCCAAGGCCTTGGGGATGCCAGAGTCATTGCGAAGACTGGATGGCTGACGAACTGAGGCCGGCAAGGGACAGGTGGCACATCCGGGACCACTTAGCGATGGGGAATAAATGAATCCTGGGTAAGCGATGGGGACACGTGCCCCTCACTGTTGTTTCCCCGCTCAGTCACATGGAGGCACACGCAGGGCTGGCTCCCAGCTCTGCTGCCTTGTGGGCTCGTTCAAAATGGCCCCGCACCTTCATGCTCAGCTGCCACCGTCTTGAAATGATGGAAGAAGGGGCCCTGCGTGTTCATTTTTGCACCGGGCTCCGTAAATCATGCAGCCAGCTCTGGGCACATGTTTGTTTGCCTCACCCTCTTACTCTAGGCATAAACTAGAGTCGTAGGGCCTCGGTTCAAAGTCTAGAGTCGTAGGGCCTCAGTTCAAAGCCACTTACTAGCTGGGTGACTTGGGAACAGCTCAGCCAACCTCAGTTTTCCATTCTGTAGAAAGAGGATCACAACAGCCCAGTTTGGGTTTCAAAGACCGCGCGTGTAAGGACCGGGCCCAGTGCCCTCGGTGTGCCTATGACGTAGAGAAGATGCCCACAGCAAGTGTTCGTTCCCTCCTCACCCCTTTCCGGAGCTCTTAGGCTTTTCCCCACAGACTTCTGAGTTCGCCGTGTTCAGTCACGCCAAGAAAGGACAAGCGCATAACAGGGGGCAGGGGGTGAGGAAGGCAGAGGGGATGGAAGAAGTGAGGGGAAGCCTGCTCTTGAGGCACAAGAGAAAATCGGGCTTGGAGCCTGAGCCGGCCGAGGCAAAGCAATGGCAGGCTGCCAGTTGTCAATTAAAGATAAGATCTTGTCCGGCCGCGGAGGGCAAGCAGGGCCTGTGCCCCTGCCCCCCCTTTCCAGGCCGGAGAAAGCCATTTGCAGCCAGGCTGGCCTCAGAGAAGCTTGGCCAGGCCATAATGGGATGGGATGTACTTCTGGCTCCATAACGACATTACGCATCGGGGCCCACGTCCAAGATGGCTGGGGGTTTTTGTTTTGTTTTGTTTTTCGTAGATGAGTGTGGAACCGTTTCACGGTCAGGGGCCAAGAACCAGCAAACAGCCCCGGGGCACCAGAGGCCAGGGTGGCCCTCAGGGGACCCAAGGAGATGCAGGGTCCCCGGTGACACGCTGGTGCAGACTCCTGGAGGGGAGAGGGGCGGAGAGTTCAGTGAGAACAGACTACCCGTCCGCTTCACCTCACAGGAACAGCGGGCAGGGCTGTCGGGAAAGGAAGGCCGTGACTTCCTCAAAAAAGCAGGGGCTGGGGCGCCTGGGTGGCTCAGTCGGTTAAGCGGCCGACTTCGGCTCAGGTCATGATCTCGCGGTCCGTGAGTTCGAGCCCCGCGTCAGGCTCTGTGCTGACAGAGCCTGGAGCCTGTTTCGGATTCTGTGTCTCCCTCTCTCTGACCCTCCCCCGTTCATGCTCTGTCTCTCTCTGTCTCAAAAATAAATAAACGTTAAAAAAAAAAATTAAAAAAAAAAAAAAAAGCAGGGGCTGAGCCCAAACGAGGGGGCTGGTTCAAAGAACAGGACACCGGTGTCCAAGACCAACTTTGGGAGTCAGACACACTCACACTCAGCTTGGAGTCCTGGCCCCATGACTTCCTAGTTGTGGGACCTGGGGCAAGTCACTTAACCTACTTAACCCGTGTGAATCTTTATTTCCTCATCCGTTGAATGGGAGTATTGATGGCACCTACCTCATGGAACTGTTGGGAGAACCCAGTGAGCAGTGCCTGTAAAACCCTGGGCACATGATCATTGCTTACAAATATTGGGGGGGAGGAGGAGCGTCGTGGAGCAACTTCCCCCCAGTAACCCACCCCAGTTTGGTTTCTGGCCTCATCTTTCAGATAAGTGCTATGAATTAGCGTCATTTCGGTAAAGCCCTCATCTTCTTGTGAAGCAGGCAGAGAGAGTGGGGGGTCATAATGCCAAACAGCTAACATTTATTGAGTGCCGGGCGATACATCTAATGCTCTTAAAAACTCATTTCGAGACCGGTGTCATCATTATTCTTGTTTCACAGAGAAAACTGCAGGACAGCCATGTTGGGTCACCCAGCCAAAAAGGGGCCAAGCTGGGATTTGAACCCAACTAGTCTGACTCCAAGAGTCCAATGCTTTCCTGCCTTGTAAATGGAATGGGACTTCTAAGTCATCAGCCCGAGGGCAGGGATTTGTGCTTTTAATGGTTTTCATTTCATTCACCTCAATTGGAATTGAGGAAGTGGGTGCCCTGCTAGTGCCTGACCCCACCCCCCACAGAAAAGGGGCTGTTGTTAATTAGCATAACCCCCAACTCATGGAATTCTTGATTCTTTCCTCTGCAACCCACTGAGTTTTATTGTCTGAAGGGAGTGACTGGGATGGGGACGGGTCTGGAGACCAAGTTATAGCAGGAGCAGCTCAGCCTGCAGAAGAAAAGGGACCCCCATCTTCAGTATTTGAAGGCATCTGAGGGGAAGTGGGTTTAGCTTATCTTCTGATCCCGGAGAGCAGACCTGGGACCAGTAGGTGGAAATGTTAGGAGGACAGATCGGGGTCAAATAAAGAAGAACCTGGCTTTTTGTTTTCCTGCTATTACAAATTCCCCACATGGTGTTGAAAGCATCCCATACCAAATCAACAGGGAAGGAAGGCCCTGTCATCCTCCCTCAGTCCTACGCTCCTCCCTGGAGGCCACACTATTAACATCTAGCGTTGGGTCCTTCTAGGCCTTTGGTAAAAGACCTTTCTGACAGAACTGCCGAATAGGAATGACCGCCTTGTGGGTACGAGGTTCCTGTCCCTGGAAATGTCCGGAGAGACATTGAGTGGTCACGTGCCAGGGTTTGTGGGAAGAACTTCCACTCGGCATGGAAGGTTGAATTAGAAGACCTCTTCCGGTTCTCACACGTTCTGACTGACGGGGCCACGCAGCTACTCAGCGGTGGAGGCTGGTCTGGAGCCCGGGTCTTCCTAACAGGACCCAGATAAGCTCTTTTCCTGGCATGATTTTCCTCAAAGTCCTTTGCTCTGGAGGGGAACTCCCTGCTAGACTCCCTGTCTGCCTCTTTCCAGCCAATCCTGGGTGTATGCCAGGGCTGAGACTGGCATCTGTGGTGCATCTGGTTCAATGACTCGGTTGATACCCTTGCTTGGGTTGATACCCTGCGATGTGTGGCCAGTACCCGCCCCTACAGCCTCCCGGGCCCTGACAGCGTTATCACCGTGAGCACCTGCCCTCATTGCCCGGCTCCAGGCTTTTGTGGGATCAACATGACAGGTGGCACGTGAGCTGGCCCAGTCACCTGGGGCTGTGGTCACCACGCCTCAGCCCCGGATAGCATGGGTTGCTCTAGGGGCCACAAGGGCTGCCAGGGACGCTTGGAGCTGCTTTCCCCCCGGGGAACCTCACCTGGGCCTGACCATAGCATCACGGGCTGAGGAGAGGGAGCCAGGAGAGCTGTGGCTCCAGGTCAGAGGGGTCAGAGGCCTTCTACTCTTGGTGCTGGAAGCTTCTCCGTTTCTCACAGGGCTGAGGGGCCAGCCTGCACCCCCACCCCCAGTCACCATATTTACCTGTCTTTAGGGCTATTCCATAAGAGTCTCCCAGAACGGCCAGGCTCTGCTTTTGCTAAGCTAGGCTCCCTGCTTCGTAAATCAGCAATTGCCGGTGTGGGGACTAGGGTTGGCCTGAGGAGGTCCCTTCCTTTCTCTCTCTACACCCACTTTGCTAGGTGATCTCACCCACTCCTATAGTCATAAACGCCTTCCAGAAGCTGGTGACAGCCATGTTTGTAGGCCCAGCCCCAGAACTCTCCTCTCAACTTCATTCATTTGTTCATTCATTCATTCATCCATTCATCCAACAAACATATATTAAACTTTTTCTCTATTCCAGGCACTGCTTTCCATGTTGCATGTACATCAGTGACCAGAGAGTACGACCCCCTCCCCTCCCCGCTCTCCACACCCACTCACCCTGCCTGCTCAGCCCCTCAAAAGCACCCCCACGCTCCCCTGACATTGGACTCTGATTTCACGGTTCTCCCTCCCTGTCCTCCTCTCCCCGTCCATGTGCTACCACCATCCACACTGAGGCTGAGCAAAAACCAGGGTGTCATCGTCAACCCCTCCCTCTCATACCTTAACTCACTCACTCACTCACTCACGTTAAATCTTTATCAAATGCCCGTACTGCATCCTGGGGAACCAACAGTGACCCAGTCGGCGGGACCCCTGCCCTCATGGAGCTGACATTCTAATGGGGGGGCTAGGCCAAAAGACCGGTAGACTAAAGACACACATAATAACCTCTCCCACCCTCATTCCAGCCCACTTCAATGCTGTCATTCCTAGTTCTGAAATACGCCTCGCAAGCCTTCCATCTCTCACCCCTTCCTCGCTGGGCCCCAGCTGCCTGTCTACACCCCAGTGTCCTCCCAGCAGCCAGACAGGCCTTCCGAAAATGGACACTAGATCACGTTAACCCATCTTCAACCCACAGTGGCTGGATTCCCACTGCACTTTGAGTAAAATCTAAACTCTGTCAAGGTAAAGGGGGGCCCTCACGGCCCTGTGCCTCCTCAGACCCCTCCCTACCTCTGTCCGTGCCCCCCCACGCCCCTCTTCCCTCAGCCCCCGAACCTTTGTTACACACAGCGTCTCTTCCACCTTTAATGGAACACTGTGCCCACCTCACCTGACCCCTTTGCCTCACCCCTCTGGTGTGGCTTTAAATGTCACTTCCCTGGTGGCCCCCTCCAGTGCCCCGTGTTGTTTTCTATCACTGCAGCGGGCTCATTTTCTTCGGGGTGCTTAGCATGCTTTGTAACCACGTATTTGCCCCTTGCCTGCCTCCCTGTAAGTACCTGGGGCCCCGCACAGTGCTAGGGGCTCAGTAAATAGTTTATGAATGAATGAATGGGCAGACATGGCCGTGCCATAAGCAGCCGCTGAACTGCATCCTATGTTTTTCCTCCAAGCTGTCTCCAGCTGGCTTCTGCACCTCACTTCTAGGGCATTCCTGGGAGTCCTTGGGGAGTAACGTGAAAGCTCTTCTCTTTACATTATGCATTTCCTGCCTGAGAAACTGTCAGAATAATGAGGACTGAGAGAGAGGGAGGCAGAGAGGGGAGTTCTCCTAGCTCTTCCTGCTCTTCCTTCCAGAACTTCGGAACTTCAGGAACTTGTCAAACCCCCTCCCCAACCGGTGAGCCACCTGAGGGAGCTCATTCACCCTGTCTCCCCTCAGGGCTGAGCCCTGTGGGGTAAGTGCTCTGGGGAAAAGGCAGATGGGAAGAGGCAAAAGACAAAGCTGGCAGGGAGAGAGGTTGGGGGGTGGGAAAGAGGGACAGAAAACAAGTTGCCTGGCCCAGCATGGCCCTCAAGCCAGTCCCCCTCACCCATATGCACTCTTTCTGGAACTCTGAGCCTCCTGGTCCAGCTCAGGCCTCTGGGTGGGACAGTGGGGCTCCTCCGGGTCATCCTGAGCCCTCAGCTGACAGAGCCTGGGGCCACTGGGGTGTCACTACCCCTGAGGGGACCTCTGTAGGGACCAAAGCCTGGGATTCCTTAACCATGGGCAACTCTGTTCTTTATCTCCCTAGAGACCCACTCACCACCTCCCCCCACGGTTTCTCACCTTTAGGCCCCAGGTCCAAGGACAGTCACTTAAAATTCAATATCCATGATCAAATGTTCAAATCAAACAAACAAGGGAGGGGAGCCCAGGTGGCTCAGTCGGTTAAGTGTCTGACTCCTGACTTGGGCTCCGGTCATGATCTCATGGTTTGTGAGTTCAAGTCCCAAGTCAGGCTCTGCACACAGTGTGGAGTCTGCTTGGGATTCTCTCTCTCTGCGCCTCCCCACTCATATTCTCTCTCTCTCTGTCTCTCAAGAATAAATAAACAAAAAAAAAAAAAAAAAAAAAAAAAAAAGGAGGGGGGCAACAAACAAAAACAGACTTTTCCCCATACCCTCAGTGTCCCGCCTGGCCCAGGCCCAGGCAGCTGGCCCTCGGGAAGACCAGGGGTGATCCCAGGAGGCCCAGAGCCCCCAGAGGAGCGGCTCCTGGCCCGGCTGTTGCCATGGTGGCCCTCCCTGGGGTGGCGGCTGCCAAGTTGCTATGGAGAGCAGAGTTTTGCCATGGCTTCCACTACCGGCACCGAGAAGCTCCCCCAGGACCCTCCCCCTTCCCAAGCCAATACATGGTCAGCCTGGTGGCCAGCTTGTGCTGTCGTCTCAGTGGACCAGGGGGGCACTATAGGAATAGGAGTCGGAACCAGTTTCCTTCCCACTACCCCAGCTGCGTCTAGCCTCATGCCTCAGGACTGCCTCCTCCCCCTGAGGGAACGATACTGTTTGTACTCCTGGCAGATCCATTAGGGACCTCATTTCTCTCAGGACCTTCCTCCCCCCCCAGGTGGCAACCAGCTCCCAGACAGCCTGGTGGGGGGGGGGGGTGGGATGGTGAGGGTAGGGGGTGTGTGAGAAGGCTCCAATGGCAGCACTCTCCCTCTGGACATAGCGTGCTGCACTGTGACCAGCTGCATTTCCCTGGACAGAACTGGAAAATTGGTTTCTAGAACCCTCCATGTCTCTTCTTGAGTTTGTGTCTATCCTCACTAAATACGCTACACCCTTACTGCACCTCAAACACCCGCACATTTCCCAGGTCCTTCTAGTCTCTCCACCCTCTCTTCATGTTCTAATATATGCAGAGAAAAGTATCTTGTGCCAGTCATCCACACGGTAGTATAAATCAGGGCCCATGTATATTTCATTTCCCAGGACATAGGATTACTAGAACTCCTCTCAGCTTATGGAGTAAGAGCCTTGTTCTCTGTTATCGGAAGTCCTCACACCAGAGAACTCTAGGGAGGGTAGATATTTTGTTTGTTTGTTTTGACCAGAGGAGAGAGAAAGCAGGAGCTCCTTGTGTGAGTCAAGGTAGAGGCCAGAGTTCTACAAGGAATTTGGGCTTTGCTTTGATTACTAAAAGAAAATGGAGCACGAAAGGGAAATCAGAAGTGATATGTGATAGGAGTTGCCTGTCTCGAAGACCCTCTCTCTCCTTTTGGACCCCCTTCCATATTCCAGTATTGAGTCCCCTGCCTGGCAAACACATACATCCCTCAAGGGACTTATACGTCCCTCAAGTCCCGCTCATCTGTCACCTCCGGTGAGAATCTTCCCTGGACTCTTCCTTTATACCCTCACGGTACCTGGTACGCCCCTCTAGTGTAGGACTTAGCACAGGGATAGCCTGTTGCTTATTTACTTGTTTATGGGGACTTACTATTTACTCACTTATTAAGGCTTTTATCTCCAGCTCCTGCTCGGTGCTCAGGAGCTCAATGATGAATGAATGAATGGAGGAATGAATGAGTAGACAGGGAATGAGCTAGCCGCTCACTCCTGACTTCTGCCATTCACACTTGTCATTCTAGCCCATGTCTGGTCTCAGAATCTGTCCAGAACAGTTCCCTGGGATGCTGGGCCCCTCCCTCTACCACCCACCACTGTGTGCCAGCCCAGCCCCCCCCCCCCCACTGCCAGCAGTGCCCCCATCCACAGCCCCCCACTCCCCTCAGCTTCCCAGGCTCTGGCCAGCCAGTGGGCCTTTCTCTCCTGGTGCTAATGGCTTCAGACCGTCCCTGGAGTCTACGTGGACCAGCCAAGGGCTCGTGTCCCAGGTTCTTCCCTTCTCCATATTCCACGTTCTCAGTCTTCACCAGTGTTCTTTTATGAGCCTCCTGCCCTCTCCAACTCTCTGAGCACCAATGTGGGCAAAATCCCCGCTGCCCGAGTGGGCCATAGAGAGAGAAGCTGGAGAGGGTTGTTTCCATAGGAGCCTGGCCCAGTCCCATGACATTGCTTGGCCTCAGTTTCCACGTCTGTGAAATGGGAATTCAACCTCCCCTGCCCTCATCCACAGGAGGTATGAAGGTTAAATGAGGAAGTGGGTAGACGGGTCTTCTGGAACCCCTGGAGCACTACCTGAGGTGAAAGGTTATCATTCCTCTGACCTTCCCTCAGGGGCTGGGGTGTTCCTCCAGAAGAGGAGAGCTGGTGCTTCTAGAAATAGTAATAGCTCACATTGAGCACCTGACAGGCCAAGCATTGTGCTAAGCCTTCTGTGCGGATTCATCTTCAGAACAAACCTAGGAGGTAAGAGCTCTTTTAATCACTTCCATGTGACAGATAAGGAACCAAGGCACGGAGATCAGCCCGACAGCAATCTCACAGACAGATTTCACATCCCGATTTTGACCTGAACCCATTCAGCCTGACTCTGCCCCACCCCCATGCCCCTGACCGCTGGCTCTACAGGCTGCAGCTGGCCCTGTGGCACTGGCCCCTCTCCTGTCATCGATTAACTGCCCACACCCAGAATTTTAGCTGCCACTGGCTTTGCTGCTTGTGCCTTTTTTTTTTTTTTTTTTTTTTTTTTTTTTTGCCAGGAGGAGCGAAGAGAGGTGAAATAGGTGAAACAGCTAGCCAGGCTCAGGCAGGCAAATGGTGCTCTGTGCACGTCCGCCGTGTTGTAGAGACACAATCAGGGGAGTAGGGCTTGGCAGGCGTGACTTCCACAACAGAAAGCACTAGAAACCCTTTGCCCGAAATCCTTGCTAGGGCTATTCACTAGGGAGATGACAGGACGGAGGCAGTGTCCAAGCATGATGCAGGGCCTCGGGACATGGATGCTCTCGAGGTGACCGGCTGGCGAGGCCATTTCCCTCCTGGTGGCCGTGAAGCACCTGTGTGATACCTGTGTACTTGACCGTGAGAAGCCAGAGAGAAGCCCGCCAAGCTGCCTGCTGCCAGGGCTACCACCTGCACCCCACCTTGCAGTCCTCCTCTCTCCCAGGGCTTGTCTACACACACCCGCGAGCTCTGGGGCATAGGAGCCGAAGAGCGGGGACGTGGGAGAAAGCACTAGAGGAGAGACAGAGAGCAGGGATCCTGGAGGGGGGTGGGGGAGAGAGGCAGGGAGGACGGGTGGGAGACGGAGGAGTCGGAAGGGAAGTGGGGCGGGAGGAGTGAGAAAATGCGGGAAGAGGAGGACCGAGAAAGGGAGGAGGGAGAAGGAGGAGGGACCAATCCCGACCGTGGAACCTAAAATGAACTCAACAGGCTGGAAATAGAACAGCTGGGCAAACCCAAAACACTGTTTGGGTGTCTGCTGAGCAAGCACGTGAATGAACAGAACTGGGGGAGCAGTTCAAGGAAGAAATAGATCATTTCATCTCAGAGGTAGGTCCGAACAGGAGGCGTTTATTCCAGCCCGCCCAGATTACTCGGGATTCTTTTTCTGGGGGTGTTTTCTTTACGTAAGCATTATTTTTAACAGGCTGCCTTGGCGGCTGGGTTAGCCTGACGCCACCCCACCCTTGCTTGGCGGATGGAAGGTTTGGGTTACTCTGAGGGTTTTTATTGTCATTGTGGACACTTCTGGCTTCAGGGGAAGAAATCTTTTTTTTTTTAATCTTTTTTTATGTTTATTACTTACTTTTGAGAGAGAGACAGAGTGTGAGCGGGGGACGAGCAGAGAAAGAGGGAGACACAGAATCCGAAGCAGCTCCAGGCTCTGAGCTGTCAGCACAGAGCCCGATGCGGGGCTCCAACTCCTGAACCGTGAGAACATGACCTAGGCTGAAGTTGGATGCTCAACCAACTAAGCCATCCAGGCGCCCCAGGGGGAGAAATCTTAGTCCGCTTGCCAAATGGAGGTTTAGAACTCTGAGTTGTGTTCCTGAATCCATTTGTAGAACAAAACCCAGTTCTGGAATGGGCCAGGACTGGCCTGGGGGACCCTGCCCCCCTCAGCACCCCCAGGGCTCCATGATGCCTTCTGGTGACCTCACTTGATGCCAACACACTTCACCCTGGGAGGTGCCCCGTGCACCTGACGCTCAGTCCAGGGACCCCTTCCCTGGCCGTCAGTGACCACCTCTCTGCTCCCGCCCTGCCCCCGTAGCACTGTTTCTGTCTTCCTCCACCCTTCCAAACCCTGGCTCTCTTTCCCACCTAGGCTCCTATGCAGACTTGCTGGGTCTCAAAGACCATTTCCGGACTCTCAGGGTGCGTGAGCCCCCCAAAGTTGCAGCCAACGTTGTTTGTATGTTATATTCTACAGGCAGGGTTCGAATCTTTCATCAGACTTGCTGTGCCCACTTCCCGCCAATGTGAAGAACAATTAGTCTGGAAGTTAGAGGCTGGGCCAGCACAGACTGAAAACAGGTGGAGCCAGGTGGCCCCTGGTGGCTCCTTTTAGCCAGCCGTCACTCTGGGGTTTTTGCTCCATCACAGATCTCTCTAGAGTTAGATCAGCTCTCCTTGGGACTGACCGTGGACAGGAACTGGAGAACCGGAGCTCTAGCCTTGCATCTACCGCTGGCTGTGCTATCTTTGACAACTTGCCTGCTGAGCTACAGCGCTTATAAAATTGGGGATAATACTGCCCATCTTAGCAGGTTCCCCCAAGGCTCGATTAAGATCCTGCATTCTTACTGCTTTAGCCCGGTACCTGACATTTCATTCGTAAAGCTTAACTTCCTTCCTCTCCCCCTTCTTTCCTGGGTGAACATTAAGGAACCTTCCCAAATTGAGCAGGTAGACTCTACTAGAGGATTGTTGAGGAGACCTAAACCGGAGAGAAAGAGCCCAGGCCATTCTGCAGCCTTTCCAGGAGATGCCGGGGCAGGAGGGTTAGCTCTGGTGGAGGACGGAAGAGAGGAGGTCTTCGTCAGCAGAAGGTCTCAACCGTGGCGGGAAGGCAACTGCACCCATGTCGGATATTCGGAACACAGCCAGCTGGCGGACGGGCCACTTAGAGACACAACAGTTGTAAGGAAGCTGACCGAAGACCCCTCAGCGCCCACCCTCACTGCACACACCACCAAGACAGACGCTGATTACCAAGCCATCCCGAAATCTCTCCTTCCCTACGCTACCTCTCACCTTCCTTGGGGCCAAGGCTCTTGGCCCAAAGTGGCTTGTTCTGTGCACTTCAGATAGAACTAGAAGTAACACAGGTTAGCTTCCTCTTCTCTGACATTGATGAGCTGGGGGACCAAGGAGGGTGAGAAAATTCAGGAGTTTTTCCTGGTTCTTGGCACCATTTGTGCCCGTCCCAGCTTTCCGTGCCCTTGTCTGACCCTCCTCTTGCCAGAGTGAGAGACCAGCATCTTCGAGAATGCCCATGACGTACTCTGAGCTTCTCAGATGTAAAGGGCAAGAGAAATCAAAGGCAGCCCTTATCTCTATCCAGATGATGGGGATAAACACAGCCCAAACCTGTGTCTTGGCCTGCCTCGCTTGGCCAGTGGCTGAGTGAATGCCAAGCTGAGATTTCTCTTACTTTGTACTCACCTGGCCCCAAAGGCTGCCAGGGTATTGGCTACCAAGTCACTAATCCATAAAAGCCACCTGCAGCCCCTCCATAGGTCCCAGAAGGAATCTTTAGTCTGTTCTGACCTCAGAGGCCACCTTGCCCGCTTGGCCAGTGCCTTCTTCACTCCGGATTTGGGCATCACATCTGTAATTTGATGCCTAGGAAATATTTTTAGCTACCAACCTTGACGCAGACTTCATCCCCATTCACCACTGGGGTAACGAGAGGGGAAGGAATTGGAAAATTCCACCAGCCACACGGCTAACAGCTGTTTGAAGGGTCTTCCTAATAGACAAGTCTGACCATGTCCTTCCCTTTCTGAAAACCCTTCCATGGCTCCCTGTTGGGTAGAGGTGAGATGCCCAAGACCCTTGACTGTCTGGCCCATCAACCCTCATTTCCTGTCCCTCCCTCCCCACACATTCAAGGAGGAGTGTTCTTTGAACTTCTGCACTGTCCTGCTTTAGCAGGTTGCTCGAAGCAGCCCCATTTGCTCTACCTTGTGAAAAGTACTCATCTCTTGGGAAGTCTTTCCTGATCCACCCATCCCACCAGCAGAATTTTCTCCCACACAGCCCCCGATACACCTTTACAAGAGCATTTGTTTGCACTCCGTATTTACCTGAATGCCTTGCACAAAACTTTTTTTTTTTAAGTTTATTTATGTATTTTCAGAGAGAGCATGATCTGGGGAAGGGCAAAGAAAGAGGGAGAGAGAATCCCAAGCAGGCTCCACGCTGACGGTACAGGCCCCACCTGCGGCTCGATCTCTCGAAACGCAAGATCGTGACCCGAGCCGAAATCAAGAGTCCCACGCTTAACTGACTGAGCCACCCACACACCCCTGCACAAACTGTGTTAAGAGTCATAGTTTGGACTCACCTTCCCTGTACTTCTGCAAATTGGGCCAAGGAACCTATGTAGATGTTAGGATATTAACTATATTAGGGAAAATTTAAATTATCCAAAATTTAGATAAGGTCAAAAGGATGACTGTATACTCTTGCCCTGTCATAGTGAAGCTTTGTTTAACAGACCTACCCAAAGCTTATTTAATTCTCTAGAACTGTGCTATCAACATAGAGCTTTTGAGCACTTAACATGTTAAGTGCTAATGCCACATGTTAAAATGACAGTATTTTGGACCTGTTGGGTTAAATAAAGTATATTATTAATTAATTTTTTTTTTATTTTAGAGAGAGAGAGCAAGCGCGTGTGAGCAAGGGAGAGGATCAGAAGGAGAGAGAGAGACAGAGAGAGAGAGGGAGAATCTTAAGTAGGCTTCACGCTCAGCACAGAGCCCCACACGGGGCTCAATCCCACAACCTTGAGATCCTGACCTGAGCTGAAATCAAGAGTCAGATGCTCAACTGACCAAGCCACCCAGGCGCCCCAATAAAATGTATTATTAACATTGATTTCACCTGTTCGTTTTTACTTTTTAACGTGACTACTAAAAAAATTTGAATCACACACATGGTTCCCAGGGTATATTTATTGGATGGCACGCTCTAGAAGACCATTTCACCGTCCGGTAGAGAGTCAAATGATTTCTGGCTGGTAGGAGAGATAACCCCAGTTTAATTGCTCTGCAGGACACTTACCAGATTTGTCTCCAACTTACAAAGAAATTTATTTTGATGTGTCTTCCCTTTGAATTTTTTTTTAACATCTATTTATTTTTGAAAGACAGACAGACAGAACATGAGCGGGGCGGGGCGGAGAGAGAGGGAGACACAGAATCCGAAGCAGCTCCAGGCTCTGAGCTGTCAGCACAGAGCCCAACGCGGGGCTCGAACTCACAGACTTTGAGATCATAACCTGGGCCGAAGTCGGACACTCAGCCGACTGAGCCATCCAGGTGCACCGGTGTGTCTTCTTTTTAAATCCAGTTCCTTAAAGGCTCTTTGAACCAGCGTATTTTATTGGTTACCTCGTTAATGGATGAGTTAAATAAAATCTTTGACACGTTTATTCTGTATCTGTAGGAGACTTATACTTTCAACTTTTTAGAAATTACACTTAGACCTCTATCTCCTGTCCAGCTTAAGAGCATAGCTTGAATTATTAACATGCCTGGTAGTAAGTAGGGGCTTGATAGGTGTTTGTTGAATGAGTTAAAACACTTCCTTGGACTTGAGACCTCATGTTTGAACTGCCAAACACCCTCTGCAGTGGGATCCCTATCTGCCATATGCCTGAGGCTAGTGGGGGGATGTAGGAAATATGAGAGCTTCTTTTCAGGACCCTAAACTATTTGGGGGGGTCCCCATAAAGATTCCCCAACTCTTGGGCCATGTGATCCCCAGAGAATGCTAGCAGAAGCAAATCCTGGCCCTCCTGCACCCCCAACCCCCAACTCCCCCCCCCACCCCCCGGGGGTGCAAGAAGCAGGATACCCAGATAGGTTTCCCTTCCTTTCTGCCCATGACCTGGGCTCTTACCAACCTCAGCACTGTGGCGATCCCACCAGACAACCCTGACTGTTCCTCCAGGTCTGGACACAGAGGCATTTTTGTGTTGAAGGTCAGTAAGCAGGGCTAGCCTCAGGAGCCAGGTCTTCTGGGGGCCCTAGAAAACTCTGGGTCCTGAGTCCAGAGAGACAATTGCAAAACTATATAGTTTCCCCTTTCCCCTCCTTGCCATCTCCACAGTGGGGGATGGCCGGCTGGCCATAAGGGGAGAAGTTCCTTGTGAATTCCTTGAGGGCAGAAGCTTGTCATTCGTATGCCTGGCAACTGCTGAGCACTTTTCCCAGCCCACGGTGGACACTCGGTGAACGTTCGTCTGCCTTTCCTCCCTCTGCCTGACTCCAATCTACAGCCAGCTTCCTTCCAAACAGCCTGATGTATAGACTCTTTGGCCTCGACAGAACATTGATTAATCAATCGCCCTCTCTGGGAGTCTGGGCAGGATCCGTTGATAATGAGGCATCAAGCTCAGGGGTGGTGACCTTTTAGAAGTGTCACACCAAGCTTGCGGTTGTCCACGTCCCTTATGAAGAAGAGAGAAGTCTGTAGAGGCTCCACTGCCGGAGAAAGAGAGTAAAAGCAACATTTTTATTGTGATAGAATATACATAACAAAATTTTCTATTTTTAACTGTAGAGTTTGATGGCATTAAGTACATCCACATTGTTGGCGCCCCTGGGTGGCTCAGTCGGCCAAGCACCTGACTCTTGATTTCAGCTCAGGTCATGATTCCAGGGTGGTGGGATTGAGTCCCGAGTCGGCTCTGTGCTGAGCATAGAGCCTACTTGGGACTGTCTCTCTCCCTCTGTCCCTCTGCCCTTCCCCCCACCAAAGTACATTCACATTATTGTACAACTGTCACCACCGTCCATCTCCAGAACTTTCCCATCACCCCAAAATGAAACTCGGCCCACTAAACACCAACTCCCCATTCTCCTCTCCTCCCCAGCCCCTGGGAGCCCCCATTCTGCTGTCTGGCTCTATGAATGTAACTACTCTAGGTGCCTCATATAAGTGGAATCATGCAGTATTTGTCCCTTTGTGATTGGCTAAGCCTAATGTCCAGTGTGTGTGTGTGTGTGTGTGTGTGTGTGTGTGTGTGTATCACATTTTGTTTATCCATTCATCCAACCTGGGTTGCTTCCAGTTTGGGGCTATTGTGAATAACGGGTATACAAACATTTCTTTGAGAGTCTCCTTTCATTTCCTCTGAACACACCCGGAAGTAGAATTGCTGGATCATATTAACGCTTGTTTAATTTTCTGAGGTCAAAACCACATTACTGAGCACCTGTGCAGTTCCAGCTCTGAGCTAAGCCCTTTCTATGTGCCATCCCATTTAATCCATACAACAACCCTTTGGGGTGAAGAAGATAGTCTCCGGTTTATACCAAGTGAAGATTCCAGAAACCAAATGACTTGCTCCAAGTTAGAGACAGCGATGGGCAGTCAGGTTTTGAACCCAGGTCGACTTGATGCCAATGCCACACGCTTCCCAGGCAGCAGGCAACGAAAACAAATACGGTTGTCAAAAGGAAGGGCCACACTTTTTTTTTTAATTTTTTTTTAATGTTTATTTATTTTTGAAGGAGAGAGAGACAGAGTGTGAGTGGGTGAGGGGCAGAGAGAGAGGGAGACACAGAATCTGAAGCAGGCTCCAGGCTCTGAGCTGTCAGCACAGAGCCTGATGCGGGGTTCGAACTCACAAACTGCGAGATCATGACCTGAGCCGAAGTCGGACGCTTAACCAACTGAGCCACCCAGGCGCCCCGGAAGGGCCACACTTTAACGCTGTCGGTGACTAACACTTTCTTTAATTAACAACCAACACCTTAGCAGGAATCCGGCAGAAGGATCCCCCTTGCTCAGATCAGATGAAACACTGTCTTCCAGATGTTTCCCAGACCACACTCCTTTTTTCCCGGCCTCCTCCCCCTCCTCCTAGCTTCCGTGGCCTTCCTTCCATCAACTAGACCCCCTGCACTTTGTGTTCCTGGCTGACAGACAAATTCCCTCCAGGCCGCAAACTCCCCAGGCCACAGCTCACATGGTCCCTGTGTATAGCCTGAAACTACCAGTGTCCCGCGCTCTGTAACAGTTTGAATCAATGAATCAATGAGTGACTCACTCAATCAATGACGGTAGGGAGGACAGGCACGAAGAAAGAGAACACCAGAATTATCCACTTCTCCGCTTCTACTTCACTATTTGTGTAAGACCAGGCTGTGAGTTGCTCAGAATAATCTGTGTGCCATATTTGGCACCACTGCGCAAGCCTGAGCCATTTTGGGGTTGGAAACTCCCAGGGAAAGAGATGGAATTATCCTCTTGGAGAAATATGCCCGCGTGGCTGGCCCAAGGAAGGGGAGGAGGAGTTTTCAGTGTTGGGAGAGATTTCATGTCCTGAGGAAAACCAGATCCTCGGGGGATGAGACCTTTAGCACAATTCTTCCTTCCTTCCTTCCTTCCTTCCTTCCTTCCTTCCTTCCTGTAACCAGCCCAGTGATCAGGGCCACACTTGCTCTGAGCCAGGCACCCAGCTCAGCACCTGAGGGAAGAGAGGAAAGTCAGACCTGCTCCTGCAGTGCTGTGTGCTCAGACACAGCCATTGGGACAGGAGAGGCCGGCAGCCTCTCTGGGAGGCTCAACCAAGCCCACGGGCAGGACGTGGGTGGCTGTTCCTTCCCGAAGCCAAGTGGCTGCATTGCTGGGAGGCACTGGCCTCACCTGGAGGCTTGGCTAACTCTCCGGCCTTTGGGTGCCGTGCAGGAGGCATGGAGGGCAGGGGAGGCAGTAACAGGTGACAGAGAAAACGCCGGGTGTCCAGGGCAGCAGCCGCTCCCACCAGAGGGTCTTAGGGAGTGCCAGCAAGGCAGGGAACTCTTGGCCAGAGTCCCTGTGGGACCTCCATGTTAGGCGCCGTGAGGTCCTTCCCCACCACTGCACGCTAGCCCTGCCTGGCTTAGGGGCTGTCTAGTGAGAGGACTTTAAGCTCCACAGGCCACGAACATGAAAATATGTAGCAGAAAGAGGGACAGGACTTGAACTGGATTGGAAGGCAAGGGTTTGGGATTATTTACCCAAGAGGGAAGGAAACATGTAAGCGACTTGGGCATTCATGACTGTCTGTAAGGTGTTAGGATGACAACATTAACCCAAACGGCCTGCACGTGGAACCTAGAGACAGGCAGGGCAGGACACTGTCCCGTCGTGCAGGCAGAGAAAACAAGGAGATTTAACGCTAGCGTTTCTGTCCTGGATCCACGGTTCTTGCTCACACCAGGCTGCCTCTCCTGACTGCATAGGCCCAAGGGAGGTCCCACATCAGGGGGACTTAGAGACCAAGCCCGTGACCATGAGCTGTCTGGGTGCTCCGGGTAGCGGTCTAAGGACTGGACACAGGAAGGAGCACCCAGGAGGCACCCCACAGGAAGGGATGGGCGGTTCCGAGTCACCTGGGGCCTGTGCAGCCTGCCGTACCCCACCCCCACTCTTCAGCCAGGCACCCAGGGCCCAGTGACCCTGGCAGCTTGAGCTCACTTACCTTTCCAGGCCTTAGCAGGGGTGTCTGGGGGAATTCGGAGGCTTCCTCCAGGGAGAAGATGTCCAGGCTCTGTGACTCAGTGTGCCTGCAAGAAAAGAAATTCACTAAAATGATTTCTTTTTCCTTCCAACAAAGAAAAGAGGTTTACAGCTCACGCTCGGCTGCCAGAGGAGAGCCCTCTCTGAATTCCTTCCCTGCCTCTGCTATAAAGCCGTTAAGTTGATCATTTGGGTCCAGGGTATGAAAGCCTTCCCTGCAGGGCTGTGGTTACTGGCCTGGTTAACTCACTGGCTCAAGCCTGGGAGAGGCATGGAGAGAGGCTTTGCTCCCCACCGGGCTCCCCCTCACATGGAACACTCATGTGGGTGGGTGGCTCGGCTCAAACCCTTCCCCTCTGCTCAAACAACTTCCCAACTCCCCACCTTCCTCGAGTGGTTCTGGCACATTCTGCCATTCCCTGGGCGTTTACCCTATGCCAAATAGTTTACGTACATCAGCTCCTTCAATCCTACCCCCATCCTTTGGAGGAGGTATAATCCCTACTCTAAAGATGAGAAATCTGAGACTCAGAGCAGTTCACTTGTTTGGGTCAGGCAGCTAGTGAGCCGTAAATTCAGGCCCGGATCTAATATAATCCTCACGCTAGCTATTGCACATAAGTATTGCTAGCAAGTCTTCATAGGCGAAGAACCTGAGACTCAGGCCCAAGACGGGGACGCCTGGGTGGCTCAGTCGGTTGAGCATCCGACTTCGGCTCAGGTCACGATCTCCTGATTCGTGAGTTCGAGCCCCACGTCAGGCCCACTGCTATCAGTGCGGGCCCGCTTCAGATCCTCTGTCTCCCCCTCTCTCTCTGCCCCTCCCCCACTCGTGCTCTCTCAAAAATAAATAAACATTTATAAATAAATAAACAAACAAACAAAGCTTGTCCAAGACAAACGACTGCTAAGTGACGCGCCTAAAATTGGAGCCCAAAGCCCGACCTGTGTTCACAAAGCCCGACCTGTGTTCACAAAGCCCGACCTGTGTTCACAAGCGTATCTCCCCACTGGGAGGGTTGTCTCCGTCGTGTCACTCAGAGCTGGGCCTCCATACCTTTGCTCACTATGTGTCCCCCACCCTCAGCTCCCTTCTCCCCCACCACCCTCTCAGCCACCTCTCTGAAGCCAGCTCTGAATACCTTCGCGGGCCATCTATGCAGTCCGACTCAAAATGGGCTTCCTTCACCAGGCCTCCTGGATGCTTGGGACCCTGCTCTACTTACTCCCCTTTTCTCTCCTCCCCAATCTCCTATTACACTTAACGGCCCAGAAGAGCACTGACTACGCCCTTGGCCTGTTTCACACGTGTCACATGTCCACCCTGCTCCTGCCTCCTCTTGCCTTGCCTAAAAAACAACAACCATCAAGGAGGTCACACTGCTTGTGGCCCTGAGGCTCACGGCCCTGAGGCCCTGAGGCGTCAGCTCCAGATTATGCAAACTTCCTCAGGGTGGAGGCCACCATTTCTGTGTCTGCCATATCATCCAACTCAGTGCCAACCACAAAGTAGGTGTTGAATAAATTCACACATCCTCATGTTATTGTTCAAAGCATCTGAATATCCCTTAGTTGGATGAATCTTCCTGAAAACCTGGTGAGGTGGGTTACAGATTCGGAGGGGTTCGCCACAGCTAAGGTGGCTGTCTGGTCGCTGGAAGACCAGGACTAGGACCCAGATTTTTGATCCTGGGTACAGGGCGCTTTCCTCAACCAGGCCATGGACATAGGCTCTGCAGTGCCATGGAATGGTATCCCTGATCAGCTAATTTTGTCCACTGTTTCTTCCCCCACAGAGCTGTGGGAAGGGCCCTGCTGGGACTCTGTTTCTGGAAGGTGTCTTTAGATGGGCTCTGAAGGCAGCTTGAGTCAGAGGGTAGAGGTGGTCGGAAGCACCCGAGGTGCAGCCCTGAATGAGACCAGCACCTGGCAAAGAGGTCCTGGTCCAAGAGAGGACTGTCCCGGTGCCCCCCCCCCCCACCCCTGCAAAGGGTTCGTGCAGCGTCTAAGGTCTGTGGAGTCCCTGCTCCACCCCAAGGCCCTGCAGGAAGCCACCAGTAGGGACAGGTGGTCAGTTACAGAGCAATCCCTAGGTAGCCACAGGATCCTTTCTCCAGCAGGAAAGGAAAGGAAAACCATCAGAGAGCTGCTACTCCCTCGGGCGAAGGAGGAAATGATCCGGGCAGAAGGAGTCAGGGTGTTGTTTTGCCCACAGAGTTGCAGGAGGGAACCAAAAGCAAAGATGCCCCCGTCGGACAGATCTGGAGCTGCTTTGCCAAAAAAAGAGAATTAGGCTGCATGGAATCATTCTCATTCTCCGCCAGATGGCCCAACGGATTTGGGATGCGTCCAGGAGCCCAGCCCCTTTTCTTTGCTCCAGGCCAAACAGCCGGCCACGGGATCTGAGGCCCTGAGGCTCAAGAAGTCAGTCAGGGTCGTGGTGGCACCCTCATGTGACCTGGTGCATCATCTGTGGGATCTTCCTGTGCCTGCACGGCGCCTGCTGCGTAACCCCGTCTCTCCATCTTGTGGCCCATGTGCCTTATGGCGGAGGCCGGGGTTCGAGCGGGGACTGGGGCCGGAGCCGTGTGGCACCTGCTTTTTCAGAGCAGCCCTGGCACGCACCGCTTGCTCTAAACTCTGCACAGCTTCCGGCTCTGGGAAATGCAGGAGTAATTGAATGACATGTGCAGTGATTACAGGAAGAAGGAGGTGGGAGGTGGGGAGGACCGTCTGCAAATCCTGCCAAGGACACTAGGAAGTAATTCAACCTGTCGCTTTGTCCTGAGCTGCCTTAACAGGTGTCCGTGGAGTGGTCACTATCTATCCTGAATGCAGTACCTCACAGCCCGAGCACCCCCTCTGCAGTGCTGGCCAGAGCGCGTGGGAGGCCCCCAGAGAGGGAGGCTGCCCCGGGCGGGACGGGCCCCGGCCGCAGGGGCAATGCCACTCAGCTCCATGCCATTGCAGTCGGCCCCGTGTTAGCTTGCCACCTACTCCGTGCCGCGAAACCCTGCCCAGGTTACGAGTCCAAATAATCTTTGAGCCGAGAGGCTCATGGCAGAGCAGAGACAACATCCAGGAATACACGTAGTAGGCTTGCACTTTCAGGGATAATCCCCATTTCAAACATCCCCTAAACCGGTGAGAGCAGGGAACATGTGCGCTCTTTCTCTTTTTTTTAAGTTGATGTATTTTCGAGAGAGAGCACAAGTGGGGGAGGGGCAGAGAGAGAGAGGGAGAGGGAAAGAATCCCAAGAAGCCCCACACTGTCGGTGCAGAGCCTGACACCAGGCTCGATCTCACAAACCGTGAGATCAAGACCTGAGCCGAAGTCAAGAGTCAGACGCTTAACCGAGCCTCCCAGATGCCCCACGTGGGCCCTCTCTTCTTCACGCCTGTAATCCCAGCGCCCCGCACGGACTCTGGGATGGAGTAGAGGCTTAATCCGCGGTTGTCAAATGAGCCAATGGCCAAATGCCGGGATCGTGGGTTGCACTGACAAGTTCACTGGCGCTCTGCAGGGAGTTAGTGCTGTCTGCTGGCTGTCCCCCCGGAACGCCTCAGTTTCCTCTCCGGAGACCCTGCTCACTTGTCTCTCTTCTTTCCAGCAGACCCCTCCAGACCTGTGCTCTGCAATTTTGCTTTCAGTGCCCCGTTCCGTGGCCCCCAGTCCCAAGTTGCCTGAGGTAACTGATATTAGCAGGTCAGAGCACAGATGCACTTTAAGATGCTTAGCCTGGGTGGAGAGCCCCAGACAGAACCAGATGTATTTTTAGCTCCTTAGGTATCTGGAAAGGTATTGAGACGCAGCCGTGGTTACAGACACAGGACAAATCAGTATTCTGCTACTGGCCTCCCCACACCAGCAGTTTCCATTCAGTGTCTCAAAAGCAAGGGTTGCTATGGAGATTGAGTGTCAGGGCAACTGAATTTCCTGTTGGGAAACAGCAGCACAGGTAGAGCTCTGGGCCAATGGGAACCAAGGAGCTCCTTGGATGGCGGGAGCTCCTCTCCTGATGGCAAATGATGGCGGGAGTCCTGGCATCCTCAGAAGGAGGTCAGCGGGGAGATGGGGGATGCTGTCTCTGGAACTTCATTCACAGAGGGATTGATTCTATTTCTTCTTCCTCACATCTGGCATAGGACTGGTTTGGTTCTCTCTCTGTTCCTTCGCCCAGGGACTTTGGCCATCTAAGAAGCAGTCTGGAAGCTGCCTTGGGGGGGGGGGGCGGGGTAGTGGCAGGGTCATCCTGAGTAGAGGTCAGTCCTGGCAAATACCTAGAACCTGAGCTCTGTAAGGGGCAGGGGGAAGCCAGGTCAACCCAGTCCTGGAGGCATTTGAGTTTCGGGGATCTACTCTTGGGATGGCATTGTGCAGGCTTAGCTCATTTTATCCTTGCTATCATCTGGGGAGGCAACCAGACAGGTGACATGGTCCCCAACCTTCCTCATTCATTCAATAAACATTTCCTGCATGCCCGATAAGCGAGGTGACTGAGATTTTTTTTTTAATCCAGGACTCCAAGAGGCTAAATGACCCACCTACTGCTACAAAATTAGCAAGATACAAAACGAAAAGAGTACCCAGGTTTGTTCAGTCCACAGATTCAGAGGGATAACAGCCGAAGAAGCTCTCAGAGGGGGCATTTACCTTGACCTCATGCCTCACAGAAAATAAACTGAGACCCAGAGAGGGCCCGGACTTGGTCACTCAGGGAGCTGGTGACAAAACAGGAATGGGATTCTTCAGCCCATGCTTCTTCTCATCACCCAGAGGTCTTTCCAGAGAACTGTGCGGCCCCAGACTTTTACTGGACATTCACTCTGTGTCAGGTACTAAACAAGCTACGAATTACTTTTGTTGTTGTTAACAGAGACCTGACCCTGGTGACTTAAGCAGAGGAAGTCATTCTCTCTCATAAAAGAAGTCCAGAGGCAGGTATTACAGGGCTGTTTGACAGATGGACAAAGTCATCAGGGATGCAGGTCCCTGCTACTTTTCTGCATCACTGCCTTCAACACAGAGGTTTGATTCTAAACACCCAAGATGGCTGCTGGAGTTCGAGCCATCACATCCACATTCCAGGCACGAAAAGGAGGAAGAAACTGGAACAAAAGGGCATGTGTGCCTGCCCTGTCTGCCCCCCTGTCTCCTTTAGGAATCTTCCCGAAAGCCCATCTAAGTTCCACTTATAGCCCATTAGCACTTGCTAGTTGCAAGAAAGGTTAAGAAATGTCATCTTTTACCTGGGCGCATGTTACCCTAAATAAAATTGGGGTTATGGTAGGAATGAAGAGCGGGAACATGATACTTCTAAATTTTCTGCAGTTTGTGTGTGTGTGTGTGTGTGTGTGTGTGTGTATACTTCTATCATCTATCTATCTATCTATCTATTTGAAAATGAGGGGGATAAAAGGGGCCCCTGGGTGGTTCAGTCAGTTAAGTGTCCGACTTCGTCTCAGGTCATGATCTCACGGTTTGTGAGTTTGAGCCCCGTATCCGGCTCTGTGCTGACAGCTCAGAGCCCAGAGCCCACTTTGGATTCTGTGTCTCCCTTTCTCTCTGCTCCTCCCCTGCTCACTCTCTGTCTCTCTCTCTCCTTCAAAAATAATAAACATTCAAAAACAATTAAAAAAAAAATTAAAAAAGAAGAAAATGAGGGGAAAAAAACACAAAAAACTACTCGTCCGTCCTCCTAATCATCCACATACGTGATTATTAGCTCTGCTCAGTGTCAAGTATGTTATGCTACTGTCATGAGGACAGCACAAAAATTCTTAATGCAGGGTTTGCAGGGTTTGAACAAACTTAGTATCGATTCAATTCAGTTTGAGCAAAATCTACAGACCTTGTGGATATCCCCCTTGGAAGAGGCTTGGAGCAGAAGTGGCAAATTCACCAAGGAGCTGTAGAAAGTCACAGCTTCATTGCAGAGCCAGCTCCCCAGCCCTGGGCCTCCCCCGCTGCCAGCCCCCAGCTCATCTTGTCTGGGAACGCCTCCCACACAGTCTCCTGGACGCTGAAATCGAGCGCCCTCTGGGGCTGCTGGGCTGCTGGGCTGTGTGCCCCCCTGGAGTCAGGGTGAACGGCAGAGGGGGGTGCTGTGGCTTCACCAGGGAGCCTCAGCCTTTGCACAGCTTCTCACAGATGGCACCAGTTATTTATGAATTGGAGCTGTCCTCAAGTACCCGCAAGGTAGGTCAAGGACATGGAGAGCCCCATGGTAAACTAAAGCCTGGGACCAGGCATCCTGACTCCTGCCACCCATACTCGAAGAGTGGACCGCAGGGCAGCACGGGGGCATGGTGGGGCACCCAGGGAACCTGTTACAAGTCAGTGTGGTTCTTCCTGACAATATTTCTAAGTCATACATTGCCCAAGTCATGATGAAAGGTTTTTGAGAAGTGGGGAGTGAAAAAGCAAGGGTCAGTCTATTCAATATGAAATCAGGTGGTTCACTCACGACCACCGAGACGCTCCCGGTGCACTTAGAATCCATTCTCCGCTTAATCTTTGCTAACTGAACACCACTTTGATGTGGGAGCAATGATGTGTTCAGTTGAAATACCTGGCCTTTCTGGCTCACTTGCAAATGCCTACAGGGCTGGACAATAACATAGAGGTAAACGTCTCTGGGAAGACTGGCCCTCCCTTAATAAAAGGCAGAGTCCCCAGAGGAAAAGACTACATTTTGGCCTCACCCCTCCCCTTCTTCCTGCCTGGGGTGAGACAGAGATGCTTGGGAATGAAGGGGGCCATCCCACGACCCTGAAAAGAAAAGCCCCAGACTAGGATAGCAGAGCAGGAAGCTAGAAGGATCTGAGTCCTTCATGACTCTCCTGACAACACCCCTCCCCTGCTTCCTGACTTCTTGTTATATGGCAAAACTCAAAGCCCCATGTGGGTGAGCCAGCGTGGGTTTCTGTTAAGGGAAAGCCAAATGCAATCCTAACTGATGCCTAAAGATTGCCAGAGGGCTATGCCTTCTTGAGTGTGATCCCGGGCTCACCAACCCATATGTAGATCCTGTCCTGGTTCTGTCCCCAGGCTCACTTCCTCAGAGCTTAGAACCAGGCCAGCTTGGAGCAGACCACCCTGTGTATCGGGGAAGGAAACTGGCTGGATTCTCCCAGCAGAATTGCCAGCAGGCCTGGGCTTGCGTCTTGATTGTTCATCTTTATACATCCCTCTGGGGAAAGTGAAGAATTAAGTCCCATGGACTGTTTTTACTCCTCCCAAGAGAGAACATGACATCCAGGAAAATGCTTCTTGGCTGAGAAGTCCCTGAGAATTAAGAACTTGATCCTCCCGAACTCAGGAATAGAATCTCCTCACTTCCCATTTCAAACCATTGAGGCCATAGGACTGCTCCCCACAGTCCTGGGGATCTATGGGGATCTACAGGGGAGATGGCCCCATAGATCTCAATCCTTTGAGAACCATAAGATCTTAAGGCTTTGTAAGGAGGAAATGATGACTATATCATCTGTCAGATTTTTCTCGATTCAACCAAAATCTTATTGCGTGCTTGCTATGTCTACATAATCACAAAATGAACAAATGGCTTTAAAAGATTCTTGCAAAGAGACTTGGATTAGAGATACTATCAATAATGCAAACGTAAGAAACAATAAAAAAAATAATCTGGGATGACCTTTCTCCTCCTGAATAAGCTCTTTATTAGCTGGCAAAAGCAATGACAGTCTAATTGGACCTAAAACAAACTTGATGGGGCGCCTGAGTGGCTCAGTTGGTTAAGCGCCTGACTCTTGATTTCGGCTCAGGTCATGATCTCATGGTTGTGAGTTCAAGCCTATGTCAGGGGGACTGTTTGGGATTCTCTCTCCCTCTCTCTCTGCCCCTCTCCCACTCTCTCTCTCTCTCTCACTCTCTCACTCTCTCTCTTAAATCAATAAAAACTTTTTAAAAAAGAAGTTGACAAAAAAAACCCACAATGTTTTCAAGATAATTCCCTGAAATGTGGTTGACATTTATTATTGTTAATGAAGGTTATTGCCCTAAGAGTTTTTGCCTTGAGATATTAGCTCTTGATTGTAGAAAGCTTCCGAATTAGTAAGACATTTAAAAATTAAGCATCCAGACAATGAATGCAAACTTCCTCAATTATTTCATTGATGCTTAAAGTTATTAACAATACTTACCCCAGTATTTAACAAAATCTCATTAAATGTGATGATAAGTGTATACAGGAGTCTTTTGGTGTTTCTTAGTAATTGCAAAACACAAAAAGCCGCATGCCCTTAGGGAAATGCTTGCTTCTTTACCATGAAAAATGGCTGAAATACTCGAAAAACACCATGGCAACAACATGAAATCTTTTGTCAGCAGACCTTATTGAAAGATGCATAGAAAACATTGCTGAAAATTTTAAGAAATGAACATGGAAACAGAGTATGTCTGATAGGAAGTTTGCTTTGTATACGACTGAACACAGAAAGCCTTCTAAGATCTCAATTAATGGGATTTGTTACTTCGTTTACGTCCTGGAAAGAATTATTTTTGAATCACCAAGAGAAACATGAGTAAATGACTTTCTCAGAAAAAAAATCGTTTATGGGAAAACGATTGACCAATATGAAAAGAGGAGCCTGGAGTGAGGGTACGAAGGAGAGACACCCTTGCTACTCATTCACTTGGCAGCCAGGAAGCAAAAGCCAGATGTGCACGAATGCTGAGCGCGGTCATTCACGTCATTACTTTTATAAAAAATAAGGTCTTTAGAGCATGGGGTCTTTACTCTACTTTGTAATGGGGTCTCGAGTCACCAGGAAGATCTTCCATTTCACACGGGGGTTCCTCGGTTTTCTCATGGCAAGTACTTAAAAGAGCCACCAAACGTAACCATAAATCACACGGTTTTCTTATAAAGACAAACGTTCCATTTTTATTGCTCTTCTCTGTGATGAATGACAAATGGCTGTCAGATTTTTTAAATATGCACTCTTGATCTGTCCCTTCAAGATAAAGGTGATGCTCTATCATCGCCTAAAAAATAAACTCATGCCAGGAAAAGAGCGCTTGAATACAGGTGTTTGGATGTTGCCATTGTTACACAATTTTATCCAATGACCTGCTTATAATACCTTTCAATCTCTCCTACCCAAACACTGAGAAAAGAATCGGCAACAGAATTTTCTAACTTGTTTTAAAATCTTTCACTAAAAAAATTTTTTTTTAATGTTTATTTAGTTTTGAGAGAGAGACAGAGCGAGAGCAGGGGAGGGGCAGAGAGAGAGGGAGACCGAGGATCTGAAGCAGCCTCCAGGCTCTGAGCCGTCAGCACAGAGCCCGACACGGGTCTCGAACTCACCAACCGCGAGATCATGACCTGAGCTGAAGTTGGACGCTTAACCGACTGAGCCACCCAGGCGCCCCTAAAATCTTTTAAATGAAAAGTCTCCATAGATTTTGACTACCCTTTATTAAAATTATAAAAGTAGAATAATTGTATAATATATTATAAATAGTTATAAAAATGATGTGTGCTTAAAAGAACAGACGTCAGGTGTTACAGCAATCATGTGGTGTTTATCAGACACCGCCTCACGCTGCGGGCTGTCTCATGGCAGGGGAGCGCGCACGTCGTCTTCTGACCCAGAGGGAGAAAGCTCCTTGACTGTTTCTCAGTCTCTTTTCCCTGCCTCTCTCTCTCTGGGCCTCCCCGGCCCACCTTGCCCCAAGGCTAGCATTGCTCTGCAGGTGTTCTACAGGTTTGTGAAGGGGAAGGTAAAGTTCAGGCCAGCGGGGGATTTCCCAAACCTTGCATCAAAACCTTGCATTTTGACACCTGTTGCTTTAACCTCCTCCGGCCTCCTTATCCCGTCACGGGATAAACTCTCGTTTGTAGGCAACACAGAGAAATGCCGTGCTTCTGCCTCTCCTGGTCTCCATCAACCCCACCAAACCCCCTTTTCTCCGTTCTCCCGGAGCCTTCCTCCTGCCTACTCAGTGAAGTCTCGGTGTGCATTTTCTGCTTGGACCTCTTCCTCCCTAGCCTCTGTGATCCTGTCTGGGCTGTCCTTCCTCTGGGAGCTTTCCTACAGATAGCACTTACGTGCCCAGCCGCCACTATCAGCACACAGCATGCTGACAATGTCCTGTCTCTCCTGCTGGACTGTCAAACCTGCGACCACCAGACTGTGGGCCTCCGGGTAGGCCCAGTGCCGAGAACAGAGCCTTGTAAACAACGGACGTGCGGTATGCAGGCCTCGTGACTTACCGTACAACACCGCTGTTGTATACAGCAGATGCTCACTGGTGACAGCGCGACACCTGGGGTCCGCGTGGGGAACTGTCCGCAACTGCCACATGCACATTTTTCTCTGGCAGGACGAGTGGCCATGCACCGTGACCCTGGAATCACTGCCTGCCTGGCGGCAGAGAGGACCGTGGGCTGAGGAGATATGCGGGCGCTCACCCCGTGCTGGGGACAGCTGGCCACCTCGAGCCTGGGGAACTGAGGGCCGGATGCTGGCTCATCCCTCGGGCAAAAGCTATGGTAATAACTGCTCTTCTGGACCAAAATACATTTAGTGACGCCTGGGAGAATTGAGTGTATGAGGCACACTTTAAAAATACATGAGAATTTAAGGGCCTTCCCCCCACCCCACACACACACAGACACACACCTGCTGGGGGAATATGTCCTCACGTCTGAGCTAATATTAGGGCTGTTTATTTTCTAGGGCTGACATTTCCTGGGCCATCTACAATTGCTGTTGGAGACGGAGTGACTGATACTTACTTTGGCACCCTCGGTCCTGAAAGGATTACCAAAGCTAAGTAGGAGCATGTCTGGGCAACATAGACATACAGACGCCCAGAAATATGTGGGCCATTCCAAGCAGGGCCATCATCTGACCCAGTCGTTCTGGAATCCAAAGCGGCCCTTACATAAAAGAGTCCAGTTAGAGGGGGTCATCTCACATGGGAACTGATGGGCCAAAAACCCGGTTTTACACACAGAATACGAAACAGTGTTTCCAATGGGGCGACTGCTTTGGGAAACAAATGAAGGCCTGTAAGGCAACAGTCTCCCTTCCTGAAATGAAGCTCAACTCTTCCCAGCTTTGAGTGAGGAGGGGGTGGCAGGGGTGGGGGGGGACGGAGGGGGGGGCCTCTTTGTTTGAGAAGTCCTACTTCGTTCGCAAGCATCTCTTTGCCTCTGTTCTATGCCTCCCCTTTGAGTACCAGGCTCCCCCACTCTCCCTGCTGAGATGAGTTGGGGAAAGGTCTCTTTCTCATGTTGCCCTTAGTACAAGTGAGGCAGATTGGAATTCTAAGAAGGACTTGACATTAAAAAAATAAGAGAAAGAAAAACAAAGCACGAAAACAGTTGTGATATCAGAGCATAATTTATTGATGCTATACTAGAACTTTTTTTTTTAATTTTTTAAAAAGTTTATTTATTTCATTATTAAAAAAATTTTTTTTAGTGTTTTTATTTATTTTTGAGACAGAGAGACACAGAGCATGAACAGGGGAGGGGCAGAGAGAGAGGGGGACACAGAATCTGAAGCAGGCTCCAGGCTCCGAGCTGTCAGCACAGAGCCCGATGCGGGGCTCAAACTCGTCAACTGCAAGATCGTGACCTGAGCTGAAGTTGGATGCTCAACCGACTGAGTCACTCAGGTGCCCCGAAAGTTTATTTAAGAGAGAAAGAGAGAGCGAACACCAGCAGGGGAGGGACAGAGAGAAGGAGAGACAGAATCCCAAGCAGGCTCCATGCTGTCAGCACAGAGCCTGATGGCGTGGCTCGAACTCACAAACTGTGAGATCGTGACCTGAGTCAAGATCAAGACACTTAACCAAGTGCACCACCCAGGCACCCCTCGAACTACTTTTATCCTGTCCCTTCCCCCACACTCTTTAAAAATCTCTCTTTTATAGTGTTTAGGGTCTTCCTATGCTGGAAACCTTGGTTCCCAAGTGGCCGATGAGTAAACATAGATCGCTCAGGCTTCCTGGGTCTAGGTCCGCAGAAACAAACAAATTCCCCCAAACCACACCTTTGGACAGCCCCTAGCCATCAGACCCTGAGGCTGCTGGGAAAGGACTGTAGCCAGAGCCCAGAGGGGCTGTTAGAGAGGGCTGCCCATGAAAATCACCCTGGCCCCTCTCCCCAGTCAGCACTAGGCGTGATCCCTGCACACTGTTCAAGGCTGCTTGAGTTCCTTGGATTACAACAATACTTAAAGTCAAAATGTTACCCCTCACCCGCTTGGAGAGAGAGCTCAAGCAGACACCATCTTTGGTTTAGCACCAGGGAGACTCTTCTGGGCCCCAAAGAACTGCGGGCCAGGAGAGGGCCCTGGGAGGTGGGCAGGATGGGTTAGGTGCTGTCCAGAACTAGGCCCTCTCCTCCTGACTACGGAGAGATATGGGGTCAGCGTATTAGTTAGGGCACAGTGGGGACTGGTGCCTGAGCCACACGAGGACAGAAGGAGCACCACTGAGCACCTACTGGATGCGGGCACTCTGACGCTTAAGTAGGATTCACTCGCACCCCCCACCCCCACCCCCCGCCACTCGGCAGCCCTGTGGAATAGGGGCAGAAGGAAGGAGCAACACAGTGAGTAAGGGGGGTCGGTCAGGGATGCAAATCCAGCCTTGGTGTCCTCGGGATTCACTGCTGCGGGGGTGGGAGGAGGCTCTCCGCGGGGCTGAACTGAAGTGAACAGACCCTGAAAGTCGGCAGGCACAGGGCTGGACACTAGAGGGCTGAGTGAGGAGGGTACAGGCTAACGTGCGGAAGAACCAGGTCTCGCAAAGGAATCCAGCCTCAGAAGGCGTGTGGACTCCTTGGAGATCCTCAGCAAACGCGATCAGCCATTGCTGCTAACCTTAACTGAGTCTTCACTATCAGCCAGGCTTGCACACGGGACAACTCCTTTGTCTCCCCCGCAGCCCCGGGAGGTGGGTACTATGACTGTCCCCATTTTGCAGATGAGGCAGTGGAGAGTCGAACAGGCAAAACAACTTGCCTTAGGGCAGGAGTCCCTAAGTGGCAGGGCTGGGATTTGAACCCTTGAAGTCCAACCCCATTCAGTCCCCGCTCTTAGCTCCCTGACTGCCACAGCTGTTGTCCCAATTCCTGGCCTTTCCTGGAATTTCTTGCCCTGATGTCCTTAGCATCTCTACCCCAAAGGGCCTCAATACCAGGAGATCTCTGAAATCATGGGTTCCCTAGGCACCCCCCCCCCCGCCCCCGCCGAGAACCCCGGGCCTTGAGGCACCATTGTCACGGGAATGTGTTCTCCTTTTTGAGGTCCCCTCGCCATCTCCTGGCTAGCTCCCCCGGGGCACTGGACTTTCTCTCTTTGGTGCGCTGGGCCAGCTGAGCAAGCAGCGGCTGCTGCCTCCTGAAGGGCCTGCAGGACAACGGATGCGGCAGCCGCACGGGTCTCTGGAGCTCCCACTTAGCAAGCAGCCTGCAAACCTCTGCAGGCGTTGGCTTTGGGGAGGGCTGTTGTTCATCACTTGTTTGCGCGGTGCACAGCAGGCTTTGCTGGGGAGAGGGGCACTGGCTTGCTGGGGGCTGAGGGTTGGGGACGCGTGGGGCTGCCGCTCGACCCCACATCAGGCCTTCAGGCTGCGTCCAGGCCAACATCCCTGCTCCATTCCGGTGCAGAACAATGTCGTGTTTGCTTGTTTGCTATTTATACTGCAGTTGCTGTCTGGGGGTTTTCTCTGAAGCAGACTGGTAAGCTCCCAGGCCCGTAAGTACATTTCCGGCTCGGTGCTGTGTGCACACGTGGGTTCAGCCGGTAGGAGGCCTGTCCTTACTCCCCCACGGCCTGCGTGTCCTTCCTGAATCTCTACCTTCCAGACACCTCCGCTGCCCCTCCCCTCACACACGCCCGCACAGAAGCACACTCCTAAATATACTTAGAATCTGGCTCCTGCTCCTTCGCTGGCCAGTGCAAATCCCTCTCTTAGGGTTAGGCTGTACCCTTAGCCATGGCCTTATTTTCTCCCTTTAGCAGAATGTGGCCCTCCACGTTCAGTCGCCATCTTTAACCCTCATTGCCGCACTTCCCCCAGGTCAGGGCCACCTTCTGAGGAAGCCAGTGCCCCCCTAGGCCTTCCTGTAGCCTAGTATGGAAACCACACGATATTTTGTTTTTCCAGTTTTATTGAGGTGTAAATTACACAGGTCAAAATATACCTTTTAGTGCACACTTCAGTGAGTTTTTGACAAATCCGTAGGGTCATGTAAGCACCACCACAATGAGGACACAGAACACTTCCGTCACCCCAAAATGTACTTTCGCACACTTCTGTAGTCAACCCCCGCCACCCAGCCCCAGCCTTTCGCCGCCGTCAGTCTGGATGGGTTTAATTCCTCCCCTGTCGTTTTGCCTTTTCCAGACTGTCACATAAATGGAATCTGGAGCCTGGTCTCCTTCCCTCAGCATATTCTTTTTTTTTCTTTCTTTTTTTTTTTAAGCTCAGCACAAACCTATTAGGCTTCATCCATGGTGTTGCACGTTATCACGAATCTCTTCTTTCTTAATGCTAGGCAGCATTCCCAAGTAAGGATGGACCATAGCTTGTTTATCCATCCACCAGTTGAAGGACAATTTGGGTTCTTTCCAGTTTTAGGCAACTATGAATAAAGTTGCTATAAACATTTGTGTAGAGGTTTGATGTGGACATACGTTTTCATCTCTCAGGTGAATACCTAGGACTGGGATTTCTGAACGGCAAGGTACGTATATATTTAACTTCCCAGAAACTGCCACACTGTTCTCCAAAGTGGTTGGATTCTTTTGCATTTCTACCAGCAATGTACGAGAGATCCAGTGGCCCCATGCCCTCATTGGAATTAGGTATCACAGGTTTCCCTCAGCCCTCTCTCCTCCCTTTCCACAGGAGGGGCCACGTAGTAGTCTAATGTTCCATTTCTGTTTCTTTCCCTCATGTGGCATCCTAGAAGGCAGGGAATGGGGTCTGTTTGTTTCTATTTTGCCTACACAGAATACATCAGGGGAGGAGCTCACTAAGTCTTTACCACCTACCCGAGTGAGTGAATGAATGAATGAATGAATGCTTTCCAGGTTGTTAGGCAGTTCCTAGAGGACAGAGCTACTCACGCCCCACCCATCTCACCTGGAAAAATCCTGTGATTCAAAAAACAAAAACAGAGGCGCCTGGGTGGCTCAGTCAGCTAAGCGTCTGACTCTCGATTTCAGCTCAGGTCATGATCTCACGGTTCACGGGTTCAAGCCCCGCATCAGGCTCAGCGCTGACAGCACGGAGCCTGCTTGGGATTCTGTCTCTCCCTCTCTCTGCCCCTCCCCTGCCTGTGTTCTCCCTTCCCCCCCCCCCCCGTCTCAAAATAAATAAGTAAACTTAAAAAAAATAAAAACAAAAACCTGTGATTCGACCAACTCCCCTGCAGACGTGGGGCAGTGCCCACTCTTCTCACGCCTCTTGGTGCTGCCCTCAGAGCCTCTCTCTGATCCCCTTCTCTTAGGGCGCTGCCTACTCTATTATCTTCACTCCCTTCCTCACAGTGATGGTTGTCCCTTCCCCACAGTGATGGTTGTGGCCCGTGGCTCCCCAGGGGCAAGCTACTGGGGAGATGTAAAGCCGGCAGGATTAAGAGGGATCTGCAACAAAGGATAGTTGTTTCTATCTGTAACATTCAAACCGAAGCCAAGGAGTTGGGTGAGGGGATATTGACACCGAGGGTGGACTGAGAGAGAGGCAGCCCAACGGCCTGGTGGCCCTGGATCCCCGTGCTCCCTGAGAGTCTTGTGAGCTGTCCGTGCGGTGCGCTGGGCTTCTTTAGTGGGATAACTGCTCATGGGAGGGGGTAAACACAAAAGGGAAGGGGAGCAAAGGAACCCAGAGAAAGAGCTCTGGAGGAGGAAGGCGAGCAGAGGCACTATGTGATGGGAGACACACGGCTACCGGACGGCAGCGGGTGCCTGCCGGAGCAGGCCTGGGGCCTCTGATGCAGCCGGACAAGCGGAGGGCAGCCACCGCCGACCTGATGGCAGGAGGCCCGACCCAGCCTGGTGGCCACACTGCCTCCCACATCCCCTGCAGACCTGGCTCTGCTGTGGCCTCAACTCACAGTTACACGTTCTGGAACAACGAAGGGGTCTATTGATGTGGAAGGTCAGCCTTTCAGGAGATTTACACGCTGGGGTGCTGAATGGAACTCTCCTAAAGGATCTTTTCAGGAGAGCTTGGGAGCTAGTGGAGGGATGCTGAGGACTATAGTCATGGAGCGGTGGGCGGTAGAGATAGGCAGAAAAACAAATTGATGACTGGCCCTCCAGAGTCTAAGGTATTCTGTTCCCCTTATACAGGCTGACAAGGGCCAGAGGTGGCCCTTTTCCACCTGAGAGCTGGAAAAATTTTGCAAAGAGAAGAGAGAAATGAAACCCTCAGAGATGGGGTGGCGGTGGGTTCAGCTTGTATTCCTGCCGAGGGGAGGCTGGCTGAGTGCCTGTGTGTGCCCTGGCAAAGGCTGGGCAAGAGATGGTCAAGGAGAAAAGAACCGTAGAGATAGATCATCTACTCCAAATTCTCCCTTCCTACAGGTGAGCTAGCTGAGGCCCAGGGCGAGGAGGGAAGGGACTTGCCAATGGTCACACAGTTAAAGTAGAAGAGACCAAACTGGAGCCCGGTCTCTGGGCTCTTTCAAGAGCGGTTTTGAATCCAGAATCCTGGCAACTCATCAGGAAACTCTAGTCTAGAAAGCTCTTAAAGAGCAAAAAGCTAAAAATGAATCCGGATCGTTTTGGACTAGTATATTTCTAGCCAAAGCAGCTACACTGGTATTGTTTCCGGCTCCACGGATTTCAGCCAGAGAGTGTGGTGAAAATGGACACCTGTCTCCTTCTTTAGAAAAACCGTTCCAACAAAAAGTGGGCTAGCTGCTCCTGGAAACAGTCAGGCCCGGTTTTGCCAGGAAACACACAGCCACGTGGTGCTGTTTCCAGTTTAGGGTATGGCAGAAGGGGGTGGGCTATGGAGTGGGGGAAGAGGCTGTCCCGCCACATGCTTCTGGAATCTTCCCTGTTGCTGACAGCTGTACAGTGACTCAGGGAGGCAGCCAGTGGCGGAGGAGGAAGCTCTGCTTACATATAAACGGCTCACAGTGACCTGAAGCTTACACCACATAATCACTCATAATTACCCTACATTCCCCTGACTTATGAACATCAGGACCAGGACAGATCTCCGCTTCCTGACACAATTTTCCCTAAAGTTCTGGACCTTTGATGACCTCCATAGTAACCAGACATAGTAATTTTGCTGTGGGGTACCTGGATATATCTCTCTCTGTCTCTGTCTCTCTCATCTGTCCTAGTCTATCAACTCTACTGGAGGGACAGGCCCCGGCTGCCACATTTGTTCCCTGAGAGCCCCAGCTACAGCTGATTGGATCAAAATCAGACCCTGTCTCAGTGTTGAGCAATCTATCGGCTAGTCAGTAACCAATCAGATTCCCCCGTTCAAATCAGAGTTTTAAACAAGGGCTACAGAACCACAGTTCAACGGTTATGGAGAGTTGGGGACTTTACCCAGGAACCAAAGCTGTGAATGAGCGAAGGTTATGGGGAGGCGGAGACGCTTTCTGAGTAAGCTGGAGAGACTAAAATAGCACACCCATGTAAATGGATGAGATGCCATCGAGGCTTCAGAGAAAGAGAATCCGAAAGAGTGTCTGCCTGGAGTCCTAGAGTTCAAACTTCCTAGATTCAATTTCCAAGAGACTGGGCTATACTTTGTGTCTACGAGCTGCCCTGTAACCTTACGATAATTACATCCTTTGTTTTGAGCTGCATGAGTGCTTTTCTTCCTTTGCATCCAGCAAATCCATCTTAAAATGCCTTTATCTTTATGTAATCTGATTTCATGTATTATAAAAATGATCACTCCCAACTCTCCAAGGGATGGCCCTGGAGTTGGTGATGGTGTCTATCTAAGTCTCCCCGTGGAGATTTAGAACGAGAGACCATTAAGAAGCTGAGTGCAGAGAGGAAGGAGGAACGCTTTACTTCTGTGACTGCACAGAAAGTCTCCCGGAGAAAATGAACCCAGGAGCTGGAAGGGGGCATCTAGTTAGAGAAGTGTCTTTCATGGACTTGGCCTGGCCCCTAGAGATGAAGTGCTCCATGTTTCCTCAACCAGTTCCTTAATTCTTTCCAGAAACATTCATTGTGCACAAATGTGAGCCTGACCCTCAGCTTGGGGCCGAGGAAGCAGGGAAATAAGACACAGTTTCTTCTCACAGTTTAGTGAGGGAAACAAACACGTTAGTACTTTGTTGGTTGGTACGACAACTAAGCCTTTATTATGGTTTGTCTTCTGTGCGAGTTATTTATCTCGGTCAGTTTCTTCTGTGAGGGGAGGTGTCCAGAAAGAACAGAAACTCTGGAACATCACCTCTTTTCCCCCCACAGAGACTCGTGATGAGCCTGGCACTCGAGAAGTGACTGGAGAATTAATTGGCCAGAGGGTCCGGGCTGTGGATTTGAACTGTGTCGTTCTTCTTTGTCCACTGATGGCCAATATGACCATGACCAGTAAATCTGGGGGAAATATGTGCTCATGGAGCTCCTGGCTCACAAAAGAAGACCCAGGAAGGGTGGGAAATGTGGGTGAAACCACCCAAAGCCATGATGGGAAAAGAACTCAAAGCACACACCCTCTGGGTGTGGGTGAGCGATGTCTGTAGAGAGGTGTCCTAGGACTTACAGATAAAGCCACTAGTCTGGAAGTACAATCAGTAGTAAGGCCTGTTGTCCCAAAGTTCACTGGATGCTCTAAGGTTTCTGAGAGAACCACCCACATTTGAGAGTCGGACCAGTCGTAGAGAGGACTTGAATACTCCCAACACTAATATGTCACTAAGAACTGAATGCATGCTTTGTGACCTGTGTCCATGAGGAATGAGTTAGAAGAAAATAGTGGTTTTTATGGCATCCAGGCAAACAAGGCCAATGAGCATCACTGTCTCTAGCTTTGTCAGAAGACGAGGGAGCCCTAAGCAACTTCCACGGGTACCTGGACTCTTTGGCAAGAATTCTTCTAGACCGGAGATATACGTGCTCGGCTCCTGTGGCACAACATCTTGACCATTAAAAGCATAAACGCATCTGCCGCCCCACATTCTGCCTCAATACCATCCAGGCGACTCCTGATTCCAGGCTGTTGGAGAGTGACGTTTCTGATTTACCATCAGGCTCTTAGGAGGTCAGTTGGCGTGAGTTAGTCCTCTAGTGCATCTAAATGAAAGCGCAGCATCCTCAGGCAGAGAGCGCGGGACATCTTGTACTCAATGCAGCGTGGAAGCAAGCGTCCTAACGGCCCCAACAGCTGGGGGGGGGGGGGGGGCTGCAAAAGTGAGCTGATAACAGGCGTCCTCCAGTAAATTCTCAACAGTGCTGAGACCTGGGTCATGTGTATTTACCAATACAGCTCACACGTTTGTAATTACGTAGAGACTCAAGTCTAACTAGACTGCAAAGGACCTATAAACTCTCCTTTTCCTCTGAAGCCTCTGTTTTCAGCATTACCTACCCACGCCCCCTCCCAACCCCCAACCCCCTGGCAAAGACTAAATTTAGCCATCCGTCCTCACTTGAAATGGTTTTCGTAGGGGCTCAGGCTCACTTGATAGAGGTGATATTATAAGTGAAGTCAAGAAAGAACACATCATTAAAAATGTTCAGGGCCAGCAAAATGCCTTTGAAATTGCTTGCTTTTTAGCTGGCAATGTGAACTAGCCTAGCAGGAACACGTCTTGAAGCCTGCATTAGGAAGATAATAGAAATGTAATGCTATTTCTTGTGCTACTTTGAATGCCACGGGCAATTCCGAGCTCTAACAAATTAACAGTGGGATGTTCTTTTCTTTAGGAGAAACAAAACAGGATTTATTGGTGAAATGGACGCCCCACCACATTTCTGACTCAGTCACCTCCTCCCCCCCCCCCCCTTGAAATAACTCAATGGCTACTAACCTTGGAGTTCCTCCCTTCCTGGTGAAACCTAGCTCCTGCTTCCCTGCCCCCCCTTCCCCCCCCCGCCTCCCCACCCCATACCAAGACCAGTCAAGTCTGACTTTCAAAGCAGCAGGGCCACCCTGGGGGGTTGAGAGGGACAACGTTTCCATCTTTAAAGCCCGGTACATTTTGCTCTAAACTGGATTCCAGGAAGGGCTGAGTGGAAAGCAATGTTGAGGATGGCCTGGCCCTAGCCACACCGCAACCCACCCCCCGCCCCCAGCCCCCAGGAGAAGGTGCAGACTCTCCTCTTATTAATGTAGGTCAACTCTAAAAGTTTTTATGTGATTGTACTATACGTCGTATGATTACATTAGGTGCATGTGAACAAGATGCACTGTGGGGGTGTTACAGACAAATTCTCTAGGAAGAATCACCAAAGAAGAAGCCAGAATTTCCTTGGGCAGGCCACATCTTGGACCTCAGTTTCTTTATCTATAAATCGAGATGATCTGAGTCAGTGGTTTTTGACCAGGGGTGGCTCTGCTCCCCAGGGGACATTTGGTAGCATCTGGAGATACTTTTGGTTGTAACAATATGGCAACAGTACAAGCTACTGGCATCTATAGACGCTGCTAAACATCCTACAGTACACGGGAAGTCTCGTGCAACAAAAAATTATTTGGCTCAAAATGTCAGTAGGGTCTAGGGGTGCCTGGGTAGTTCAATCGGTTAAGCATCCGACTTCAGCTCAGGTCATGATCTCACGGTTCATGAGCCTGAGCCCCTCGTCGGGCTCTGTGCTGACAGCTCAGCGCCTGGAGCCTGCTTTGGATTCTGTGTCTCCCTCCCTCTCTGTTGCTCCCCTACTCACACTCTATCTCTCACAAATAAACATTAAAAAAACTTTTTTTAAATGTCAATAGGGTCTATATTGAGACACCTTGAAGTAGATGATCTCTAAGCTCCCCTCAAACTATAAAAATATCCGCCTCTTTGCGTGAGTATTAAAAACCCACATGAGCATGTGTAATTGGGACCTCCTAAGTTTTGACGGCAAGGCTCCAAGGCACGTGTCTCGGGGATCAAGAAGGAATCTACTTTCATCCCTACCTCGCGGGGCTCACCTTCTAAGCCAAGACCCAGCGCCGTCTGCTGCCACCTTATCTGTCATTCCCAGTGTCCTCAGAACATGGCTCATCAAGGAATCCATTCCCAGTTAGGGAAACTGGAAGAGGGTGGGGACAGAGTCCATGATGGCCTCGCTTCATCAGTCAGCTAGGCTATCATTGTCACTGGACTTTTCTCACTGCAACATCTCTCTCATTGTCCAGTGACCTCTGTTCCCGTCAGCCAGGCCTGTCAGGCGCCCAGGAGCGCAATCTTACTTTACTATCCATGTCTGTCCTCCCTTGGGACTTAGGTTTGCCTGCTCTGAAGATACATCTTCCCCTGAGCTGGGGACTCAAGCTCTTTAACTCCTTCTGGAGAATTTGGACTCACAGTCCTAAAGAAGATATCAGATATTCAAGCTACAAGCTTTTGTCCCAGGGTTCAGAATGCAAGGAGATGCTCAATGTTCATGTCAATGGCCCATGTGGTATCACTTCTTCCCCTCGCACCCATGGCAGACATTACTAATCAACCACAAAACTTACCCCATTGAACTGGAGCATGACTAAACACAGCACAGCCACTTCCCGTGGATCAGACTGCATTCTCGTTTTAACCAATTTGCTATGCCAGTCTCTGAAGCATTCAAGTAAAAATGGCAGGGGTTGGGGGGCACTTGGGTGGCTCACTCGGTTGAGCATCCGACTTCAGCTCAGGTCATGATCTCATGGTTCATGAGCCCCTCATCCGCCTCTCTGCCGTCAGGAGAGAGCCCACTTCAGATCCTCGGTCCCCCTCTCTCTCTGACCCTCCCCCACTTATGCACACACACCCACACTCTCTCTCTTTCAAATACAAACATTAGAAAGAATTCTAAAGACGGAAAGTGTTGGGAGATGAGATCCTCAACTAGATTATAAATTCCATGAGGGCAAGGACAAGGTCTGTTTCATTCACTATTCTATTCCCACTATATACACACTCAATAAAAGTTGTTGAATGAATGAAGAGCTCCCAGCTTGGGGTCTCCCTAAGATGCACACTGCCTGCTTGGCAGTAGGTATGTGTGCCCCTAATCCAAAGCTCATCTCCTGGGCTAATGCAGAATGGAGCAGCCCTGGGGAAGGAAAGGAAGGAAGGAGGAAAGGCACTCTGGTGAACCCTATTCTCAGCTATAAAAGGGGACTGTGTAATGATGGTTTCCATGATTTCTTTTTTCTTTTTCTTTTTTTAAATGTTTATTTAATTTTTGAGAGACAGAGAACATGAGTGGGGGAGGGGCAGAGAGAGAGGAGAAAGAGAGAATCCCAAGCAGGCTCTGCAGCTGTCAGTGAGAAGCCCGACGTGGGGCTCGAACTCATGACCCATGAGATGACCTGAGCCCAAATCAAGAGTCAGAGGCTTAACCGTCTGAGCCACGCAAGTGCCCCCGTTTCCATTATTTCTGAGAGAGACGTGATGGCTATGAGTGAGCACTTGAGGAACTTTGCCGTGTTTGTTATTTGTTATTATCCCTTTCCTGGTTCCCCGGAGTCATCAGAGGGCTTTATACATTTTAAGCTATCATTTACTGAGTGCTAGGTTCTAACAGCTTTATGAATATTAACCCACTAGGTGATCACAGCAGGTTGGCTCTCATTTTACCCTCAGTTCTCAGACACCAAAGCTCAGAGTAGTTTAATTACATGCCCAGATGCACAGCTAGTGGGAGACTCAGCTCAGACTCACACCCAGGCCAGTGTGCCTCCAAAGCTGGTACTCACAAACCCTTCAAACAGCAAGAGTTGGTACTTGTGCTTAATGGCTGGGTGGGAGGAGATAGCAGCCTGGCAGTCCGTCGCTCTGAGTTCGGGGAGAGAGGAACCCCAAGGGTGGGAGTGGCAGGGGAGCAGCTGAGGGCCTGAGACCCTAGGGAAGGCAGAAAAAGGTACCTGGGAGTTGGGCTCGATGGGAAATAGGCTCTCAGTACCTAACTCCAGGATGGGGTATATTTCTAGTCTACTGGCCCATGATCCCTGGTTACTACCCTCCCCCCATCCCCTAGTCTACTGTCTACCATTCTCCAGTCCATCGCCCCACCATTTCCCACCCCCACCCCTACCCCATTAGGGCTGACAGATTTAGCAAATAAAACAGTCTGGCCAGTTAACTTTGAATTTCAGATCAACAACGAATGATTTTTTTCAAATTATTTATTTATTTTGAGAGAGAGAGAGAGAGAGAGCAAGCAGGGAAGAGGGAGACAGAGAATCCCAAGTAGGCTCTGCGGCTGTCAGTGCAGAACCTGACGTGGGCTTGAACTCACCAACTGTGAGATTATGATCTGAGTCAAAACCAAGAGTTGGACACTTAACCAACTGAGCCACCCAGGCGCCCCCTCCCCCGAATGATTTTTTTTTTTTTAATATAAGTATATGTTCCATGTTCCATGGACTATTTCCGATGTATTTATACTAAGTAATTATTCGTCTCCCACTAGTTGTGCATCTGGGCATGTAATAATTTCGTGGGAATTATTCACGGTCATGAGTTCAAGCCCCATGTTGGGGCTTGCTTAAAAAAAAAAAGAAAGAAAAAAAAGGAATTATTTGTTGTTTATATGAAATTCAAATTTAATTGGTTGTTGTATATTTTATATAACAATTCTATCCATCATCTCCTAGAGAAGAAAAGCTAGTAAAAACAAGATAAAAGGGGCCAGCCAGATGCCCGAGGCTGGATACTCTCCTTGCATACTTTTGGCTTCTGTAATCTTGCTTACCTCCTGCCTCCACCAACTGCCCTGAGAGCACCACCGATAAGGGCCCCCTTCCCTTTTTCTTTTGTCTCTCAACCCCCTGCCCTCCCAGCCATAAAAGGAGGCTGATACCAAAGTTCGGGTCCCAGCCCTTGGAGGTGACTTCGCTGGGCCGGCACCCGCGCAATAAACAGTCTTTTCTGATTCCCCAAGCGCGTGTGGCTTGTCTCCTCCTAGGGGTCGAGTATTTGCTGTAACGTCCTGGCTTACTGCCCCAGCGTCTCCTGGTTTACTGATCTGTCACCCACCCCCTGCCCCACTGCCCTACTATCCCCAGTGGGAACTCCTAGCCCCACACAGACCCCTGAGCTCCTGTGTCACCCTCAGCTTAGCCTCTCCTGGAGCCCTCCTTGAAGCAAATAGCTGCAGCCCTGAGGACAGCGCCCTGGGCATCCTTGCCGGGATCCTCCCGAGGGCATCGGACTCAGGTGGCAGACTCAGGCTCCCCTGGGGGTGGTGAGGGGGCTTCTGGTCCACAAAGTACAAAGTAACGAGGCTAACGAGCCACACGAAATGTTAACTTGTGGTTTGGAAACTTCATCACTTCCCTAGCTCTGGGCCAAGACAATCATTTTAAGATGTTTGGGGGCAGGGGGATCGAGAAGAGGGTAGTTCGTTGCTGGTCTCTTGCCCCAGACTTGCCAACTTCAGACAGGATAGGTTAACGAGCTGTGGAAGTAGAATTCGCCCAGGAAACCACGCAGGGCCGCCCGCTGGGGTCCATTCCCAAAGACTGTAAAGCTCCAGGCGGGAGGCTGAATGGAGTGGGTGGAACCTGGAAGGTCATTGCCTGTTGGGGGGCTCCCTCTCCTCCTTCAGACATAACCATAAACACGGGAAAGGATTCGGCCTTCCTTCTGGCAGGAACCCCAACAAGTGAGGAACACGCGAACGGGGCCGGGAGGAGGAATTCGAGCAGCCCTACTGTCTATATCCCCTCCCCCCGATACGTACATGAACCCACGTGTGCGCGCATGCGCTCTTAGGACATGGGAAGTTGGTTCTCACGCCTCTTCTGCTGCTCACGGTGAGCCCGTTGCTTTCCCTGTCTGGGTCTCAGTGTGTTCATCCATAAAATTCAGGAGAAGTACTAGAATCTCTTAGGCCTTGCCTGTAAAGGCCCAGGACTTTGGGATACCCACCCTGCCACACATTCCCCGAGGGGAGGCAGTTGGGTTCAACCACTGGGTGACCGACTGAGCACCCAGCACCCAGCCAGCCGCGGGGAGGGTCCGTCATGCCAGCTGCTTGGGCGGCTGCTGTCCCTAGACCTGGAGAGCTCTCACAAACCAGAGGCCTTTGTCAAAGCATGAGCCAGGACGTGCCCAGGCTGCTCTGGCAGAGGCCGCAGGAGGAACCCGCTCCTGAAGCGAGCGTCCTGGATCCCTAAGCAGGCCACCCCGGAGGTACTCTGCACGGTGGCGCCTCAGGACCAAGCAGGAGACCTACCTGGCGAAGGGCGACGACACATCTGGCAGGTGGCTCCCAGGGTCCCACCCCCAGTCATTCACACGCCCAGAACCTCTGTGATGCCTTTCGATTTAGTTTAATTAAGCCATCTGTCCACATTAAATGGTAAATTATCTCAATCACTCCCAGAATCCCAGAAGGGAGAAAGAGATATAAAAGGGAGCTGTCATCCCTTGAGTGGAACTGAAGGCCCCTGCCTTGCCTGCCTGCCTTCCCCGGTGGCTTCCAGGATTTACAAATCCACCTGTGCCCGGACTCTGATGTCACCTGTTGCCTTACGCTTCCTGCTCTTTTTAGGGGGAGAAGCAGGACTTAGGAAGTGTCTGACCATGGGTAGGAAAAAAGATGAACGCTTTCTTTTATCTTCCCTCTACTTTGGGGCGCTTGAGTGCCTGTGACACTCTTTTCTTCCAATAATTCTGTATCATTTTGTGCTTCCCCCTCAGGGAGCCCAGTGTTCTCACGGGACATCCTGAAGGGACCTGTGCGTGACCCTCACTCGACTCTGCAGCTTATGTGGCCGGGAGGCTGAACTGTGAGGGATTTCATTACAGACATCCTGTGTGTATGCTGGGGGGGGGGGGGGGGGGGGTCTCCCAGGTAGAGGCACCTTCACAGGGTTGCTGTGGACCAGGGGATGGCCTTAGTTCTGGTTTGCAGTTCCAGATGTTGGATTCATAAACATTCTCGTCATTCAGGCTCAAGAGGTATTGACTTAAAATGACCAATGTATAAGATACTGATGAACCTGACGCCAGTATAAAATCGGGAGACGAGGGCGCCTGGGTTGGCTCAGTCAGTTAAGCTCCTGACTCTTGGTTTTAGCTCAGGTCATGATCTCATGGTTCGTAGATCTGAGCACCGCATTGGGCTCTGCACTGGCAGTGCAGATCTTGCTTGGGACTCTCTCTCTCTCTCTCTCTCTCTCTCTCTCATCCCTTCCCTGCTCGCTCTCTTTCTTAAAATAAATAAACATTAAAAAAAAAAAACAGGGGCGCCTGGGTGGCTCAGTCGGTTAAGAGGCCCACTTCGGCTCAGGTCATGATCTCGTGGTCTGTGAGTTCAAGCCCCGCATCGGGCTCTGTGCTGACAGCTCAGAGCCTGGAGCCTGTTTCGGATTCTGTGTCTCCCTCTCTCTGACCCTCCCCTGTTCATGCTCTGTCTCTCCCTGTCTCAAAAATAAATAAAACGTTAAAAAAAAATTAAAAAAAAAAAAACCTAGGCGACAGAGCTCAAGACTGATTCACAATCATTAAACTCCTAAGAGTCTGAGGAACCCAAGGCAAATGTAAAACGGGGTGACAATTCCTAGCAGCTGTATCCTTTCTGTTATCAGGCTAACCTAGAAAACTAATCATCAGTGAGTACAGGGCCAAGGGACATTTTCACAAGTCTTTGGAAATTGTGATGAGCTCTGCCTGGCCCATGGCAGTGTCTCCCTCTCCAGAGCCAAAGTGTCTCCTTCAGGTGGAACTGGAGACACACTGACTGGTTTTCTCCTTTGAAGGCATCTTCTGGGTTCCAGGCAGACCACAGATTTCAGTCACCATACCTTTTTCATCAGTCAGTTTGACAACTGTTGTTGGCACAAGTCTCTACTCCTTTTTGATCCCGGTCACCTTTCTCGGACTTGGGTATTTCCCAATCTCTTCATTACACATTTATGAACCATCATTTGGAGTGGTCCTTTTTATAAGTGGCTAAATGTATCCATTTTTGTTCATTTTTAGCTGTTTGACTCTCCTGAAAATGACTTAAGCTCCAGGTTCTGGGAATACCTTTCCGAAGCTCCCTGGGTACGTAGGGTCCTTACGACAAACCATAAGCCAGGCCACCTATCCTCAGACAGGATTTTATGCTGTTTCAGGGTGCATTTGGGTCTCTGTTGGAGGCTCAGCTCAGCCACTTGCTAGCTGTGTTATTTTGGCCAAGTCACTAAACCTCCATGAGCCTTGGTTTCCTCGGGACAAAAATGGGGATATTAATGATGATCTCACAGGGTGTGAGGATCAAGGGACATGATAAAGAGTTGCATCTCAATCATGTGTCAGAGTGGACTGTGTCCTTAGGATTCTGACACCAACTCCTGAATTGGAGAACAAAGGCAAAAGAAATAGAAAAAAAATTAAACTTTCTTGCAACTTACTTGACACGTACTTGGGACAGGGGTGACCTTCCCCCAGGAACTCAACTGCTAGAGGCAATGTTAATATTTTTCTGGAGGCAAAAGGCATCCTTACCTTGACAGAGCCAACCTCCAGGATTGGAGGTTTTAAAAAAAAAACTTTAAATCTTCTTTAACATATAAAAAAAATCCCTTTGGAAACTTCCTTTATCTCTACCCCCACCCAAGATATTTGTTAGCAGTCATCTTCCAAAAATATGGTTCCCTGATGTATGCCTGAAGGGTCTCACGGCTAATGTTTTACTAGACAATAGTAAATGCCCCGTCAAGGTTCTGGAAACCTTGCTTCCAAATTCCTTAGAGACTTACCCTGGCCCTAACCCCCTCCCAACTAGTCACTCCTCACCACCCCAGAGTAGCACTTTCCGCCCACGGATCCTGTCCCCGTGCTTTAATAAAACCACCGTTTTTGTACCAAAGACATCTCGAAAATTCTTTCTTGACCGTTCACTCCTGGACCCCAACATTTCATATCAATTCTGAAGTGCGGGTTTTTTTTCCCCATACCACCGAGCAATTCTGACATCTACCAACCAGCAGGGTGTCCTACAATTCAGCTCAATCCTGACATTATTTCCCTGGAGAGAGATCTCCCTGGAGATTTATTGAATCATTGGCCATTAGAGCTTGAACTCAAACTCCAACCCCTCTCCCCTCCACAGAGGTAGAGGGGATGGAGGAGGGTGGGGATGTGGGGGTGGGACTGAAAGTTCCAACACTCTAAATCACCTGGTTGCCTCCACTGACAACCAGCCTCCACCCTTAGGTGTGGTCCACCTGTCATCTCATTACCATGAGAGAAGACACTTTCCTTAGCTCCTCACAGGAAATTCCAAAGGTTTCAGGTTTTAGTAGCTCTGTGTCAGGAACTGAGGAGGACTAAAATATATAGATATATATATAAAGTTTATATATATGTGTTTAAGTTTATTTATTTATTTTGGGAGAGAGAGAGTGTGTGTGTGTGTGTGTGTGTGTGCAAGCACGAGTAGGGGAGGGGCAGAGAGAAATGGAGAGAGAGAATCCCAAGCGGGCTCCATGCTCAGAGCCTGACGCAGGGCTCGATCTCAGGAACCATGAGATCATGACCTGAACCGAAATCAAGAGCTGGATGCTTAACTGGCAAAGGAACCCAGGTGCCCCCCCCAATATGTATTTCTTACTATAAATCACAATATCAGGGGTGCCTGGCTAGCTCTTGCATGGTTATTCAATCTCACGAATTGAGAAGAGCGAGTTGTGAAAACTATAGAAAGCTTATGCAGGTAATTGAAGAAGATATAAAGAAATGGAAAGACATTCCCTGCTCATGGATTGGAAGAATAAATATTGTCAAAATGTCAATACTACCCAAAGCTCTCTACACATTCAATGCAATCCCAATCAAAATTGCACCAGCATTCTTCTCGAAACTAGAACAAGCAATCCTAAAATTCATATGGAACCACAAAAGGCCCCGAATAGCCAAAGTAATTTTGAAGAAGAAGACCAAAGCAGGAGGCATCACAATCCCAGACTTTAGCCTCTACTACAAAGCTGTCATCATCAAGACAGCATGGTATTGGCATAAAAACAGACACATAGACCAATGGAATAGAATAGAAACCCCAGAACTAGACCCACAAACGTATGGCCAACTCATCTTTGACAAAGCAGGAAAGAACATCCAATGGAAAAAAGACAGTCTCTTTAACAAATGGTGCTGGGAGAACTGGACAGCAACATGCAGAAGGTTGAAACTAGACCACTTTCTCACACCATTCACAAAAATAAACTCAAAATGGATAAAGGACCTGAATGTGAGACAGGAAACCATCAAAACCTTAGAGGAGAAAGCAGGAAAAGACCTCTCTGACCTCAGCCGTAGCAATCTCTTACTTGGCACATCCCCAAAGGCAAGGGAATTAAAAGCAAAAGTGAATTACTGGGACCTTATGAAGATAAAAAGCTTCTGCACAGCAAAGGAAACAACCAACAAAACTAAAAGGCAACCAACGGAATGGGAAAAGATATTTGCAAATGACACATCGGACAAAGGGCTAGTATCCAAAATCTATAAAGAGCTCATCAAACTCCACACCCGAAAAACAAATAACCCAGTGAAGAAATGGGCAGAAAACATGAATAGACACTTCTCTAAAGAAGACATCCGGATGGCCAACAGGCACATGAAAAGATGTTCAACGTCGCTCCTTATCAGGGAAATACAAATCAAAACCACACTCAGATACCACCTCACGCCAGTCAGAGTGGCCAAAATGAACAAATCAGGAGACTATAGATGCTGGAGAGGATGTGGAGAAACAGGAACCCTCTTGCACTGTTGGTGGGAATGCAAATTGGTGCAGCCGCTCTGGAAAGCAGTGTGGAGGTTCCTCAGAAAATTAAAAATAGACCTACCCTATGACCCAGCAATAGCACTGCTAGGAATTTATCCAAGGGATACAGGAGTACTGATGCATAGGGGCACCTGTACCCCAATGTTTATAGCGGCACTCTCAACAATAGCCAAATTATGGAAAGAGCCTAAATGTCCATCAACTGATGAATGGATAAAGAAATTGTGGTTTATATACACAATGGAATACTACGTGGCAATGAGAAAAAATGAAATATGGCCTTTTGTAGCAACATGGATGGAACTGGAGAGTGTGATGCTAAGTGAAATAAGCCATACAGAGAAAGACAGATACCATATGGTTTCACTCTTATGTGGATCCTGAGAAACATAACAGAAACCCATGGGGGAGGGGAAGGAAAAAAAAAAAAAAGAGGTTAGAGTGGGAGAGAGCCAAAGCATTAGAGACTGTTAAAAACTGAGAACAAACTGAGGGTTGATGGGGGGTGGGAGGGAGGGCAGGGTGGGAGGGAGGGCAGGGTGGGTGATGGGTATTGAGGAGGGCACCTTTTGGGATGAGCACTGGGTGTTGTATGGAAACCAATTTGACAGTAAATTTCATATATTAAAAAAAAAAAAAAAAAAAAAAAAAAAAGAGAAGAGCGAGTTGTAAATTTTAGCCCCATGTTGAATGTAGAAGATTACTAAAAAATGCTGTATTTTAAAAATGTTTAAAGTTTATTTATTTATTTTTGAGAGACAGAGAGACAGAGAGTGCAGGTGGGGTAGGGGCCGAGAGAAGGGGAGAGAGAGAATCCTAAGCAGATTCAGCACTATCTTTGCAGAGCCTGATACGGGGCTCAAACTCATGAACCGCGAGATCATGATCTCTGAGCTGAAATCAGGAGTCAGGTGCTCAACCGACTGAGCCACCCACGTGCCCCCCATTAAAAAAAATGTTTTTTAAGTTTGTGAACAAAATCAATAAACTTAAAGAAATAAGGGGCAGCCTGGCTGGCTCAGTCAGTAGAGCATCTTGATCTCGGGGTGGTGAGTTCAAGTCCCATGTTGAGGGTGGAGCCGACTCAATAAATAAACATACAAACAAACAAAAGAAAAATAAAATAAATCACAGTAGCGCACTCCTCCTTACAGTGACTGAAGTGATGCCTGAAGGGACGCTTTCCCAAACAGGAATAGCCTTGAAAACATGCTAACTTCATTTATTCAAAAAGCGTTTATCAAGCACCTACTATGTGACAAGCATGGTGCCCTGATAGAAGTAATATTCATAAATGCTGAAATAACTACTTTATCACACGCCAGCATGTTGGTAATGAATATTAGGAGTCTATTGTGTTCCCGACAGGGTACTAATTGCAAGCATCATCTTATTGAACCCATACAGCCGTCCAATGAGGTAGACGCCTTTATTACAGTTTGCAAAATAGCACACCGAAGCTTGGAGAAATTAATCAGATTCCTTAAGGTCATGCAGCTTGTCTGTGGTGTACCTGGAACCCAAATCTGAGTGGCTCAAAGAGCCCTGGGCTCTTCTTACCCAGGGCTCCACAGAGGTATTCTAGATTAGAAATGTGGAAATCAAGATTGGTACAGTTAGGCCCCCTTGCACGGTGTGTGTGTGATTCTCTTGCATGGTTATTCAGTCTCACAAATTATATTCAAACATAATTGTGGGTTGAAGCTAAGATGTTTGGGTGGGTGGGTGGAAGGAGGATTTCCCACAATAGAGTGGATTGTCATAAAAGAACCTATAATGGGGACAAAGAGAATTCTCAACTCAGAGCTCAGGTAACAACCCAAGGTTGAGTCAGGAAATTCTCTCCTCCGAGGGGTGGCCTGCTGGGACGTAGAAGATGACATCCACCATTTTGAAGTAGCCAGGAACCAGGAAGGGGGGCAGGGAACCCACTATCTCCCTCCACAAAATCCCCGACCTCCAAAACCAGCACGGAAGGGAGCCAGGGCTCACCGTGTCCAGCTCAGAGGTTCATCCTCTTCTCGGGAATGATCTAGTAACTACTGCTGCCTGTCCTCTGGGGCCGCACTTTTTTAGGTTCGGCCTGAGAGAAGGCACAAGACCTGTCATGGTCCATCCCTGAGTGAGCAGGGTGTCTTGAAGTCACGGCCCATGGTCCTGTTTTATTTACTGTCTGCGTTTATTTTATATTCGCTATGCCCTTAATCAAGTCTTATCTAACTGGCCCAGCCTGGTTTCTGGCAGGCAAAGCAAAAGGTCTTGTGTTCAGGCTTGAACTGGAGCATCAGAGAGGTTGTAGGTTTCCTGACGCTTTGCCAAGCAGTGTGTCCCCTGCATTCTCTTTGGGAGATAGGCTGGGACAGCCTTGGCTACCGTGAAGTGATAGTTCGCTGAACTGCTCTGAGGCCCTGACGTCCCTAACCCCCTCCCTACCCAGAGTAACTGATCCCCGGCTCACGGATTCCCATAATGGTGCCGGGAGTAACCGTGACCTAGCACCTCGTCACTGAGTGCATATCCCTGTCCTGCAGACCAGCAGCCTGCTGTCAGGGGAGGTTGTAAAGAATGCAGCACCTCAAGCCCACCCTGCACCTACTGAATCAGGATCCGCATCTTGACAACACCCCCAGGGGATTCATTGGCACAGGGAAGTTTGAGAAGCATGGATCCAGGGCAGTGGCTCTTAACCTGGGCCCATGAATTTCAGTGAGGAAGGACATTTTATCACGAGTTTCACTAACCGCTAACCAAAAGGTAGCGTTTACTTCAACCATGGATGCAGGCCACACGTCACAGAAGTATTAGCAATACCTGTCACTTTGTCACCAGTCAAAATTATGGCCATTTTCATGACACATTACAGCAGGATCTCGAAAAATAGCATATATTTCAGCACTGCTTCAATATTACAGTAGTTAGGGGACAGCTGGCTGGCTCAGTCCGCTAAGTGTCCCGCTCTTGGTTTCGGCTCAGGTCACCATCTCGCGAGTCGTGGGATCACATCAGTCTCTGTGCTGACCACATGCAACCTGCTTGGGATTCTCTCTCTCCCTCTCCCTCTGCCCCTCCCCCATCAAAATAAATAAATAAACCTAAATAAAAAATTAAAAAGTAGGTTTGATGGGGCCCACACTAAGGAGTAAAACCAAGATTTCAAGTTGGGGGATTGCTGTCGTCAGTCCATTAAGAACCCAGCTGAGTGGTCAGGAAAATAATTTAAGGCTTTGAGACATCCGCATGGCTGTTACTTTTATCACCTCCCCCCCTCTGTCTCCTGCAGTGACCCGCAGTAAACCCTTGAAAGGAAAATGGCCTGGGTGCCTGTCTTCAGGGGCTACAGGAAGGAGGCACTGGGAAAGCTGGCTCTCTTTGCAGCCAGTGGGTTGGAGAGTTACAGGGGATGAGAATGGGTGGTAGCAGCTTTAAAAAGGAGGTTTCGGGGCACCTGGGTGACTCACTTGCTTAAGCGTCTGACTCTTGACTTCGGCTCAGGTCATGATCTCACGGTTCATGAGTTCAAACCCCGCATCAGGCCCTGCACTGTTAGCACAGAGCCTGCTTGGAATTCTCTGTCTCCTCTCTCCCTACCCCTCCCCTGCTCACTCTTTCACTCTCTCTCTCTCTCTCTCTCTCAAAATAAGCATTTAAAAATAATAATAAAAATAAGGAATTTCCTTTGGGGAAGGATCACTGGGCCGGAGGGAATGGTGAGGGGCTCTGGGGAGACATGAGCCTGAGGTGTAAGAGCAGGCCTTAAGGCTGATGAACTCCACAAACCGTTTAACATTGCTGGACTTTTCAAAGGTGCCCGAAGGCTGCCTTGATGCAGTTGTGGCAAAAGACCAAAGTTAAAGTCTGCTTCTGCCCATGAAAAACATAGGGAAAACTGTAAGCCAGATTCATTTGCCCGTCGTGAGAGCTTCAGTGTTTTTGTGTTTTTTGTTGTTGTTGTTGTTGTTGTTTTATCTACATGCTGGGAACAATCACAATGGAGAAGCCTTCCTCACTGTTGGGTGGGGGGTGGGGGTGGGGGGGTCAGATGGCACAAGGGTGAGAAAGATGAAAGGCCTTGCTCTGGAAATGAAAGCTACTGTTTTCTGTGAGCACACTTATCTTCTGTGTTAGTTTCCTAGGGTCGTCGTAATAAAATGCCCTCACCTGAACGATTCGAACAGCACAAATGTATGGACTGCCTAGATCAGGGCATCAGCAGGGCTGGTTCCTTCTACGGGCTGGGAGGAAGAAGCTGTACCATACCTCTTCTCTGGCTTCTGGTGGTTTGCTGGCAATCTCTGGGGTTCCATGGGATGTGGACGCGTCACCCCAATCCCTGCCTTCGCTTACAAGGTGTCCTTCCTGTGTGTGGGTCTCCATTCAAGTTTCTCCTTTTTGTAGAGACATCAGTCATGTTGGATCGGGGGCCCATCCAACTCCAGTATGACCTCATCTTGACTAATTACTGAGTCATGACCCTATCTCCAAATGAGGTCATCTTCTGAGGCACTGGGGGTTAGGACTTCAACATGTGAGTTTCGGGGGGACTCAGTTCAACCCCTAGCACCTGCATGAATTCATTCGACACTCTTCTGTTGTGGGCAGCCCAGCAGAGTACACACGGAGGTCAGGGGCAGGGTGGAGTAAGGTGGGGCTGTTCCAACTCTACGGGCAGGTTCAGCTTGCAGCTGGGTCGACTCTTCCACCTCCTCTTTCATTAAACACTTAAATATTTTTTTTATAAATTTTTTTAAATGTTTTTATTTATTTTTGAGACAGAAAGAGACAGAGCATGAGCAGGGGAGGGGCAGAGAGAGAGGGAGACATAGAATCTGAAGCAGGCTCCAGGCTCTGAGCTGTCAGCACAAAGCCTGACACGGGGCTTGAACTCATGGAGTGTGAGATCATGACCTGAGCTGAAGTCGGACGCCCAACTGACTGAGCCACCCAGGTACCCTAAACACTTAAATATTCATTACATGTCTACACATTCCACATACAGAGGATATAAAAATGAATAAAATATTGTCCTTGACTTCAAGTGAAAAGAGAGACAGGCATGTAAACAAATCATCACAAGGCAGTATGATTCACACAATAGGAGTTACGGGGCAAAAAAGAGGGGGTCCAGGACAGGACTGTAGGGAAGGCTCTAGGAGTTAGCAGCGTTAGAACGGGAAATCTTGAAGGATGACTCCTAGATTTTCAGCTGACAGGAGGCAGAGGCATTTCAATCAGAATGGAAGTACAATGGCCTGGCTAGAGATAGGGGCTGTAGAAGACAGAGGTCAAAGGTAAGATGTGGCTAGGTATTAAGGGGGCTATCCACGACCTGAAGAATGTGAGCATTATCCTACAGCATAGGCGCACAAAACTCTTCCTCCACTGTCAGCTCTGAAAAGGCAGTAATCTCGGGGCTTGTGGGAAACGAAGCCAGAGTATTGGGCAGGGGTTAGCCTAATCCCTGGGACATAGCAGGTGCTTGACGAGTGGATGGATGGATGGATGGATGGATGAGTGGCTTCTAGGCAGCAGAGTGGAATGAGAAGAGAGGCTTAGGGTTGGGATGAATTTGGAAGCAGAAAAATGCAATCGGGATAATTTACTGCAGTCTAGGCACCTGTTGAGAGGATCCAACTGAACCTCCCAGAAGTGGGGCGACACCTGTGGCCTTACAGGGGCTGGAAGGAAGGTGGGAAAGGTGAAACTATGGATGTATTTGTAGGGTTGGAAGTCGAGGAAGCTCTTGCCCCCTGACTTCCATTATCTCCATGCAGCCTGGTTCCTGAGGGAGAGCAGGGAAGAAGCTATGGGAGGACTTCTTTTGGCTGAGGAGCCTTGAGAGAGCAATCAGGGGGGTCTAAGAGTTGGACTCAGCTGCCCCCAGGTCAGAAGGGAGATACTGACTGTGGTGACGAGCCAAGATTGGGGATTTGGAAGGCAGGTGCCATGGAAGGATAAGGAGATCTGTAGTGGGTTAAATGGTGTCCTCCCAGCACCTGACGTTCTGCTGTCCGCCCAGAACCTCAGGATGTGACCTCACTTGGAAATAGAGTGTTCGCAGAAGTAAGTCAGGTAAGAATTGAGATGAGATCATACTGGAGTAGGATGGGCCCTAAATCCAACAACTGGCGTCATTACAAGAGACACAGAAGGACACGGATGCACAGGAAAGAAGGCCGTGTGAAGGTGGAGGCAGGACTAGAGACAAGCCAGGAGCCACCAGGAGCCATAAAAGGAAGGATTCTCCCCTAATGTCTTCAAAGGGAGCACAGCTCTGCCAATACCTTGATTTTGGACTTGTGGCCTCCAGAACCGTATGGCGATGAACTCCGCAGCTTGTGGTTCTTGGTGACGGCAGCCATGGGAAATCAACACTGGGACAGACCACACAGGCCGGTGAAGGTCGTTAGGTCAGATGGTACACCAAGGAGCAGAGACCGGGTCAGGAGAGGATCGAGGTCAGGAGGAGCCGAGAAGTTCAGAGGGGGGTTAGGGCTGAAGGTCCCGGGGAAGAATGACCGGTTTAGGGCAAGGCTAAAAGACTGGGAGATTTGCAACCAGAGAGAGGCATGTTTGAAATGAAGGTTTCAGAGGCGGAGCAGCTCTAGGTGATTATAGTTACCTTCAGATCTGCCTGGGTGGCTCAGTGAGTTAAGCGCCCGCCTTCAGCTCCGGTCATGATCTCGCAGTTTGTGGGTTCGAGCCTGGCGTCAGGTGAAGCCTGCTTGGGATTCTCTCTCTCCCAGTCTTTCTTGGTCCCTCCCTTGCTTGCTCGCTCTCTCTCTCAAAAATAAATAAATAAACATTAAAAAAAAAAAAAAAAAAAAGCTGGGCCATTTGAGGAAATTCAGAAGGAAAAACGCCAAGCAGAATCTTAAGGCAATTCAGTGACCTTGCTACTGCAAGCCAGAGAAACTCTCTGAGTTGCCCCAGGGCCAGGAGTTACTCCATTAAACAGCAAAAGCCCAAAGGGAAATGCAGGACCAGTGCCCCCTCTTACACATGAATCTCAGCTCCCCCACCCCACACCCCATCCCTTGTTTCACCCCATTTGCCCTCTGCCAGCAGCTTCTCCTCAGGCCCTCTCCTTAGACCAGCCTGCCTCAGATCCCAGCTGCCTGCTTCCTTGCCAGGGGACACGTGCACGACCTCTCCTTGCTCCTCTCCCTGTTTCAGGCTGTTCCCCACCACTTGCTCCCAGGGGCTTCCCTAGCTGAGCTGTTGGGGGCTTCTCTCCATGGCTGTCACGCATGGCCTCCTAATGCACAAACAGGAAAGAGTGTTTGCTCTTGGGAAGTGGTCAAGAGGCAATGAGGAAGCTACATTTCCTTCCATGCACACCAGGCCACCCACCTCTCAGCTCCCGTAGTCCCCCATGGTTCTTTCTCCTTGCACCCCAAGAGTGTCAAGGGCATAACCCCCTGACCAGGTAGGTCTTCCTTTGCTCTGCCTCCAGCCCACTGCCCTTTCCCCTCCACTTCCCCCAACCCTGCCCCAACCCCCAGCTCTTTCTCCAAATCCACCAAGTTGGGGCGGGGGGTGGGCAGCTTAGCTTTCCTAACCCAGTGCGAGGATCAGCTAGGACTAGTCCAAGGACCTTGCTTGCCAGGGTGGATTATGTATTTAATCCGTGAAGGTATTTGTCTCCCAGAAGATGGCTGACCTCCCAGAGCATCCTGTTCATCTTCTCTTGGTATTTAGGGGGACAGGCAGCTCTGCTTGACCATCTCTACCTGAAGGTCAGTCTTCTTCCTCTCCCCCTCCTCTGGCTTCTCCCCAGTACCTGGGAGTAGGGCTTTCATCCAGCTCTCTCCCGTGAGAAAAGCCCGCGGCTGCAGAGAAGATGAGGACCTGGGGAGGCAAAGAGGCTGAATATGTCAAAAAGCAGTGACAGTTTCTAGGGTGTGAGATGTCTGGGATGGCATGGAAGGGGGTGATTATTTTGAGTCACCACTGATGAAATATTTATTGAGCAGTGAAGGAAAATGCTGCAGAATAAAGCATGGAACCAGCAGCTGATTTCAGATCCAGGAGTCCGAATCCTTACACTATTGCCTTGCTTTACAGGGACAGCAAGTCCTCTGCCCCCTCTGGGTGGCACCTTACAGACCTGGTAGGACAGGTCCAGGGCTTTCCCGAGCTAGTTAGTGGAGGAGGATAGTGTCCAGGGGGCTGGGAGGGAGCAAGGAGAACCTCTAGCCGAGCCCCATATATTAGAGATGAAGAAGTGGAGGGACGCCTGGGTGGCTTGGTGAGTTAAGCGTCCAACTCTTGATCTTGGCTCAGGTCATGGTCTCATGGTGGGTGAGATGGAACCCTGTGTTGGGTTCCGTGCTGACGGCAGGGAGCCTGATTGGGATTCTCTCTCTCTCTCTCTGTCTCTCTCTCTGTCTCTCTCTCTGTCTCTCTCTCTCTGTCTCTCTCTCTCTCTGTCTCTCAAAATAAATAAGCTGAGAACTTATTTATTACTGAGCTGCCCCAAAGCAAGGACAGCACCAGGAGCCACCCCAGGCCCTGGCCACGATCCTGTCTATCCACTAACTAGCTTGGGAAAGCCCTGGACCCATCCTACCAACAAGAAGCCATTGGCCTTCCATCCAAGTAAGTCCAAGAGGGGCAGGCTCCAGCGGATGCTAGGGGGCTTGGTCAGCCTCCGGCAGGAAACAGGACGCTCAGCTGGGATGGTAAAGGTTAAATGAATGGAGAGACCATTTGCAGAGGTGAGACAACATTAAGAGAATCAACAAGGAGCATCGAGGCGGCTAGAGAGCAACAGCAGGGAGCTGTTGCCAACGCTAGGCCCAGAGAGGTGCTTAGCGAAATGGTACCGTCAGGACCAGTCAGAGTCAGAGCCCTGCAAGGGGGCCACCAGAAGAAGCCATAATCATAGAATCAGGCAGGGCAGGGGAGGAGTGAGTGGAACAAATACCCCAACCTCTTTCTCATGGCTTGGGGATCTCCTGCTGAAGCTTCCTATTCATCTAACTCAGACTGGAAGCCAGACCACGGGGAGCCCTATGATACCATCTCCAGAGGTCCAGTCTCCCAGAGCACAGAGCAAAGGAAAATGGGTGTTGGGTTGGGAACAAAGTAAAATTACAAAGCCAGCAGGGGGAGTGTTGTGGATTTTATGCTCAGGAGAAAAAGCAAATCCTTAGGAGCCAGTAGTCAGTATGAATCCTGAATTTATGGCTTCTAGCTGTGTGACCTTGAGTGAGTCACTTGACCTCTCTGAGCCTGGTTTTCTTATTGGGGCTAATTATACACTCTTAATGGAATGGCTGTGAGGCTTAAATGAGGTGCCTTGTGTGAAAGTGTCACCCATACTAGGTGCTTATCAAGGTCAGTTTCCCTTCTCTTCAGAGTCCCCCTTTCCATGCTCTGCTGGATCTTCTATTTTTTTTAATTTTTTGAATGTTTTATTATTTACTTTTTAGAGAGAAAGAGACAGAGTGCAAGCGGGGGAGAGGCAGAGAGAGAAAAACACACCCAGAATCCAAAGCAAGCTCCAGGCTCCGAGCTGTCAGCACAGAGCCCAGTGTGGGGCTTGAACTCATGAACTGCGAGATCACGACCTGAGCTGAAGTCAGATGCTTAACTGACTGAGCCACCCAGGCACCCCCAAGGGCTGATGGAGCTAAGGCACTGGGGTAGAGTGTGGAATTGTGAAAATACACAGGCTTAAGATCTGGACCCAGGCTCCTCGGCTATGAGCTGCATGACCTTATAAGTCACTTACTCTTTCTAACTTTGTTTTCTTAATAGTAAAAAGGAAATATCCAGCTCATAAGGTTGTTATGAGGTTTAGAAATCGTTTAAGTTAAGGTACCTAGTAATGTATTGAGCTCATGGTAAGTGGGCCTTAAAATCAGACTAATTGAAATCTCATACCCCTACTTGTTAACCATTTGACCTCGGAAAAGTTTTGGGATCTCTCTGAGTCTCAGTGTCGTCATCTATAAAGTAGAAATAATGACAGCACCTTTCACTTAGGGTTGTGGTAATGACATGAAATATTCCAGGCAAAGAGTCAGCCCTCAAAAGTTTGCCGTTACTGTTGATCACTGCTGAGATCAGTGTTGCAAGGCTTTTTTCTCCAGTCAAGCATCCAACCCCTCTACTTGGACCCCAAGTTCTTTACTAGAGAAAAGCAAGCAGGGGCTGGGGAAAAGAGAGACAGCTAACCCAGAGGGGATGAGTCGAGGGCAGGAGGATGGCTTGGCTTGGCTGGCAAATGCCCTCGCCCAGCACACGCACACAGACACGAGGTTCAATTAAACATTCAGCCTGTAACTCTCCCTGGCCCTCCTCCACCAGGTCACCCAGACAACAGAAAGGACTGTCCTGCTTTCCCATACCCACTCGGGGTGGCCTGATGCCTTGTCGTGACTCTGGCTGGCTTCCGTTGGATAGAAACAGAGGCAAGGGGGGACTGTACAGTATGACTAGGGCTGGAACTGTGTCCCCTTAATAATAATATGCTGAACACTCACGATGTGCTGGGCACCATTGGAGACAACGTGATTGGCTCTCATCAATTTCAACAATATTGTGAAGTTAGTAATATCGGGAGCGGAAGACCAGAGAGGTTAGGGAATTTGGCCAACATCACACGGACGGTAATTGGCAGAGTCCACATTTAAAATCAGGTCTGACTGTTCCCAAAACCCAAGCTGGGTCAGCCGTGCCAGGTAGCCTCCCGGAAGGATGGCCCATGTGTTGAACATCAGTGGAGGGGGTTGGGGAAAGAATGGGAAGACAGGAGTGAGGAGCGAGCTCAGAACAGGTGTGAGAAAGTATGGTCTGCCATCTCTGGTCATTTCCCTGGGAGGGTTGGGTGCTGGGGATCTCTGGGGCTCCTTCCCCTCTGGCACCCTGTGAGCCAGACCCTAACTACCAGGGCCCTAGAGAGGAGAGAGAGCAAGCCCTCTCCCCAGACTCGAGAAATGTGCCTTCTTTCCTCCGCCCCATCGTGCTCCCTGGGGGTGTTGATTACTTTTCCTACCCTGAGCTATGGAAAACTTTGTAGCTAATGACTTCCTGTGCTAATTCTCTCAGAGGTGGGTCCCAGAGGGTGCCTGGAGAGCAATGGTGGGCTTGCAGAGAGCTGGGGTGGGGGGGACTTTCTTACATCTCAATATCGCAAGTACTTTCGAGCACTTAACGTGCCCACCCATCAAGCAGGTCTGTAGCCCTAAGTGCTGGCTGCCCGGCTGGCTTCAGGGCTATGGGGATGGGCTGCTGGACCCCCGTGGCCTCAGTCAGCCTCTCTAGAGCACAGGTGCTCTTTTGGGACCCCTGTAGCCAGGATAAGAGGAGAGAAGTAGAGAAACCCAGGGGCACCAGTGTGGTCCGTGGGCTCAGCCGTGGGGTTGCACGGGTGGGGTAAGCACACAGCGCTGGGTGCCACTCAGAACTGGACTCCAAGGCTGTGTTCTAATTCACCGGTTTCCTCACGGATTCTGCCAACGCTTCTGGAGAGCTTCCTCTGATGTCAGCCTTGTGTGGGTCCAACTGGACACCATCCTGCCCTCCAATTGCTTCGGTCTAGCAGGAATGATAAAACATGTGCACACTAAAATAAAAGAACAAAGCATGAAAATTACCCAAACTTGTCTTAGGCATTTAGGAGTTACAAGGGTTCAGAAAAGGGAGAGACAGCAGGTGCGGCGGGGCACTTATATAGCCCTCACCCTCGTGCCAGTTGAGGTTCTAAGTGCGGGGCACCCTGTCGTCTCAGAGCCAGTGGAGGGGCTACTTTCCCCAAGGGCCCAAAGCTGGTAGGTGGATTTGACTAGGCTGGGAGGTGCTCTTAACCCCTAGGTCATTATGCCTGCCCCCACCCTGCCCTCATGTCTTACTACCTGATTTATGTTACTTTTTTTAAAGTTTATTTATTTATTTTTGGAGGACAGAGAGAGAGAGAGAGAGAGAGGGGGAGAGAGAATCCCAAGCAGGCTCTGCACTGTCACTGCAGAGCCCGACGCGGGGCTCGATCCCACGAACCGTGAGATCACAACCCGAGCTGAAATCAAGAGCGGGACGTTTAACGGACTGAGCCACCCAGGTGCCCCTTACCCCTTGATTTTGAAACACAATCACAAAATGAGCACGGATGCCAGCCCTGGTATTATGTTCAGTGTTTAAAAAATCAGTGTATCTACAGCATGTTTGGCGTGTCATTGCTAGATTATAAGCTACAAGGAATCTCATTCAGCTACACTTATTGAGCGTCTGCCGAGTGCCAGACACTGTGGCAGCTGCTTTCGAATATTCCAGGTCAATTTGCTTCTTGCAACAGCCTTGGGAAATAGTGGCGATTTCCTCTGCTTTCCTGAGGAGGAAAACCGGAGACAGGGAGGAAAAAGACTTGTTACAGCAGTCACTTGTGGAACTTCACTCTGGACACGTTTGTTTTAATACCGACTTGCTCCTTTTAATTTTAAAAATTAACATTAATTACTGTTACGACACTTGATCTTAGCCGAAAGGCCGAAAAGCGGTAACATTAATTACTGTTAATCTTTATTATATAGAACAACATACAGCGTAGCCTGAAATTAGTATCTTTTTCATTTGTTTTGGCTTGTTTTTGCCTATGAGGTAGGCTTTATTTAACATTTTTTTTTAGGGGGGGGGGGCACCTGGCTGGTTCAGTCGGTAGAGCCTGCGACGCTTGATCTCAGGGTCGTGAGTTCGAGCTCCATGTTAGGTGTGGAGCCTACTTAAAAACGTAAAATAAAATAAAATCTTAATTTTTTTTTGTCTGGAACTAGCATCTTGATCCTGCAATTAAAGAGCATGGAACAGGGGCACCTGGGTGGCTCAGTCAGTTAAGCGGCCGACTTTGGCTCGGGTCATGATCTCGCGGTCCGTGAGTTTGACCCCCGCGTCGGTCTCTGTGCTGACAGCTCGGAGCCTGGAGCCTGTTTCAGATTCTGTGTCTCCCTCTCTCTGACCCTCCCCTGTTCATGCTCTGTCTCTCCCTGTCTCAAAAATAAATAAAAAACGTTAAAAAAAAATTTAAAGAGCATGGAACATAGGTGTTGAATTTGGTTCTGGGTTCAAGTTTTTCCTGTTTTCTTTTTTTTTTTTAAATTAAGGTATCATTGACATGCAACATTATATTCATTGATGTGATATTTGTATATATTGCAAAATGCTCACCACAGTAAGTCTAGTTAACAGCCGCCACTGTAGACAGTTGTGGAATTTTTTTTCTTGCGGTGAGACTGAGTTCAAGTTTTCTGACTGTCACTTTAGGTATTTAACTTGGGAGAATTTCAGATCTCTGAGCCTCCGTTCCCTCATCTATAGAATGGGGATTGTAATCACCAACTCTGCAAGGTCATTGTGAAGATTATGTTAAATAATGTACAGGAAGTGCCAAGTACTATGCACGGCGCCCATATGGCTCCCAGTGAACAGTAGCTGTTCAATATGGAGAACCACACAGCATGGGTCCAACAAGTATACATGGCAAGTAATGGGTTTTACACAGCGCTCTAACACACATTTTCATTTCATCCTGTCAGTAACCTTGTGCGATTGATCCTCTTGTGTCAGAGATATGCATCCCACGAATAGTAGCTGGCAGAGCAGAATGTCGAATGCATGTCTCAGGGATCTCCACCCAGTGCCCTCTCTGCCTTCTATCATCTATACAGTGGGGAGTGGCCATGTTAGTCTCACCATGCAGGGGAAGGTTGGGAGAGTCACAGGGTGGGATAGATGCCCAGAGGTGCTTTAGAAGCAAAAGGACCACAAAACACCGGTGGCGATCACAAGGTGCTTCTTCCCTTATGGTGAAGACAGGCTAGTAGTGTTCTAAGGCACATTTACCAAGGTGTGTTCCTAGACACGTCAATCCCATGAGGTGTTCAAGAAAAAAAACAAAACAAAACGGGGGGTTTCTTGGCCAGATTTGTTTGGCTGTGGCCAGTCCAGACTCAGAAAGCCCCCTATATTGCTTATAAGTCCTGGCTTAGAAACTTCTTAGATCTGTAGCTTAGTTAGAAGTTCTTTATCTACGGGGCGCCTGGGTGGCTCAGTTGGTTGAGCGACCGACTTTGGCTCAGGTCATGGTCTCACAGTTTGTGAGTTCAAGCCCCGCATCGGGCTCTGTGCTGACAGCTCGGAACCTGGAGCCTGCTTCGGATTCTGTGTCGCCCCCTTTCTCTACCCCTCCCCTGCTCATGGTCTGTGTCCCTCTGTCTCTCAATAATAAATAAATGTTAAAAAAATTTTTTAAAAAGTTCTGTATCTGGAATCTGGCTGTTGGGTTCAGGCGTATGGTGGTTTGAGTGAAGGCTTATTGGTTGAGCTATTGATCTCAGCCCACTTCGCCCTGGGAGTGAGGAGATTCATGCTCTCCTCACCTAATGGGCACCCCATCTGGTTTTGTGTGAGCCTGCGATCCAGAGTGCATCTTTGTGAGGCTGGCTTTGCTTGCTGACCTTATCCCAGTCTTTGCCTGAACCGGTTGCCTTCTATACTTTACCTAAGATAAGTAGATGTTCTCTACCATCGTGAGTACCTGTCTTAGGGTCCTGTGCATGCAGGCCCTCATCCGTGGGGGTATTAGGTTCCCACATCTTTTTTATTTTCTTGGAAAATTACAATGTATATTAACATCTTAAAGGCTCTAAGAAATGTGCTTTAGTTGATCATGGGCCTCTAATCCTATAACACTTATTAGTAACCTGCAACCCACAGAACATACCTTGGAAAACGTCCTAATGGAAGAGATCTCAAGTTCCATTGTCCTAATGGAAGAGAACCCATGTTTCACAAACGCATTAATGAGCCTCTACTTCTGAGTGATCAATAAAGGAGGCATTAACACTTACCATGTGCGAAGTCCTACGGGACCCTGTGGAGTATGTGTGGGGTTACAAAGCTGTACTTAGACCTGGAGCTTGTTCTCAAGGAATCCACAGCACAGTGGAGGGAGATCAAGCATGCCCACGTCGTTGAGGCTCAAGGAGGCCGAGTGCGGTTGGCGCTGAAGACAGCCCCGGCACTGCTCTAGGAGATGCACCCAGGGACGGGGCCAGGGGAAAGAAAAGGCGTGGTACATTGGTGATGGCCCAGGCACCATGAGTGTTCCTTCAAAGGAGCAGAGGCAAAGCAGCCCAACTTGGAACCACAGAAAGCGAACCCGAGCGCAGCTGAGAACCCAGCCAGGTGCACCAGCAGGTGTGGAGGAGGAAACTTGGCAGGGCCCCGGCTGAGCAAGTGGCAGAGTAGGGGAAGGGCGGCCACCACCAAAGCCCTGCACAGAAGGAGCAGCCATGAATAAGAAGTCTTGGCTGCTCCCGGGAACGGGGGAGGCTGTGGGAAGCTGGTCCCAAGAGAGCAGTCCCAGAGATGGGGGAGAGCCTGCGGCCCCAGCTTTGAAACCTCTGACTCTGGGGAGGGGGGGCGGGAGGGGGCAGTAGGTAGGGAGATGTGGTTCACATCCGTCGTCCCTAGGATGATCCTTTGTGCTTCCCTGTAGACCAGAAAACAACAAAGACTAAAACAACAGCAACCAAACTTAATCTGAGCTCAGCCTCATCCTGAGAGCTGAGCACTGGGAGTTAATCATCCAATAAATATTTATGGAGCATCTGCGCTGTGAAAGAGATTATGCCAGCCCACCTGAGTCTCCATCTTTCAAGGAGGAGAGGGCTGGGGGTAGAGGCCACGCATGGGAGATGTCACCTTTTAGTGTAGACGGTATGTGAAGAGCAATTGATAAACTCTGTCAACTGTAGGTCTTCGTTCGTTGTCCCATCTGTCACGTCTGAGCCAGGAATCACAACCTGGCTTCAGGCGGGGAGAAAGCCTCACAGGCCAGTGGTCAGGTGGGTTTCATTTTATTCAACTGGCTGATAAGAAATGAACCCAACTGGGTGCTGGTCCTAAGAGCTGGTGTGGGATAAAACTACAAAACATCATGTAGGTGCTTTGCCAGAAGCAAGACCACTGCCGGCTGACTGGTGTTAGGGAGACAAAGCGTAGTTTACAGACATGGTGTGACTGAGCAGATCTGAAAAGTGGTACAGGGCAAGCGTGTTCCTTGCGTAGAAGAGAAATGAGCGGACTTCGAGCTAGCTCACGGCGAACTGGGAATAATCTTGGCCGTGCCCAGAGGGATAGACTTTCCATCGGATCATCAGACCTCATGCGTGAACTTCAGGGAAAAAGAAGGCCTGGAGAAGAGGAACAGGTTATGACATACCTCTTACGTCATGCTAAGGAGTCTGGCTTTATGGAGGGACCATTGAGGGCTCGCTGGAAGCTGTTATCCAGGGCAGGATGGCTTAGCTTTGCCCTTTAGAAAGAGCTTTCTGGTCCTGTTCTAAGAAGGCCTGGGAGGCCTGGTGAGATCAGACGCAGGGGACTCAGGTAGGACTTGAGCCAGGGCTTGGGGATGGCTTCATTTCAGGCGTATGGAGAGTGGGCAGCCTTTGAGGCCGGGAGAGAAGCCTGGGCCCAAGGAGAAGCTGACCGCAAGTACGGGGGACAGAAAGCAACCAGACCCCACCTGGACTCCAATCCACGGGCCCCAAAGCCATACTGTGCGCATCTCTTCTTGTAAACTCCCTCTTACCACCTTCAAATACCATTCTTGGGACCAGCCAACCTGGGATCCTGTAGAGAGGATGAAAGCTGGCTCTCCCCCGAGGCACGAAGAGTAGAGACAAAGAGGAGAAAGAATTACGTCGAGAGAGGAGGGGTAGAGATGGATGTAGGTCCTGCCCCTCCAGCTTTGTGTCTGGGCCAAGAGGTGCCAGGGGCAGTCTTGAGGGGAGCGCCGACTCCAGGGCCTCGAGTGTTGCTCTGAGCACCAGCGAGGCAGCCCTCGGCCTGGGGGTCCACACGGCCACGTCTACTGATGATATTCTTTAATATTTTGAAAGGAGACGATGGCAGACACTGACAACAGGCTTCAAAGGAAAGCTGGTTCCGTTGGTCTGGGAACCGGGAGAGGGGACGTGCTGGGAAGGAACAAAGTGCCGATGGCTCAAAAGGAAGCGAGGGGGCGGGGGAATAGCGGGCATCAAAGCATCTACCATTTAGACAGTCTGGGTGCCGAGCAGGTGAGTGGCAGATGCGACCATGTCTCTCATCCCTGAGCTGCGACACCGCCCCTTAAGTATCTTCCAGAACCCATCGGCCAGGCCTCAAGAGCTCAGACACTCCTACCCAATGCCTTGAAACCAAGAGTGGAGAACACAGGATCCATGCCCCTTCTGAGCTCCAGAACCAGGGCGGTGAAGATCCGGTGACGCCTGCCGGCTGCCCAGCGCTCTGATTCACCTCTCTTCCCCATGGCGTGCTCCTCAGTCTCAGAGACCCACAGCCGGGTGAAGTGAATGAGAATCTCAGAGGCCAAAATTCACCCAGACCCAAGGGTAGAGCTAGACTCGTCTCCCACCCAGGCTTCGCCTACGGGGCAAAGCCAAGGTGGAGCTGAGGGCCCCGGGAACAGAGTCCTGGATGAGCAGATTCCGGTAACGTTACTGTCAGTCCATATCCCACTTCCCCTGAGCTGAAACTCTGCCCCTGCTGGCCACTAGGGTAGCAGCTAGCTTAAATGGCTATTTACATTTCAATTAAGTGAAATTAATACGACTTAAAAAATTGTGTTCCTCAGTCACGCTAGCCACTCTTTATGTGCTCAACAGCCACGTGTGGCCTGCGGTCACCATATTGGACAGAGCAGATAGAAATGTCCATCCATCATCACAGAAAGTTCTATCGGATAGCTCTGCGACACCCGAAAGTAACAATATCAGCATTAAAATAAAGAGCCACACCTGTCCAACCCTGTACAAGAGAGCCCCATGTCTCTGTTCCCTGTTCTCTGCCCTTTCTCCCTTCTCTGGGCCTCCCTTCCACAGATGCCTGGGGCTCTCTGATCTCCCCACTGTGGCCTGACCTTCCTGAGCAGCGGTACCCCTCTTGCCCACTGACCTCCGAGTCGGCTCCTCCTCTTAGGCTTTGGCTCCCTGGCCCCCCTTCCACAGAGATGGGCACAGGAGAATCACACACGGGTACTGCAGTGTGGAGTGCGTGACCCGGGCGGAACCTAAGGCAGCCTGTAGCCTCATCTGAGTCCAGAGTTTGCCCTGAGGGACCTGGCCCTGCTCCCTCTTCAGAGCATTCTCCAGACCTCCAGGGCACCTGTTCCTCCAGGCCAAGAGCTCCCCAGTATTTCTAGTGCTCCAAACCACATCCTACCTGATTCTCCGCCCCTTCCCCCCACCAAGGCTTCCTCTCCCGCCCCCTGCTCCTGAGGCTAAGGAAGAAAGCACCTGTTAAGACTGCTTGAAGGTGGGATATGCTGTCCCAAGCCCTCTATATCTCTTCAATCCGTTTGTTTCTCAGGGGCCTCTTCCCAACCCTCCATCATCAAATGTGCTGCGTGATTTGGGGGGTGTGGCAGACACTGCTGATAGCTTACCAAATCCATTTCATCTGTTTCCTGGGCACACAGCTAGGTTTCACTTCCCGGCCTCCCTTGCAATTTAGTTGTGTCCTTGGGAATGAGTTCTGGCCAATGGCAATGAAGTGATGTGTGCCACTTCCAGGCCTGACCATAAAGATGTCCTGGGTACAGTCTCCATATTTTGTCCCCAGCAGCTGGACGTTGGATCGAAGGGCCTTGGGCTGAGATGGCAAAAGAGGGCCACCTGCATCCCCGAATAAGTGCGTAGAGCAGAACCGCACCCCTACCAACCTGGGCCTGCATTGGAGTAAGAGGGGCCAGGAGACAGGGTGCACTCACGCAGGCACACATCTGTCCACGGGGTTTCTTCACATCTGGCTGGAGAGGCTCCTCTGGGCTCCTGGCTCCTGGTACTATTCTGGTTAATAGGCAGGGAATGTCTACCTCCGGGCTCTGTGGATGAAGGAACTTTTGCTTCCCCAGCCACATCACCTTTCAAGTTAGGCTGCAAATCGCTTTGGACACTCCTGCTCCTTGTGGAGGCCAAGACCATCTCTGCCCCTTCGGGCTAGTTAATGACTTGGCTCCCGCCACTTGGCAAGCATCTTCCTCTCTCCCTGTGCAGAAGCAGCTGAGTGATGGTCACAGGAGGGAGCAGAGCTCTAGTGGAGAGCAGTCCCCCTGTGTCTGTCTTATGAAAAGAAGCCCCTATGAGGTGCCTGGGTGGCTCAGTCGGTTAAGCGTCCCGACTTCGGCTCAGGTCGTGATCTCACAGTTCGTGGGTTTGAGCCCCGCGTCGGGCTCTGTGCTGACAGCTCAGAGCCTGGAGCCTGCTTTGGATTCTCTGTCTCCCTCTCTCTCTGCCCCACCCCGGCTCACACTCTGTCTCTCTCAAAAATAAATAAACATTTAAAAAAAAAAGAAGCAGAAAGAAAGAAAAGAGACCCCTAATCTCAGCCTTCCTCCCTCCCCCAACCTCCTGAAAGAACGCAGCCCACCCCAGCATGGCCCCCGCCACCGCCCCCGCCCCAAACCCACCTATGTCAGCAAATTGCAAATTTTGATTTAAGTTGCAGAGATTAGATCTGAAACTCAGAAAGACCCTGCTTGAGTCAAGAAAGAGGCCCAGCGCACTGGCAACAGAAGGCCTTCCTCATACTTTCTGGCAACTTTCCACCGCCTCACCCCCGGGCTGACAGCGGGTGGCCTTCTCCACACTGGCCCCTGGGTCTGGGCACCTGCACTTCCCTTGCTCTCTGCTCCCCCTGGGTGAGGTCTTCACTGAGGCACGTGCTCCAGCCAGAGACACTTCAGGCCAAATGGCCCCAGAAGGCGTTTCTTAAACTTGCTGGAGAGGCTGCGTTAAGTGTTCATCAAGCCATAAATGAACAGCTGCCTCTTGCCTTGAGCCCAAAGCCTGGATTATTCATTCTTTTTGGCTTTCGGATCCTCCTTTTGGATCCAGACAGAAACTGCTCCTTCCACAGCCATCTTACTTTGTGACGTGCCCCCCCCCCACCCCCGGCCACCAGCCCCCCACACCCCCAACCTTTTTCTTATTTTGGTTGGGTGGGCGTGTCTCTTCCTTCCCCAGGCCCCTCCTTCCACCCTGGATAGAGTCCCTGGGACGCTGCCTGCCGGAGGCTTCTCCTGCTTCTGGCCAATTCCTTTCCCCCCCCTCATCCCAGCAGCCTCGTACTCAGTTTGCTGGCTCCTCTCCATTTTACTGAACTTTCCTTAAAATATCTCTTTCGTTTTTCTCTGTCTCCATTCTGTGATGCCCTGAGAAGTAAGCACGTCCGCTGGTTAGCAGCGTCCTCGTTGCTGTGCGTCTCCCCGGGCTTCTTCCATCTTCCTCGTCACCACCCTCCGCCTTGTCCAGTCTCCACCCTCAGCGTCATCATACAGATCATTTGCTGAGTGTGTATAATATGCGCCAGGCGCCGTGTAAATGCTCTGCCCACATTTTTTTTACCCTTCATCCTCACAGCACGCCATTGTGGTAGATACTTTTATCCCATTTTAGAGGTGAGGAAACTGAGGGAGGCCCAGAGAGGTTGAGTGACTTGCCCAGGGTCACACAGTCAGTGGGAGTAGGGATTCTGACCCCGGGTCCGTCATGCTGTCTACCCACCCTGCCTACCACACACCCCGTGTCAACAAACATGTATCAAAAGCCGGAGGCATGCAAAGCACTTTGGGGAATAGTTATTTGGCAAGGAAACAAAGAGAAATGAGATGAGATTCTGTCTGTGCTCTCAAAGAGCCACCCCCTAGTGCCAGAGACATATGCGTAAACACACATACGATGGAAAGTGTAAGGGATGAACATAACCACACTGTTCTGAACACTTAGGAGAAGCGACTATTAGCGTGAGGGCCGTAAAGCCCCCTTCAGGAAGGTCTTGCTCACTCACCTAAACAACAAAAAAACACCTATAGACAGAATGAGAGCATATTTCAGGGAAGGATCCTGCAGTCACCGCACAAAAGTGGGAATTGTTGCGGAGAATCTTAGATGTTTAGCACTTGGGCTCTGGGTCAGACTTTTGATCACCACGACCTTGGGCAAGTAACCCAACATCTTGGAGCCTCAGCCTCTCTATTGGCAAAATGGGGAGATACATATCACCTGCCTCAGGCAGCGTCGGGAAGCTTAACTGAGATAGTACAGTATTAGAAGGGGACTGAGCACAGCAACCGGCATGTTCTAAGGGCTCGGCGATTGTCATTCCCATAATCTTTCTTCTTGCCACAGAGTCCCTCACTCCTACCCCATGAGGAATAGTATTTATTAATTATTTTCCTAGAGTTAGGTGGCCTCACACAGGCTAACTCACTCAATGCTCAGAACCAAGCTGTAAGTCTGAGTTAGCCGGGTTGGTTTTACATCGTTTTATCACAGGAGGGTGCCCAGGCTGAGCCAGATCCAAAATTTGCTCGGGGTTCTTGGTTACAGCGAGGCCTTCACCAAGACCGGTGGGGGGGGGGGGGGAGGGAAGAGGGGCGGGGAGGGGGGGTTGGAATTTTCCTCTACAAGAGTCACTAAGAAGTCCTGGAGTGTTGCCAAGAGGAAGCGGAGGCATCAAGAGCCAGGGGGACATGGGTCCCAAGCGGAAGTATCTGTGGAAGGAGGGGGCAGCTGGGAATCCTCCTGCTGACCCAGCAATTACTAAGCTGTTTTTTCACTTACAGAGGGGCAGGCCACCAGAGCCGCAGATCTTCCCTGGAAATATCCACATCTCCGGCAAAACCTGCCCAGTCTGCACAGGACTGGGGTGGGGAGGGGGGGAGGGATGCCTGGCTACAAGGCAATGGGAGGACAGTGGGAGCCGGCCTCTTATTGGAAGGGACCTAAGATCGGAAGATAGTTGGACGTACCTCAGAAGCTGGGCAACCCGGGCGAGGCACTTCTGACTAGCCCTTGCTGTGGCTGTTTACAAACAAGAATGGCCATAATCACACACACATCCAGTGACTCCAGACAGCCATCGCTAGAGCCCACGAGTCAACGCATGACCCTGACTTGACAGACACACAGATGCCTGGCGTGTGAACTCCTGAATGAATGAGGTGGGCGTTCAGTATGAGTCGCTGCCCAGGGGAGGGACACCGAACTGTCTCCTGCCTGACGGAGTTGAGTGGCCACGTCCTGGGAGCCCTTGGAGCCCCCTTCCCCACCACTGTGTTTGTAGTCCACACCACGTACGTTTTTCATGGATCAGAAAGCCTTCCAAGCCAGCCCTGTCTGACCCCTCTGACGAGACCTCCACAGCCGCCACCTGCTGCCTCACACAGAGAACCTGTCAACCATTGCTTATTGCCTGAGTCAGTGACGGTACCTGCTTGGCCCCTGCTTGCTTGCCTCCTCCCGCCAGTACTTTTCCCCTCAGGCAGAATCCATTCCTGGGGTGGGGGGTGGGGGCTTTTCTAACAAGAGGCTTCTCCTGGGCCCCTGGCCATTGTTTCCTTTCAGGCCTTCCTGCTTCCCAGGTGGCTGAGGCTGTGGATTTCCAAAGCAGGACCACAGACCGTGAGCTCCAGGCTGTTTTTTCACAGCTTCTGCCAGCCCCGTGGCTCCTCCTCACCCTTCCCTGAAAAGCTTTGGCTGGAACCAGATGCCAATAGGCCAAAGCCTCTGTTGCCTGGCCCTTCACAGCATCCAAACCAGCAAACCAGGGGCTTCCCTGGGGCTGAGTGACCTCCTCTGGGAAGTGGGCCAGAGCCCAGTAAAGTGCTACCTCTTTAGCTGCTGTGGCTGTGTGAGGCCTGGGCTGCAGCCCAAAGAACGAGGGCCCAGCTCTGCGGCTGAGAGTGTCAGGGGGCGCAGGCCCTCAGGGACCTTGAGCTCACCGTGCTCAACCTCTCCATCATCCAGAGGAGGATACCAAGCGCCAAAGAGACACAGCAACCAGGATATAGTCGCAGTGCAATCTGAGGGCAGAGATATGCTGGGCCAGAGCCCTGGGTGATTTCTATCACCCCAAAGCTCTTCGTGTCAGGACTAGAAGATCCCAATTTCTGGCTTCCACCTCTTTCCTTTGGGGTCCTGCCGTTAGACTTCCCCCAGTAAAAAGAAGCCCTCTTTAGTTTATTTTTGCTTCCAGTCTCAGCTTAAGAGGGACTGGAAAGAATAGTATCTATAAAGAAAATACCATGGCTGTCCCCATTTTATAGATGAGGAAACTGAGGCTTGGGATGAGAAGTATTTTGCCCAAGGTGTCACAGCTAGCACATGGCAGTGCTGGCATTCCAACTCAGCTGGTTTTATCACATGATGCCGCTCAGTCCTCCTCAACCTCAGAAACACCAGCTGCTCCTTGGAGCTCTAGAGGCCAGCCTCACACCGGAAGCTGGATAATGGCAGAAGGGGCTAGAGGTGAAGGAGGGAGGATCTCAAAGGGAGGAAGAGACTCCTAGGTTTGGGCAGCTCACTCTAGAGATCGAGCTACTTTCTCCAAACAATGGCAGATGAAGATTCTAGAAGCAATTGACAAGGGCAAGAACTTTCCTTTCCCTGCCTCCTTTCTCTGAGCCTCAGTGTTTCAGTGTTTTCTTTTTAATCAGTAAAACTGGGGGTTCAAATTCGTTCTCCAAGATTCCTTCCTGATTCACAGCCAGCAAGCCTTAAGCACCCGAGAAGCGTCAGCACCCACCATCCCTCTACTGGAGAGGAAGGGGCAGCGCAGTCCTTGCTGCAGATGAATGGAGAAAACCCACAGTCTGAAAGAATGCATCAATGGGTCCTTGACTTCAGGTTCAAGTGGCCCTTCTAAGCATCACTGGGTCCACAGGAGGAACTGGTTTCAGGAGTGGCTCGTTTCCCACTCTGTCCTCAGGCCCCTCATTCCAGGTCTGTTCCACCTCCCTGATTTGTCAACCCTCAAAGACCTCAAGAGACCACAGCCTTCCCCGGCCCTGGACTCTCCCTGTAGCAGGGTACCATGGGATAAAAAGGAGGGTGGAGAGAGGCCGTCCCACATCTATCTCTTCCTGCGACATCATCCCTGAGGAATGCTCTCACCCTGCCAAGACTGAGGACACCGGGGGCATCCCCTCCTCCCTGCCGTGCTCAGAGGGCCTCTGCTTCCATTGTTATCCGCGGCAGATGGTGCCCACCAGGATGGGGGGAGGGGAGAGAGAACAATACTCACATCATTCTTCCACTTCATCTTTGTAATCGCGCCACCCGTTTCTGGAAAAATAAACAGGTATGAAAATGACTTGCCCAAGGTCCCTTAACCTATAGGTGACAAAACCGGGACACAAGCAAATCTGACTCCAAACCTGCCTCCCAAGCTCTGAGCTTGGTCAGGTCTGGTGTCCACTGTCTCACGTCGGCCAGTTAGCCCTTCGCACCCCACCCACCTGCAAATGGCTGTTTCAACCCTACCGAAGCAAACCCCCACCCCTCCCTGCCTTGGCAGGCCTCCCCCTGCCCATCCTCTCTTCTGTAGGAGGTGGCCTGCGGTGTGCCGAACCCCAGGAAACCCTCTGCTGGGACGAGATCCCTCCAGCCTTCTCCCCCTGGCCCTGAGTCCTCCGTATTTACCGATCTCATCCTTCCCTCTGCAAGCGGGGGCTACTTCCGCCAGTCCAGGGGCCTGAGGGGGCCGACGCCCACCCCCTCGGGATGTTTGCGGCCCGGCAGGACCGAGTGACCCAGTTTCCCCAGGGGAGAAGCTTGGCTGACGGCCGTGCAGCGTGGCATCTGTGTGTCTCTCCTGCCCTCTGCCGGTCGCCGGGCAAGAGGCTCCCGAGCGCAGGCGATCCCAGGAGGGTCCGCTGCGGGGTCATTGACGCTGGGGCGCGACAATGTTTGCCCAAGCACCTGAAGGAATGAGTGCATAGTGCACAGTCCCAGGCTCTGGGGCCCAAAGCGGCCGAAGAGACTGGGACTGCCCTTGGCAAAACAGCGAATCCGGCAGAGCTGGGCGTGGGCTCCCTCAGCCTCCCCTTTGGCAGCCCTTTCCTCCCTCCCTGGTGGCCTCCCTCCCTCCGGACTTGCTGCCTTCCTAGGACCAACCAGAACTCCCAGGCACAGGTCAACTAGGTTCTCCCTACCTCATTGCAGGGTCCTCTATCTCATTCCCCACTGAGTGGCCTCAAGTCTCTGCTTGAATGCCTCTACCGACAGGGTGCTCACTCTCGGAGTAGTCTTTGCCACATTCTGAGAGCTATATTCAAAAGAATGATCTTCCTTTCTTTTTGACACTAAATCTGCCCCCTTGTCACTTGCACTCAGAGATCCAGTTCTTGCCTTTTGGGTGAGTGACTCTGAAGTCTGACCTGACAGCTTCCACAAGACAGCAGTCGCATCCCTGAGACTCCTCTCCCCCCAAACACCTTGGCTCTCTACTTCCTTGGACTTCCTTAATAAGGGAGTCTCGAAAACCAAAAAGCCTAGGAGACTCTTGTAGAAGGAATCTCCAGTGGTAGAATTCTAAAAAGTGGAGGTGCTTTTAGTCCGAAGACCTTCCGAAAGGCAACAATCTGCCTACTCCTAGGAGAAGCCATGATAACAAAATGGGATAATTCTTTAGTCACTGTGGTGTTTCAGATTTAGGATTTACAATGCTCTTTTACAGGCACTATCTGGATTGCGTGAAATCATTTTCATAACCATTTTAGGGATGAGAAAAGTGAGGCCTCAGACAAGAAAAATTCTGTACATGCGATCATACAGTAGGCAACACATAGCTGGCACCAGGCCCGACCTCCTGACTCCCAAGCCTACCATCCTTTCCGCAAAGGCAGAAAAAAAGTATTGAGCCCTTACTATATGCCAGACACTGGTCTAAGTGCTTAATGTGTAAGTTAATGCTCAAAAGGCCCATAAAAGATATGTACTGTTTTTATTAACATTATTCTCATTTTCTTGCCAGGCTTGTAAGTCCAAAATCCAGCGCGGGAACCCATGCAGTCCAGCTCCAGAGCCAGTACTCCTAACCACTCCATCATACCTCTGCCTGCTTGCCTGAGTTTGTGCACACATCTCTGTGTCTCTTCCAAGGCCAATGATGTTGTGGAGAAAGTTCTGGGAGAGGCCCCCAGGGGCAGGGTGGGGAGACCTCCCTACAGAGGCAGCGATGACTTGTGGCATAGCCCAGAGGCTGGCCTGGCTCTCCACTTTCCAGCTGAGTGACCTGGGGCAAGTCTGTCAATCTCTCTTCCCCTGGGTGTCATCCGCCGTAAAACGCAGGTGACACTAGTACCTAGCCCATTGGGTTTCCGTGCGTTTTGAGTTAACATTTCTGTAAAGTGCTCAAAGCGGTGCATTTTTGTTAGTAAGTCGGGAAGGTTGGCCACTTGAGGTGCCTGGGAGCAAACGCTGAAGGGTGAATTAAAGCAAAGCGACTCTCAAGGAGAGTCGTGGAATGGGAGGGAGATTGAGCGGGGCTGGGGATGGAGGATTGAGGTCCCCCTTGAATGACTTACAGTGGGACCTGCTCTTTTCCTGGAGTCACAGGTTCTCTGAATCAAGGGATCTAATCCAACCAGGCGGTAGAGGGGCAGGAATCTGTAAGCTCAGCCAGAGGCCTTGGAAGACCAGCAGTTCCCTGCTTCCTGCAACCACGGGACAAGTGCACAGAGTAAGTGACCCTTGGAGGCTGGGATTGGGAAAGGTTCTCTTTGGTTTCATAAGGCAACTTGACAGCAGGGACATAGGGTCCAGATGCCTTTCCACCCGGCCTCAATTTGCTTTCACATCTGGTGAATTGTTAGGAATGATACACATCGGCAACATACAAATCTGTACGAGTTCTAAGATAACAGCAACACCGACAACAACAGCCAACGTTCATGGAGTCCCACGCGGCAGGTGCAGTCCTCCTGCACTCTCATTTGTGTTCACTCACTTAACTTCTACATCATTGCTTTGACATTGGCGTGAGCTCTGCTTCACCCAGGAGGAAATGGACACACCAAGAAATTAAAACACTTGACCGTCATCACACCGCGGGTAGTGATCCAAGTCGGAGCATGAGAACCAGACCCTCCGCTTCCAGAACCAATATTGTTCACCGCAGCGGGAAGCTGGCCGTTACTCTCCTTTCAAAAATGAGTACAATCGTGTGTTGAAAAATTCTGTGTCTTTTCTGAAATTTTAAGTGGATCTTTAAAGGTTTCGGAGAAGCAGATTTGCCTTAGTGTACTTTCTCAGAACCAAGTCGTGCCATGGATAGCATCCTCTACTCCTCCAGAAGTTTCTCGGTACCTATTCTGTACCAGGCATCGTCCTAGGCCCTGGGGATGCTATACAGACTCAGTCACTGCCCCAAGGAGTTTACAGTCCGGTGAGGCAGAGAGATACTGCACAAATAGTTCTGCCAGTGTGTGGTCCCACAGCATGATAAGCCCTCTGAAGGGAAAGTCCAGCAGGCCCTGAGAATACATCATGGGGGCAAGGACAGCCCTAGGCTGGTGGGGGAGAGGGCACACACCTCTAGGTGTGTATGTGGAAGTTCCTCATATGAAAGAACATCTTTTTTTAAGATTATTTCTGAGCGATGGGGCGCCTGGGTGGCTCAGTCAGTTGAGCGTCTGACCTCGGCTCTGGTCATGACCTCATGGTTCAGGAGTTCAAGCCCCTTATTGGGCTTGCAGCGGTCAGCACCGAGCCCACTTCAGATCCTCTGCCCCTCCTCCGCTCGTGCTCTCTCTCTCTCTCTCTCTCAAAAAAACAAACATTAAAAAAAAAAAAGATTATTTCTGGGGCGCCTGTGGCTCAGTCGGTTGTGCGTCTGACGTCAGCTCAGGTCATGATCTCATGGCTTGTGAGTTCGAACCCCGGGTCGGGCTCTGTGCTGAGAGCTCAGAGCCTGGAGGCCGTTTCAGGTTCTGTGTCTCCTTCTGTCTCTGCCCCTCCCCCACTCACTCTGTCTCTCTCCCAAAAATAAATAAAAACATTAAAAAAATTTTAAATGAATAAATAATATTAAAAAAGATTATTTCCGAGTGAGTATAATTAATGAACATGGACTCACGTTTCCCTCAGAGAAAAAAGGTTCAATACTTACTTTACCTCCTGGAAGAAACCCAGAGGTCTAGACATTACCAAGAAAGCTTCTGAGGCTGTGTAGTCCCTGAGTGGGTGAACAGGGTAGGATATGCCTCTTCTTAAGTGTCCAGAGTGACCCTCATCCCAGGACCCTACCGCACCCTGGCTCTCCTTGACAAAAAATGGCATTTCACGCACATTTATGGTGTTCACCCCAAAGTGACATTGTTAGGAGCCCGGGCTGTGGTGTCAGGGTGACACTTGGGGTACCTACTTCCCATGGACCTCAGTTTCTACTCTGCAGAATGGGTGAATAATAGTATTTGCTTCCAGGGTTAATGTGGGAAGCAAACGAGATCATGCCTGTAAAGCACCTTAGAATCATGCTGGACACGGGGCAAGTGGGCAACCAATGTTTACCTAGCATTGGCCCAGGACTTCAACTATGCAAGGTGAGGATGTGGGGATCCCCTCTGTATTTATCTCAAGGCACAAGATGGAATTGCGTTTCTTTCTAAATACGTAGCTTAAGCTGTCACCCCACCTTTGTTTCCTCCTTTTCTTCCTTTCCTATTTATTTTCCTATTTATGTTCTCTAACTCTACAAACCTTCAGGGAGAAAGGTTACAGATATGAAATTACTTGGCGTTTCTTACGTGAAAAGAGAAAGAGAATCAATATGGAAATGGAATTCTGTTCCGCGTTCCCAATGGTTATTTATAAAATCTAGCCGGAGGGAGAAACAGAACTCTAAATATAAAAACCACGTGGAAACTTCCATTTAGGGGGGCCCCAAAGTGCTTTATTTTTAATTTATTATTATAATTATGGAGGCTATTGTTACATTTCAGACACTGGCTTGTGGCAGGGAAACCCCAAGCGAATTTTGCCCTTAACCTCTCTGGGGTCTGAGGGAGGGGTGTTGCCGTGTGGGGCCGACAGAGGCCAAGCGCACATCAAAGCCGCCTCGGTGGTGGTTTCTGGCAGTGTACTTCCCTCTCCCTAAAGCAGTAATGAAGCTACAAAGAGAAAGTGATCCTATGGGGGTTTTTGGCTCAGTGTGCCCCGGGTGTAAGAAAGCCATATCCATGGGGTGCCTGGGTGGCTCAGTCAGTTAAGCATCATGACTTCGGCTCAGGTCATGATCTCGCGGTGCGTGAGTTCGAGCCCCGCGTCGGGCTCTGTGCTGACCGCTCAGAGCCTGGAGCCTGTTTCGTATTCTGTGTTTCCCTCTCTCTCTGACCCTCCCCCATTCATGCTCTGTCTCTGTCTCAAAAATAAATAAATGTTAAAAAAAAATTTTTTTTAATGCTTATTTCTGAGACAAGAGAGACAGAGAGGGGAGGGGCAGAGAGAGAGGGAGACACAGAATCCGAAGCAGGCTCCAGGCTCTGAGCGGTCAGCACAGAGCCCGACGCGGGGCATGAACCCATGAACCGTGAGACCATGACCTGAGCCGAAGTCGGTCACTCAACCGACTGAACCACCCAGGCGCCCCAAACACACTATCCTTTATCTCTCTCCTTCAACAATGGCCGGAATGCCGCCTCTCCAGGCAAAAATAACTGGTCACCATAATTATGCTTGGCATTTGGGCAACACTTCATAGCCGTTAATTAGTTAAATGTACGCGGCACCCTGTGAGATGGAGAAGGATCCCAGGCTCTGCTCTGTGGGCAGGAACAAAGGGATGGGAAGAAGGACCTCAGGCTATTGCTGGAGACAGAATGAGACTGGCATCCAGGCCCTGGTCCTCCTCCTGATCCTGCAAAGCAAATTCTGGGCGGCCAGCATGGGTTTTACCTTTCCTCTCCCCAGGATGACAATGAGGCGGTAGTTTCCTAAACCGTTCCTTCTGCTATGGTAATGGAAATTGGAAACAGTACACTCTGAGCCATCTCTACATTACTCAGGGGTTCTGGGTAACGGGAAAGAGGCGTGCCTCCACGCCTTCCCTCCCAGAACGGAGTGGGTACACGAAGTAATTGGAGAGGAAGTCAAAATGGAGAGCGTGATATGGAATGGAATTGGCTGAAGGTCCACTTGAACTTGGCCCCGGGAGCACCAAGAAGGTGTGCCCGGGTGATGTGACTGAAGAGGCAAAGGTGCTGGTGAGGGGAAGGGGAGCTGGTGGGGGAGAGAGGGGAGGGGGGAGGGGGATGGGTGGTGGGGAGGGGAGGCTCTGGGGCGTGAGGGACTTGTTGCTCCAGCTCCCGGGAGTGTGGTGAGAGGACACCCGCAGTTGGAAGCCATTTCAGGGGTTCCCCCAAAGTGCAGAGAGCTACCTCTCCCAGGTCATGCTCCTTTGCACTGTGGCCTATCTAATGACAGAATGGTACAGAAATGTGAGGTCCCAGCCTCTCAGCCCATCTTGGGACAACTCTGAAGGCCACTAATCAGTGCGACATTCTAAGTCCAGGGTCTGAATGCAACTCCACCTCTTCTTCCCAATCCTCCTTCCTTCCCTTCCTTTCCGCAGGTGTCAAAGTCACTCCCGGAGAAATGTGCTCCATACTAAAATTTTCTGTCTCAGGGTTCACTTTCCAGAAGACCATTATCAGGAAGCGAGATAAGTGGACTTCCATGAGAGGCCACTCCAGAATGTGGAGTAGGAGATCGGGGCGTGGGATTTGGGTAAGACGAAGGCTGGGGTAGGTAAATAGGTAGGAGCAAGGGAAACGATGCCATTAAGTAGAGCAGCTGGCAGGCACCTGTGATAAGGAGGAGCGGGACGGGGCGACGGCAGGGGATGAAGAGAATCTGAGAGCCAATGTGAAGAAGGAAACCAAGACAGGCATGGGTGGCAAGGTCTTTTTAGAGGAAGAAAAGACAAAGATAAAAGGCTCAGTCTGTGTGTTTGCCTAGGTTATCACATTAACAAAATAATAAGATTATGGAGATGGAGTGTTTTGTGATCAATTCTGTTTTAGGCTTGACTTTGAGCTGACACGAGACTTTTGAGTGGAGATATCTTGTGGGCGGTTTTGTATATACAACAGGAGGAAGCAGGTCAGGACGGAAGAGGTGGACTTGGGAGCTATGTCAGACTGTATCTTCCAGAGACAGCCACCATATCTCCCATCCCACATGCTCTTCTGCACTGGGACTGGGCCACTGCCCTCATCAAAAGGAGGAGACTGGGATGTCTGGATGGCACAGGCAATTAAGCATCTGACTCCAGATTTTGGCTCAGGTCATGATCTCATGGTTCATGAGTTTGAGCCCCGCATCGGGCTCTGCACTGACAGTGTGGAGCCTGCTTGGGATTCTCTCTCTGCTCCACTCTCTCCCCCTGCACCGATCAAGCTCTCTCTCTCTCTCTCTCTCTCTCTCTCTCAAAATAAATAAACTAAAAAAAAAAAAGTGGAAACTAATTCCCCTCCCCTTGAATCTGGGCGGGCTCGTGACTGCTTTGACCAAGAGAAAAAGGTAGAGGTGAGGCTGCTTGACTTCTGGGCCTGGATCAGAAAAGGCCATGCAGCTCGCACCTGTTTCTCTTGCAGTGAAGCTGGCCGCCGTGTAAGAATTGCGACTGCGCTCAGACTACCCCGCTGGAGAGGAGGCGCATAGCCCATGACAGCCGGGGTCCAGCACCAACCACGTGAATGACCCATGGTGGATACCTGGCCCCGAGGAGATGACTCAAGCCTCGGCCAACATCTGACTGCAACAACATGGGAAATTTCCAGCTTGAACTGCCCAGGTTTGCCCTTCTCAAATTCCTGATCTGCAGTTGTTTGAAGCTGCAAAGCACCGGGGTCATTTGTAATGTAGCAACAGTAAGGGGAACAGGAGTCATTAGCAATGGGGAGAATAGGCTGTCATCATAGTTTGTTACGTAATAAGTTCCCTCCTCCAGTCTTGTCTGCCGCCCTGCATCCCGTCCCCACCACCATTCACCTCCCATGAGATGGCCAGGGATCCTGTGTAAAAGGTTCCCAGGTAATCTGATTAAATCGCTTCCCTTCCAAAGGACCCGTAGAGGTCTCAAATTTCAGAACACACTCTCTGGTGGTGTGGTGGCTAATTGTAATGACCATAGGGCGCCCAGGACCTGTGGTCAAACATTATGCTGGGTGTATCTGTGAGGGTGTGTCTGAAGGAGATTAACATTTGAATTGGTAGACTGAGTAAAGCAGGTTGCCTCTCCTTGATGTGAGTGGCCCTCATTCAATCAATTAAAGATCTGAATAGAACCGAAAGGGTAAATTAAAAGCAGCTCTGATCCTGCCTGACTCATTGAACTGGGGCACTGATGTTTCCTGCCTTTGGACTCTTCTGGGTCTCCAGCTTGCTGAATGCCAATCTTCAGACTTGTCTATATTTATATCTCTATCTATCTGTAGCCAATTGGTTGTTTTCTGGAGAACCCAGACTAATATAGGTAGGGCCCAGGAATTTGCTTTTTTTTGTTTTCTTTTTGATGTTTGTTTATTTCTTTGAGAGGGGAGAGAGAGAGCATGAGCAGAGGAGGGGCAGAGAGAGAGGGAGACACAGAATCCGAGGCAGGCTCCAGGCTCTGAGCTGTCAGCACAGAGCCAGACACAGGGCTCGAACCCACGAACCGTGAGATCGTGACCTGAGCCTAAGTTATGACGCTTCACGTAAGTCAGATGCTTAACTGACTGAGCCACCAAGGCGCCCCAGGAATTTGCTTTTTAAAACGAGACTCCCCAGGTGATTTTGATTCTGACCCTGGTTGACAAATGCTAGCCTACAGGATACAGTCCTTGGCAACCCAATATTCTGCTCCCCCTTTGGTTAAACATAAAAATCTCATCAGTACCCTCAAGCACAGTGGCTTTGTTGCAGAACCTCTGTATCTTCTATATTTTCCTACTGGTTTTGCTAGTTTGAGCTTCAATTTTTGTAATTTTTATTATGAAAATGATTTTATTCTCATTCTTGATATACAAATGTATAAAATTGGACGTGTAAATTAATAATTTATATAATGTGGTTTTAAATATGCATGTGCATAAAATTTATCAGTTAAATAATAACAGTAGGAGAAAAGTCTCTCTCAGATAAATATTATCCCCATCACCACCCCTTGAATGTCCCCACAGAATCTACCCTACTGAACTGAAAATCACTACTTTAGGGGCGCTGAATGGCTCAGTGCTGACAGCTCAGAGCCTGGAGCCTGCTTCAGATTCTGTGTCTCCCTCTCTGCCGCTCCCCTGCTCACGCTTTGCCTCTCTGTGTCTCTCAAAAATAAATAAACGTTTAAAAAAATTTTTAAAACATCACCACTTTAACCAGTAGGGCTCCCTGGAGATCCCCTATTCATGATAGTTGCTCTGCCTGGAAGGTTTTTTGAAGATTGAGCATATGTAGCAGGCACTGCGTGATGCACCATATTCCCCTCCCACAATTGATTCTTCCTCGGGGCCCCAGCCCCTTGTTTGTACTTCTATTGTAGCCTCATCATTCCATGATCTGTTAGCATCTCCTTCCACCAGACTACGCAGCTCCTTAGATCAGGACTGTATCTTGTTCATCTGTGTATCTCCGTCACTGGCCCGGTGCCCGATATCCAGTAGGAACTCAATTAATGTTGATGAATGAGTTAATAAATGAATGACGATAGCCCAGTGTCTGGCACATCGCAGATGATCAATAAATACTGGTTGAAATGCAATTGAATTGAGAGTGCAGGCCACAGAAACAAAGGGCAGAGAGGATTTCAAGAAGGAGGGCTGTGGAACACTGTCAAAAAAGATACCAAAAGACCAAGGGAGGTGAGCACTGGTGGGAAAAAAAATGAAAACATTGCATTTGACAAAAAGGAAGTCAGTGTTAAATCCTAGAATAAATAGCAGTTGACGAAATGTGTATCACAAAACCAACTGGTGAAGATCAGGATTTATATACCCTCTGAGCGTTAGTGGTACCTCTTTAAATCCCGTTACTGGCTAATATCCTGTGAACCCTGTGGTGTATCACGCCAGAGGCCTGGCTGACTAGCTAGTTAAAATACCCACACATTTTGAATCACTGTGTCGTAAACCTAAAACTAATGTAACATTGTGTGTCGGCTATACATCAGTAAGCAAAAGAACCCATAGGTTGGCTATCAAAGCTTCCAGATCTTCTGTTCATGCTTGAGTTTTGATTTTAACCATACGATTACCCCTCCTATTAAAAGATGGGACCACTGGCCGACCTGCGATCACTTGAGAGACTTCCTCCCTCCATTCTTTCTTTGAACCAGTATTTATTGTGGTACGAATTCTGCTGAGTAGAGTCCATTCTTCAGCTAATGAGGCGGCTGCTATTCGTAGAGATTGCGCGTGTGGCTTTATTTGTAAAGTCTTAAATCCTAGACTTGCCAGGGCGGCTTAACTCCTGGGAAAGTCCTCTTAGGAACCGTTTAGAACTCTTCCTGCCATTTGCTGTGTCCAGAAACCGCACTAGCATAGGCATCTAGGATCTCTCCCTCGAGCAGAAACGTTGCTGGAAGTATGTCATGAAGGACGCTGGTTTACGCTCTCCGGTCAAATTAAGCTGAGGGCTTCTTGACGCAGGACTTGCCAGAATCTTCTACGTGCAAGGACACATGGGGGGAAGAATAGAGGCTATGGTAACATGGAATGAAGTGTTTTCTAAACACATTTCATTTTTTTTTCTTAGGGCCATTATTATGGGATATTAGGCAATACTGCCATAGACACGTTCATTCATCCACTCAACAAAAAACTGCGTGTGCCAATTTCGTGCCTGGCGGTGTGCTGAGAACAGGGCATAAAATGGTAAGTAACCAGACACACAGGCCTGTCTTTATGAAGACTTGGGGGGAGACAGATATGAATCGAAGGCACTAAACTGCAAATCAAATAATCACAGCAGATGCAAAATTGTCACTGTGACACGTGCCGTGAAGGAGGTGCACATCACATGGCCAAATTGGGAGAGGACACCAAAGGGACCCCACGAAAACAAAAGCTTATTTTTCTCCTTTTGCTTCTTTTCCTACCTCTATTCTTTTTTCTTTTTAATTTTTTTTAAATGTTTATTCATTTTTAAGAGAGAGTAGGAGAAGGGCAGAAAGAGACAGAGACAGAGAATCTGAAGCAGGCTCCGCACTGTCAGCACAAAGCCCCACACGGGGCTTGAACCCACAAACTGTGAGATCATGACCTGAGCTGAAGTCAGACACTCAACCAAGCCGCTCAGGCGTCCCAGCTTTTTTTTTTTTTTTTTTTCCAATGTTTATTTATTTTGAGAGACAGAGCGTGAGCAGGGAAGAGGCAGAGAGAGAGAATCCCAAGCAGGCTCTGGGCTGCCAGCAGAGAGCCCGATGCAGGGCTTGAACCCATGAACTCTGAGTTCATGACCTGAGCTGAAACCAAAAGTCAGATGCTTAACAGACTGAACCACCCGGGTGTCCCTCCTACCTTTATTCTTGTTAGAATGAGCACCCCTACTTACACAGGCCTTAATGAATGTCCACCATGTAAAGGTCAAGGAGTTAATGATTTCTTTGGAGACTTCCAGCACAATAGATAACATCTAAGGAGCGGCCAGGCGAGGTCTTCATGAGCGTTCTCCAAGACCAGCCGACTCCAAATACCTTGGTGCTAAGACCTGTGGTTCCAGGTCACGAGTGACTTATAGAGGACACCTGAGCACTTGCCCTTGTTCGACCAGTTCTCAGATGCCTGTGAGACATGTACACCAGACCACCATCCTCAGTAAAAACTATAGACCCCCAAGCAAGCACAAGACTCATGCTCCTTTTCCTTTCTGAGTGTCCCAAGCGCTCTGTCGTATCTGCTCTCTCTACGTCATCAATAAACTCTGCTCTTACTTCCTCTCGATTTGCATCGATTTCCATCCTGTGGGAAGCCAAGGGTCCTCGGACCCAGCCTGTCTGCCTCAAAATGAGAGCCTAGAGTAGGGAACTTCAGTCTGGTCAGGGAAGGCTTCCCCGAGGAGGTGGCCTGGAGCTGGTACCTGAAGTATGAGTAGGAGTTCACGTGGTGATGAGAATGGAAAAAGAATTCATTCTCTCAGGTCTGGATCAAGTATCCCTTCTCCTACAAAGCAGCTGAACCCACAGAGCTGGCTTTCCAAAGCACATAGCCATCCACCTCCCCAGAAAACTCCTCTCTGCACCTGAAGGATTGGGGTGAAGGGGGTGGTCTGCCCTCACCTCAATTCATTCAAGCAAAACCCTGTACAGAAACATTTGTCCTTGGAACAGAGATGCTCTCTGCGGCATCTGTCATCGGTATTCAAAGAGAGCCCAGGGTCCTCTTTCCAGTCTAGCCCCCACCTGTAACCATGTTCTCTGGGGCCTGTCCTTTAGCCTATGTGACTGTAGGTTTCATTCCAGGCGTCCGGGAATTTCAAAGCTGAGAGAGATCATGGAGACCATTTCACCCTTAACTGTTGCAAAAACTCCTCCTACATCTGTGAAGAAAATTCATACAAAAGTCAAGTCATTGGATCCCAAATTACACTAATGATTAAGATCCCAGATATGGCTTTCTCACCCTGCCCCCCAACGTCTGGGGTCTTTAGAAGCTTGAACACCATCTCACAAGCGCTCCGAATAATTCCTCATATACTCATTATGCACATTACTACCTCATTTTCTCACAATAGTTTTAATTTACAGAGAGCTTAAGCAATGTGCCCAAGGTTACACAGTAAGGAAAATTAGGGTTGGCATCCTTTACAAAACATCACTTGGAACTTAATCAGAAGTCTACGTTGTGCATTCTGTATTGCTTGGAATTTTACAACGAACACGTATAACTCCCCTGAGTCTGCACTGAGTACTCCCATCATGAAACTTTTATACTTGACTTAACTCTTTACATTTTACATTTTAATAATTCATGGACTAATTTTAACTGTACCTGATTTTTGTCCCCACCCAAGCAAATTCTGTCCTGTCATACAATTCTCCCTGTATTTTCACTGTGCTGGGTACATAGAATGCTTTTTTAAGAAAATGCACTGAGGGGGGACTCCTGGGTGGCTCAGTTGGTTGAGCGTCCGACTTCAGCTCAGGTCATGATCTCACAGCTTGTGAGTTCGAGCCCCGCATCAGGCTCTGTGCTGACAGCTCAGATCCTGGAGTCTGCTTCAGATTCTGTGTGTGTGTGTGTGTGTGTCTCTCTGTCCCTCCCCTGCTGGAGCTCTCTCTCTCTCTCTCTCAAAAATAAATAAACATTAAAAAAAAAAAGACTAGCGTGGTTATAAAGTTAATGGAACATGAGTGCTTCGGTTGAACAAAAAAAGTTGTAGATTCAGACACGCTCTTGTTGTGTTTAGCCTGTTAGTATGTTTCTCACACAAACGCAAGTTAACTTCTGAGATCTCACAAGCCATCTCTGTGAGCCCCCTGTTAGCCGAAGGAGATCAGTTTGGGGGAAACCCAGCCCCTTGACATAGCTGTAAATCATCTAGTGGAAATCATGGGCTTCTTCAAATGTTTATATATACATAGCATGAGCACACATGGCATAAATAGTATTTCCATGACTTTATAGAAAGTATGAGGTCTTTTACTAATCACTCAGTCCATTTTAAAAAATATGTATCTTGTTTTTTTTTTTAATGTTTATTTATTTTGAGGGAGAAAGAATGAGAGCAGGGGAGGGGCAGAGAGAGAGAGGGACAGAGGAGCCAAAGCAGGCTCGGTGCTGACAGCAGTTTTTATAGGTAGGCTGATTTTATAGGTAGGATATGCAAGAGATAGGAAGACCATATAGAATATACTAGCAGGAGCTCTTTACGGTGGAATCTTCACCCGACATAGGGAGCATTGGGAGGATTTGACCTAATACCCAGCAAGGTGCAGCAAATCAAGCATTTACTGCCTTGGACTTCAGAAGTTTTGTCCAATAATTGAGAGTAGCTGAGAGTCCCTGAATCCCCATCTCCTTTTGCAAGACATCTAATTTTTGCCTCTACACTGCCTACAGTTGAACAAAATGTTCTCTTCCGGTTGCTACAAACTGCTGAAGTTAAAGCACCATGCTTGAAACTGGCAGAAAACATACTTAACGTATATTTTCCCATTACAGTGCTGACCTATGGAATCATCTCTATCACTTGTTACACAATTTTTCGCGTCAAAGTATTGTACCTATTCACAACAAAGAAGGGGAGAATGGATATCAGGCAACCAGGGTTGTCACGCATGATATGTAAGCATGACTTCAGATCAAATGCTTTTCACAGACTGGAAAAAACACAAACCCTTCTGGTGAACACATATTAATCTTAAGTTTTGTGTTTTTTTTTTTTTTAATTTTTTGTGTTTATCTACTTTGAGGGAGAGAGAGACAGAGCACTAGCCGGAGGGTAGAGAGAGAGAGGGAGACATGGAATCTGAAGCAAGTTCCAGGCTCCTAGCTGCCAGCACAGATCCCCACGCAGGGCCCGAACCCACGAATGATGAGATCATGACCCGAGCCGAAGTCGGATGCTTAACAGACTGAGCCGTCCAGGCGCCCCTGTTCTTAAGTATTTTAAAAATATGTTGGGGGCACCTGGGAGGCTCAGTCGGTTAAGCATCTGACTTCGGCTCGGGTCATGATCTCACGGTTCATGGGTTTGAACCTGGCTGGCATCGGGCTCTGTGCTAACAGCTCAGAGCCTGGAGCCTGCTTCCGACTCTGTCTCCCTCTCTCTCTCTCTCTCTGCCCCTCCCCTGCTCGTGCTCTGTCTCTCTCAAAAGTAAGTAAACATTAAAAAAATAAAAATATGTTAGGTCTCTAAAGCTCGGTTTCTGTACCTGAGAAAAGGGGATTATAAACCAACCTATCTTCCAGGGTTGTTTGGGAGGGTGACACAAGCTAATGTGAGGAAGGCATTAGCAAAGCGCCTGGTATGTAGTATGCACTCAGTAAAGGCTGGCTTTTGTTTTTATTATCTATTTATGAATGGGTGATTAATAGGACGTGTTTGTTTGGATTTTTATTTTGGGAAGGAGAGGCTGATGCTGGAGGGCCTGTCATTTCCAGCAACCTAGTGGAAAGCGCCCCCCGGTGGCCATCAGTGGACCTGCTTCTGTCCCATACCCTGCAGATTTATGTGCCAGACTATTGAGAATGTCACTAAGCATGGAATTGCAGGACTTTGTGGGAGGTAGATTCTGTCCAGAATAGTGCTACAGTTCCTTTCCCTTTGACTCTGCTGCCCCCTTCTTTAGAATAAATCAAACAAAAACTACCACCACCAGCAACAACTATAATTAGCCCGAGTTTTAGATTCCTAATCTGCAATTACAATCATATTTTGTCTTAGCGCATATGATTACTATGAGGCTAAAATTGGACAATGCAAGCGAAATCATGAAATGACATTGTTTGACTTTAGTCCTACTGAGCCCCATGACCTTTGCATGCACTGTGTCATGTAATTCACCCACAAGGTAGTAGTAGCAGAGACTGCTAGTTGACCCAATGTCTAGTCTCCCCCTTTTCCTTAGAAATAAAACCCCTGGCACTGGGTGGCTCTGTGGTTAAGTATCTGACTCTTGATTTCGGCTCAGGTCATGATCTCACAATTTGTGAGTTCGAGCCCTGCGTCGAGCTCAGCACTGACGGTGCAGAGCCTGCTTGGGATTCGCTCTCTCCTCTCTCTCTCTGCCCCTCCCCCACTCGTTCTCTCCCTCTCTCTCTCTCTCAAGAATAAATAAATTAATTTTTTAAAAAAAGAAACAGGACACCTGATTTTTAGCCTAGCTAGACTAAATAAAGAATACATTTCCCAGCCTTCCTTGCTGCGAAGTGTGGCTATACGTCTATGTTCTGGCCAATGAGATAGAAGTGGAATTTTAGTCCGTTATTTCCAGGTAGTGTCTTCCGAGGAGGACATGCTGTGGCGCCTCCCTCCTTCTTCCCTGCTGGTTGACTAGAATGCTTATTTGATGGCTGGAACTTGAAAAGCCGTATCAGACCATGAGGCAGTATAAGGGCAATGAAGCAGAAAGAAATGATCCATTTCTTGTAAGTTTTCTGAAGAATTTAGAATAAGCTGGAGCTATCGTCATGTCCCTTTACAACCTTGACTATTTTAGCATGTGTTTCTAAGATCAAAGGCCTTATCTTGGTAACCACAGTACAAGGATCAAAATCCAGAAACAAAACGTTGATACATAACTATTAGCTAATTCACAATATATTATTCAGATTTTATTACTCATCCTAGTACTCTCCATTATGACTTCTGCCCCATCTAGGATATAATGTGGCATCATGACTTATTGTAGTGTTTCTTCAGTTTCCCTTACTTTGGAAGAAATTCAACATCTATTTATGATTAAAAAGTGTTAGCAAACTAGGATAACGAAAAGCAAACAGACAAAACACGTAATAAACATCACCCTAAAAGAAAAAAAAACACATTAGAAATATTCCTTTTATTTTTTTTACTTTTTTTAAAGATTTTAAATTTATTTTTGAGAGACAGAGTGTGAGTGGGGGAGGGGCGGAGAGAGAGGGAGACACAGAATCCAAAGCGGGCTCCAGGCTCTGAGCTGTCAGCACAGAGCCCAATGTGGGGCTCGAACTCGTGAACTGTGAGATTATGATCTGAACTGAAGTCGGATGCTCAACCAACTGAGCCACCCAGGAGCCCTAGAAGCATTCCCTTTAAAATCATGAATAACATATCACTCTATTTAACGTTGTGTCAAAGATTCTAGTTAGCACAATAAGACCAGAAAAATTTAAAATTATAAAGATTAGAAAGGAAGATAGCCTTTTATTATCTGCAGATGATATGATTATCTGCATAGAGAACTCAAAGTGATCTATACACTAAATTAACAGAAATAGGACAGTTTAGCAAGTGGCTGCATTTCAAATCACTGATGACAAAATAGAAAGTATAACCTAAAAAAAAAGGACACTTAACAATAGCAACAAACCATAATAAACAGGTTAAGTACATAATCTTATATAAATAATAAATAATCTTAAGTAAATAAGATTTAACCAAATGAAAAGATATCCCTGTTCACTGAAAGGAAGACTGAATTTCATAATGATGTTACTTTTCTCTAAATTCATTCATAGATTTAATGAAACCCCAATTGTAGACAGATATTCATGGAGCTTGATGAATTGGTTCTAAATTATAAGAAAGAACAAAATATCATATAGATGGAAATATTGGCACTAGGGTTGAAGGAAGTGAACAGGATTTCTTAGGCAAGGTACAAAAAGTGCTAACTCTAAAAGGTTGCTAAATTCAACCTTTTTACTTTTATTTGTATTAAGTTTATTTTTATTTTTTTTAAGTTTATTTATTTATTATTTTGAGAGGGAGAGAACATGTGCAGGAGGGGCAGGGAGAGAAGGAGAGACAGAATCCCAAGCAGGCTCTAAATGGCCAGTGCAGAGTCCAATGTGGGGCTCAATCCCATGAACTGTGAGATCATGACCTGAGCCACAATGAAGAGTCAGACATTTAACCAACTGAGCCACCTAGGTGCCCTTCAACCTTTTTAGATTAAGATTTATGTTTGGGGTGCCTGGGTGGCTCAGTTGGTTAAGCGTCCAACATCCAACCTCGGCTCAGGTTATGATCTCAGGGTTCGGTTCGTGAGTTTGAGCCCTGCCTCAGGCTCTGTGCTGACAGCTCAGAGCCTGGAGCCTGCTTCGGATTCTGTGTCTCCCTCTCTCTCTGTTCCTCCCCTACTCACGATCTCTCTCTCTCTCTCTCTCTCTCAAAAATAAACATTAAAAAATTAAAAAAAAAGAATTTGTTTATGAAAAAGCAAATTAGTGAAAAGATAAGGTACAAACTAGAAAAAGATGTTTGCTATATATCTATTCTACAAAGGGTTAGAATCAAAAATATATTAAAAACTCCTACACATGTGAGAAAGATCTAACTTAGTAGATGAGCAAAAGACACGAATAGATATTTCATAGATGAAGAAACATATGGCCAGGAAACTTAAAAAGAGATACACAACCTCACTAGTATTTGGAGAAATAAAACATCAAGGCCCCTGGGTGGCTCAGTGGTTGAGCGTCTGACTTCAGCTCACGTCATGATCTCACAGTTTGTGAGTTGGAGCCCCGCATGGGGCTCTGTGCTGACAGCTCAGAGCCTGGGGTCTCCTTTGGATCCTGTGTCCCTCTCTCTCTGCTCCTCCCCCACTCTTGCTTTGTCTCTCTCTCTCTCAAAAAACAAAACAAAAAAACCATTTAAGAAAACGGCAAAACCACAGAGGCATACTATTTGATACCTACTTGTTTGGCAAAAAAAAAAAAAAAAAAAAAAAAGAAAGTCATGAAATGCCAATGACATGGATTAATAACACCTCTTATATATTGCTGGTGAGGCTATAAATTGGTATAAAAAAAAGGACACTTTATAAAACAGCTTGGTAGGGCGTCTGGGTGGCTCAGTCAGTTGAATTGGCACATGCGTGCATTCTATCTCCATCTTTCAAAAAAAAAAAAAAGGCAAGAAGCATTATCTTGTAAAATTGACCATTAAATATATGCTTTAACCCGGTAGTTCTATTCCTAGGTGTCACCTACCCACCACCTCCCTATTCTATCCCAGAGAAATTTTTGCATGTGTGTCTCAGGACACATGAATGAGAATCTTCATAGTAGCACTGTTCATAATAGCACAAAAACAGAAAATGGGCAATATGCTCATCAGAAGAAGAATGGACATATAAGTGGTGGGATATTCAAGGCAACTGAATATATTTTTTTAATGTTTGTTTATTTTTGAGAAAGGGAGAGCGTGCATGTGAGCTTGAGCGGGGGAAGTTCAGAGACAGAGGCAGGGACAGACAGAGGATTGGAAGTGGGCTCCACATTGACAGCAGAGAGCCTGATGCGGGGCTGGAACTCACGAACCGTGAGATCATAATCAGAGCTGAAGTCGGATGTTCAACCGACTGAGCCACCCCGGCACTCCAATACAATGGAATGTTTTACAGCAGTGGAAAGAAATAAACTATAGCTACAGATGATAACATGAAAGAATCATAGCAGCATTATGAATGAAAGATGGAAGTCTCGGAAGAGTACAAATATTACCTTTTCAAATATAAAGTTAAGGGGTGCCTGGGTGGCTCAGTCAGTTAAGTGTCCGACTTCAGCTCAGGTCACGATCTCGCGGTCTGCGAGTTCGAGCCCCGCATCGGGCTCTGGGCTGATGGCTCAGAGCCTGGAGCCTGCTTCTGATTCTGTGCCTCCCTCTCTCTCTGCCCTTCCCCCGTTCATGCTCTGTCTCTCTCTGTCTCAAAAATAAATGCTAAAAAAAAAAAAAAAAATTAAAAAAAAATATATATAAAGTTAAAAAAACAAGGAAATATAAAATAGTATATTCATAAGGTGCATGAACATGCATGTACATACATCTCACACACACACACACACACACACACACACACACACACACACTCTCTTTAAAATTGCTTTAAAAAAATTCTTTAAAGTTCACAAAACCAACCAAAACAAATTCTTGAACACCAGACTCAGGATAGTAGTTACCTATGAGAGTAGGCACTGGATAAGAAATAAGGATTAAGTCATTTCAGTAGATGTAAAGTATCAGTAACATTCTATTTCTTGGATCAAGTGGTAGTGTCATGGATATTCACTATGTTGTTGATAAAGAAATGAAAAGTTTAAAGGCCCATGGATGGGCCATTGATGACTGCATACCATGAACTAAGGATAATGATTAGTCCAATTCTGTCTACCCAAGTTCAAAGAGAAAATATATTAGTAATAGCAAACATGTATGTTGTGCTTACCATGTACCAGGCACTGTTCTAAGATCTTTATGGTTTAACCCATTTAGTCCTCCAAGTGAAGAGATCTAGAATTATTCCCATTTTAAGGATAAGAAAATTGAGGCTCTGAGAGATTAACAGTAACTCTTCTGCCCACTGCAGAGCAGAGATTTAATCTACATTGGTTGGTTCCAGAATCCGTGCTCTTAACCACTGCCCTGTGTCTAGATAAATGAAAGAGATAATTATATTAGGGCTTAGTCATGCAGAAGTTATGGCAGAGTGTTTTCTGTAACAACGTTAGAAGGATGAACCACATACAGAGCTCTGTAAGAATACCAAAAGCCACTGAATTCTACACTTTAAATGGGTGAACTTTATGTATGGCATGTAAATTATATCTTAATAAAGTTGTTAAAAATAAAGCCCACAATCCACAAATAAGTGACTTTAATAATGCAAACTGGGTCCTAAATGATTGTTTGCTATTTTAGGATTTAATATATGCCTATGGGTAAAATACATGCTTTTTCTGCAGACCAAACAAAATAAACCTCACTGTCAGGAGACCACTCATGTTATGGAGGAAGATGAAATTGAAAATTTTAATTCACAGTTGTGGGTGGGAAAATAATTTCAATTCCCAGCTTCAGGCCTTTTGCATCTGCCAGGAAATCAAACAGCTCTCAGCTCCCAAGATAAATTTCATATTGCGATCATAATTATCTGTGTGTGTATTGAGGATACACAAACAGTAAAAAAACCTAGCAAGAGGATGGAAAGAGACATTTGATCGCAAACACACTGTTATCTTTTAATGGTGCAGTTTTCGTCCATGTGCTTAACTTCTATTTTGCTTTTATCTTTTAAATCTAAAATTTATTTTAAAGGATATGGAAAAGGCACTTCATATAGAAAGCTAGTTGTAGCTGCTCTCCTCCTGGGCTGTGTCCTCTAGGGCCTTTGAATCATACAGCTTCACGGGAACAATGTCGAAGCCAGATTGGGCTAGGACAGCTTTTCCTCAACTCCGTTTCTTGGTTTTTGACAAGGCACTCACAAGGAGGCCAGATGAAATCTTCACTGGATCTCAACAACTCCATCACTAATGCCAGGAAAAGGGTTTAAAGCCCTGGACCTCTAAACCATAGGTCACTTTCATCCTCGTTCAGCTCTTTGGAAAGCACATGTGTGAAGATAGGCTGATGTGACGTCACTAAGCACCTTCATACTTTAAAGGAAATGGAAACACTCATTTTGACTACAGCATGCACATGTCATTATCCAATTTTACTGTGGACATACACACATACACACACAAGGTTATGGTTTGGGTCTGTTACTAATAATGGAATTTAGGCCTTTTTGTTTATCCATTCAACTTACCAGTCCTTTGCATACCAGACAGGCTATTAGTCCCCTTAAGGCAAGTTCTGCTGCAGCCAGCTGTGGGCAGTAGCTTCTATCAAGCTCCCTGCTATTTCAAATGCCAAGCCGCTAAGCCTAGCCGAGCCTCAAGCACTGCCACACATCCTGGCAGTGGCTCCTTGAATTCTCTCCCTCAGCTCTTAGGCTCCCTCAGTCCCTGCCATGAGGTTTGAGAAACTGTACTCATTTGGTCATTATTTTTTCTTTGATCGTTCAGTCACCTATGCAGGTCAGTTTAGGCCAAAGTCACTCTGGAGCCTGGTTTATTTGGATTGCTATTACATTAAGTAATCAGATAATGGCTTAACTTCAATTTTGTGTTGTATTTAATATAACCTTGAAACAGATTAAAATCTCCTAACAATATAAAGCCTTTCGTTTTGTGCTTTTACAAATAATGTGTGGGTTGTTGTTGTCTTTATCCCCTAACATCCAGATTTTTATCTTTAAATATCATTTCTCACTAAAAGGAATCAGATCTCCTTGGAGAAATGGCTGATTTGTGTCTGGGGCAGGAAATGTACCAGATAAGCCCAGAACAAAATAATGAAGAGGGGGGAGAGTGGGAAGAGAGCATATAAGAAACAAGGAGTTGGTAATTGTTGAAATTGGTACATGGGAGTTCTTTACGGTATTCTCCTTTCGTATGTTTTTTTTTCTTTTTCCATAAAAATAGTTTAAGGGAAGCCAAAATATAATTGCTATCAAAAAAACAAAACAGTAATAGCATGCACATGGTAAAACAAGTTTCCTTTTAATAATGCAGAAGGATACACAATGAAAAGTTGAGTCTCCCACAATGAAAAGTAGGCGACTACAGCCTCCTCTCAGGGTGATCTTCCTAACAATTTCCTAAGTATTCTCAATGAAGTTTTATGAATATATATATTAACAAAACATATGCACCTAAGCATATGTATTATTTTTGAAAACCACAAATGGTAGCATGTTATACACATCGTTCTATGCCTTTATGAAGTTTTTTTGTTGTTGTTTATTTATTTTGAGAGAGAGAAAATCTCAAGCAGGCTCCGCGCTGCCTAAGCAGAGCCCCATATGGGGCTTTAACTCAAGAACTGCAAGATCAAGACCTTCGCCAAAATCAAGAGCTGGACACTTAACCAACTAAGCCACCCAGGTGCCCCTGAAGTTTTATTTTAATAGCTAATCTTGCTACATCCAGTAGATCTACACACTACAATGACGCGGATTTTTATGCTTTCACTTATTAGGCTTCTTTCAAGCTTCTTTGATCAAATTAAGAGTAAAAACTCATATTCACCTTCCTGAAGATTATCTAGAAAAAGGATGGCTAACGCAAGGCTAAACACTTTGCCGTCCTAATCGTAAAACTTAGCTTTGGAGTTTAGATCTCCGTTTGGGGGAATTATTGTTACCTTGGAAAAATGTTTAAAATCACATTCCCTACTACATATTGGGCCTTGAGAGAGAAGTGGCCGAGGAGACGATCGACGCAAGAATTCTCGTGACCTCTGCCAGAAGACGACCTGGGAGGACTGCAAAAAGCCTAACCGCTGTGACGAACTCAGCACGTCCTCCCTCCACCTGCCGAAGAGCCGCATCTGGAGCAGGTGTTTTATTTGCCTTACCCAATAAAGGTCCCCGGAAAAAATTGAAAGTTGGGCGTTGAAGCGGATGACTACGGGCGACAAGAGGTTCACTGAGAGAGACGGCAAAGGGGGCTGTGCTCCCGGGTTCTTCTACTAACCTGACGCCGGGAGGTAGGAGAAGCCGCAGAAAAAACGCGACACGTCTGCAGAGTGTAAACTTGACCCGATCATTTAACGGGGAGGGGCATTACAAAGGAAGAGCGGACAGATCTAGGTTACGGGATCACGCAGTCCAAACGCACTCGCACCAGAAAGTGGGGAGCGCACTGACATGCCCGCGGCGTGCTTGGGCTGGAGCGGGGAGCGCCCAGGGGGGCGGCCCGCCACCGAAGGCTGCGGCTCGGCGGCGCTGCCTCCTCGCTGCGGGCCCCCGAGAGCCCCGGCACTTTGCGAACTGTGAACCCGCGGCCAGCCGGCCCTGCGGGCCCCAGCTTTTTCAGGCTGTTCTGAAGCCAGCGGGACTGAGATGGTGTCCGCTGGGCGCCCCGGGACGGCTTCCTGAGGAATCCGCCCCAACAGCCCCTCGTCCCATACAGGTACTAAGTGGGCGGCCCAGAAGTTTCGAGCTCCAGGATCCCGAAGCACACCGAAGTACGCCGCAGGACCAAACAAATGTTTGAGGAGCGAATGCCGAAAGCGCGAGGAGGCGGAGCTAGCTCTGGTCACCATCTCGCGACGACTTAGTGACGTCGCACAGCAAGCGCGTGTTCTACTCTTTCACCTTCAGTCAGCCTTAGTATACGGGCCTACCCCTTTAAGCGAATGATGGACAGTTATTTCAGCCTATCAACTTCCTCGTCAACATCCAATCAGATTTAAACTTCTCTCAGCAGCCCTAGGAGTTGGAAGAAGAGGTCCAAAAAGGGAGCGCTTTCTCTCTCGCGAGAGCGCTGTAAGCTGGCCTTTCAGAAAAAACACTGGAACAGATCGCCCGACTTCCCAAATAGTGGGTTAAAGGATGGAGTCACAAACCAATGAAAGGAATGAGGAGGTGGGATCACTGCTTTTACCGCGCTAGAAGTACCGTTACAGGGCAGACTTTTTGTCCAATCAACACCTCCAGACTTTGGGTCAGGTGACCCTAGAGTGCGAGGGGCGGAGCTACAGCCTGGCGCGAGGAACCGTTAAGATGGACAACGAATATAACCAATGAAATACACCGACTAGGGCGTTGGGAACCCAATAACATTGGTTGGGCGGGCGCCTTTCCGGAGCGCGGGGAGATGTAAAGACAGACAAATCATTTTCCCAATGAGACTGTAGAAGAGAGGAGCTAATTGACCAATGAGGACTGTGGGGCGGGAGCCTTCGCCGCGGCGGAGTCCAAGATGGCGGCGTGCGGTTCCGCTGTGTGAAACGAGCGCGGGGCGGCGGGTTAATCATCTCCGCGGAGACGACCTCCGACGACCCGCAACAATGAAGGGAAAAGAGCGCTCCCCAGTCAAGCCCAAACGCTCCCGTGGTGGTGAGGACTCGACTTCCCGCGGGGAGCGGAGCAAGAAGTTAGGGGGCTCTGGTGGCAGCAATGGGAGTAGCAGCGGAAAGACCGACAGCGGCGGCGGTTCGCGGCGCAGCCTTCATCTGGACAAGTCCAGCAGCCGAGGTGGCAGCCGCGAGTATGACACTGGTGGGGGCAGCTCCAGTAGCCGCTTGCATAGTTACAGCTCCCCAAGCACCAAAAATTCCTCGGGCGGGGGCGAGTCGCGCAGCAGCTCCCGGGGTGGAGGCGGGGAGTCACGTTCCTCTGGGGCCGCCTCCTCAGCTCCTGGTGGCGGGGACGGCGGGGAATACAAGACACTGAAGATAAGCGAGTTGGGGTCCCAGCTGAGTGACGAAGCGGTGGAGGACGGATTGTTTCACGAGTTCAAACGCTTCGGTGATGTAAGTGTCAAAATCAGTCATCTCTCGGGTTCCGGCAGCGGGGATGAGCGAGTAGCCTTTGTGAACTTCCGGCGGCCAGAGGACGCGCGGGCGGCCAAGCATGCCAGAGGCCGCCTAGTGCTCTATGACCGGCCGCTGAAGATAGAAGCAGTGTATGTGAGCCGGCGCCGCAGCCGCTCCCCTTTAGACAAAGATACTTATCCTCCGTCTGCCAGCGTGGTCGGGGCTTCTGTAGGTGGTCACCGGCACCCCCCTGGAGGAGGTGGAGGCCAGAGATCGCTTTCCCCTGGTGGCGCAGCCCTGGGATACAGAGACTACCGGTTGCAGCAGTTGGCCCTTGGCCGCCTGCCCCCTCCACCTCCGCCACCATTGCCCCGTGAGCTGGAGAGAGAGCGAGACTACCCGTTTTATGAAAGAGTGCGCCCAGCTTACAGTCTTGAGCCAAGGGTGGGAGCTGGAGCAGGTGCTGCTCCTTTCAGAGAAGTGGATGAGATCTCACCCGAGGATGATCAGCGAGCTAACCGGACGCTTTTCTTGGGCAACCTAGACATCACTGTGACAGAGAGTGATCTAAGAAGGGCTTTTGACCGCTTTGGAGTCATCACAGAAGTAGACATCAAGAGGCCGTCTCGGGGCCAGACCAGTACCTATGGTTTTCTCAAGTTTGAGAACCTAGACATGTCTCACCGGGCCAAACTAGCAATGTCTGGCAAAATTATAATTCGGAATCCTATCAAAATTGGTTATGGGAAAGCTACACCCACCACCCGCCTCTGGGTGGGTGGTCTGGGACCTTGGGTGCCTCTTGCTGCCTTGGCTCGAGAGTTTGACCGATTTGGCACCATCCGCACCATAGACTACCGCAAAGGTGATAGTTGGGCGTATATCCAGTACGAAAGCCTAGATGCAGCTCATGCTGCCTGGACCCACATGCGTGGCTTCCCACTTGGGGGCCCAGATCGACGCCTTAGAGTAGACTTTGCAGACACAGAGCATCGATACCAGCAGCAATATCTGCAGCCTCTGCCTTTGACTCATTATGAATTGGTGACGGATGCTTTTGGACATCGGGCACCTGACCCTTTGAGGGGTGCTCGGGATAGGACACCACCCTTGCTATACAGAGATCGTGATAGAGACCTTTATCCTGATTCTGATTGGGTGCCACCCCCGCCCCCAGTCCGCGAACGCAGCACTCGGACTGCAGCTACTGCTGTGCCTGCCTATGAGCCACTGGATAGCCTGGATCGCAGGCGAGATGGCTGGTCCTTGGACCGGGACAGAGGTGATCGAGATCTGCCCAGCAGCAGAGACCAGCCTAGGAAGCGAAGGCCACCTGAGGAGAGTGGGGGCCGGCACCTGGAGAGGTCCCCTGAGAGTGACCGTCCCCGAAAGCGTCACTGTGCTCCTTCTCCCGACCGCAGTCCAGAATTGAGCAGTAGCCGGGATCGCTACAACAGTGACAATGATCGATCTTCCCGTCTTCTTCTCTTGGAAAGGCCCTCTCCAGTCAGAGACAGACGAGGTAGTTTGGAGAAGAGCCAGGGTGACAAGCGGGACCGTAAAAACTCTGCATCAGCTGAACGGGATAGGAAGCACCGGACAGCTGCTCCCACCGAGGGAAAAAGCCCTCTGAAAAAAGAAGACCGGTCTGATGGGAGTGCACCCAGCACCAGCACTGCTTCCTCGAAGTTGAAGTCCCCTTCCCAGAAACAGGATGGTGGGACAGCCCCTGCAGCCGCAGCCTCTCCCAAACTCTGTTTGGCCTGGCAGGGCATGCTTCTGTTGAAGAACAGCAACTTTCCTTCCAACATGCATCTGTTGCAGGGTGACCTCCAGGTGGCTAGCAGTCTTCTTGTGGAGGGCTCAACTGGAGGCAAAGTAGCCCAGCTCAAGATCACTCAGCGTCTTCGTTTGGACCAGCCCAAGTTGGATGAAGTAACTCGACGCATCAAAGTGGCAGGGCCCAATGGTTATGCCATTCTTCTGGCTGTGCCTGGAAATTCTGACAGCAGGTCCTCCTCTTCCTCAGCCACATCAGACACTGCCACCTCTACTCAGAGGCCACTTAGGAACCTTGTGTCCTATTTAAAGCAAAAGCAGGCCGCTGGGGTGATAAGCCTCCCTGTGGGGGGCAATAAAGACAAGGAAAACACCGGAGTCCTTCACGCTTTTCCACCCTGTGAGTTCTCCCAGCAGTTCCTGGATTCCCCTGCCAAGGCACTGGCCAAATCTGAAGAAGATTACCTGGTCATGATCATTGTCCGTGGTGCGTCCTAAAGTCCATGTGTAACTTGTATTTACTACTTTGACATGGTTCCTATTTTGTGATGTATAATGGGATACAGCATCAGATGAAATTTTCTTTTGAATTAGTTGTTTAGTTGTAGCTTTTCTCTTTTTTATATTTTTATAAACCTTTAAAATAGAAGTCAGGACAGTTTAGCTATTATTTTAAGCGAAAGGGATGCCCTGAAGGTAGCAAGCAGATGGGTTTACTTTAATTAGGAGTTCCCACTCTTAGGAGTAACTTTTTTTCCTCTTTTTCTTCATTTTCTTTTTTTTTTTCTTTTTTAACCTTGAGCTTAAAAAAAAATCCTCAGAGTTACAAGCCCAAAATTTTGAAAAGTTGGGATTTGGAGAAGAGCCCACTTGACTATATAAAGATGATAATATATACCTAAAAATGGCTTGAATTGGTATTTAGGTTAATAGTTCCTATACCAGAAGTGTTGTTTGTATGGCTGAAATTTGATCAGGAATCTTCAAAGTACAAACTGGTAAATTGTATAGCAATGTAATTATTTTAATCAGGTATTTGAGTATTTCTCTTAAAATACACGGTTCATTCCCCAAGTGTCTGCTCTAACACATTTTTATCATTAGTTAAGTTCTGTATCCCGTATATGCACTTTTGGTTTGTAGCTGTAACTGTTCAGTAAAAATTGAGGAGTAGGTTACAAACCATATATGTCTTATGCTAGTATGCAAGAAGTGGGTAGGTGTTTTTAAAATCAGAATTCTTTGGTTAGTTATTGGTGTGTGGTGGTGTTTTTACTGACTTTCAGAGAGGTATAGCAGGTACAGTTCTAATTTAATTGTGCGTATTTCAAAACTTAAGTGTTTTTCATCAAAGATGAGTTTTTGTTTTTGTATCCATGCAAATTTCTGATTTCAATAATAGAAAGAAGAGTTGTCTGCAGGCTCATAAGTCAGCTTTTGTTTTAGTGGGCATTAATTAGCCATATCTGGATCACAGAAATTTTTTAAGTCATCGTGAAATGCCTTTGACACGCTCTTTTTAAATTTTGCCTGTATTTTTATTTTCATTTATAAGCAGTAGCGATGGCATTACATTATTGAAAATGTTTTGAATGTCTTTTTCACTGGTGTCCAACCACAGAGAACTGAAATGTCAGTGTAGGAAAACCCCTTTTTATTGTTGTATTTCCCAGACACCTGGAATTAATACAAAATAATTTAATCCAACCAAATAATTTAACCCAACCTCACAGTTTGGTTTTTTTTATTCCAAAGCTGAAGGTTATAGTGATTTCTGGTTCTTAACAAGGGCTTTTGCTGCATAACAGTAATGGATGATTTTCTTTTTTTTGTCTTGTTTCTTTATCCCTGTCCTCACCCCTAGTTTCTCAGGTCATTAGTAAGTATGTTTTCCCCCTTGATTTAAATGCTGAGGACTTTAGGTAAGGCCCTTGATATTTAATTATGATTAGAAACTCTAGGACCTTTTGGATCATGGTCATGTTTCTATTCTGTGAAAGTGACTTATAGAAAGCCTGGCAGAACCCAACTGTTTTCTTTCTGTTATCAAAGCTGGTAGTTTTGAAATAGCACCAATAATAACCCAGGGAAATGTCATGTAATTTGTTTATTTTCCGTTATGACAGGTGTCTAATGCATGTCAGCATGAAATCCTCATCACTGCTGTGTCATCCTTTTTGGTTTTCACTATGCATTTATAAACTTTCTTTTTAAGTGTGGAGGTTTTTCTAGGGTTTTTGTTGTTTTTAAACTGGAAAAACTAGCCATTGTGATAGAAGGAAGGTACTAGGCTGTGAGCACAAAGGTCCTTGGTGTGCTTGTAGGGAAAATACCTGAGATCCTACAAGTTAAGACCTGGTGCTTTTTGCTTTTAAAAACCTGTACTTGCCACACTAATATGGAGGAGACACTGTTCTGAAAGTAACGTGAGTTTGCAGTCTGCGTACGTGGGGTCAAAGTACAGTTTGGTTAGATACATTTTTCCAGTTTAAATACTCTCACTAACCATTAACTTTTGAATATCTTTTGATAAGAAAGCTGGACAAATGATTTTGCTCTTTTAGAGAGTGAAGTCCACGACATATAATTTTACTCTAATCTAAAGTGTGGGGGTTTTTTTCCCCTTTTTCTTTTTTTTCTTTCTTTCCCCTTTTTTTTCCTCTTTTTTTTTTTTTTTTTTTTTTTTTTTTTAGTTGATGTGACAACCAACCGAAGAGTACTGTGGTTTTTGCTCCATGTTTGTTTGAATCTTTATCTGACATGGTGGTTTTTGTTAGGTCTGGGCAATTTGTGCTTCAGTTTTTTGAAACAATGGCTTGATACCATTTCTAAATGTATGTATTAGAAATAACTAATTATGTTTAGTTTGGTGCTTACTTACAGAGTGCCATCGTCCAGATGAATCTCTTAATTTGTGTTGCCCATTCCGCTGCGTAGGTTCCTAATATTGTTAAACTATTTAAGCCTTCAGAATAGAATGAAAAGCAAGAGTCTAAAGCTATCTGGTTCTAATTCTCGTTAGCCAGAATTTCATAATCTCAATATTGGATGTTCTTTATAACAACCACTTGTTTCTTTTACTTTAAAAAAAAAAAATTACTCGTTTGGTTGATTTTTCTGGAACTCAGCTCAAATGAATGCAAAGAAAATTTCTTCAGTATATTATATAATGACATATTAAGTATTACTGGTGAAAAACATCAAGCTAATTAAGACTTGAGATCCACAACTCCAAAGTTTATGGAAAATTAAGCAAGCATTCAGCTCCTGGCCAATTTTTTACTGTTATTTTGTTAGTTGTAACTGGGATTCCTATTAAGCGTTTTCCACACAAAAATTTAAATTCCTGGTTTTACATGTGTGTCTACATTGACTGTGTAGATAGAGTTTTCCCTTTAAGGATTACGTCTTAAAATGTCCATCCTCTGGCCGGTATAAGCTTTTGTTACATTTTGAAGGTCACATACTCTGGCCCTTAACTCAGATCACTTGAGGTACAGTAAGAAAAATAAGGTGTGTGTTTGTTGCTTTCAGAGTCAAACACTGTTTGGATTTATTTTGAAATGTTATGAGCAGGTTTTCACTGGCCATATTTGTTTTGTTTTTTAAAATTTGAAATCCACTTTTTTTAGACCGTGAAATTGCTCATTATGCAAATTCAGCTTGAACTGCAATTTGGGTCCATACAGGGACCATTCACCGAAACCTCTGTGGTGATAGAATTAGGATCTCCTCTTGAGAAGAGGGCCTTAATGACCTTTTTATGTGAAAAGTTTGGGAGAGAACTTCTGGATGTTTTTTTCTGTTTCTGCCACAGTGTTTGGTTTTGAGATAGCAGTTAGGTATGAGGACAAGAAGAGAAGTGGGGTGGAGTTGGCCCCATTAGCAGTCTGCTTCTAGTGATGTCCCTAAAGGGAGACAATGATTTCAGGTAACCACAGTGAACTGTCTAGCTGAGTAAAAAGTTTTATACGTGTGGTTTAAACAGAGTTGAAAAGTAAAAGTCCTAAAGCGTTCTTTGGGTGTTTAGCAATTGTCTGTACGAGTGTTTTCTTAAAATAACAGCGGCTGTCTTTGGTAACCCAGATGAAGGTGGATTTTTAAATGGCTTTGTATCTTGACCCCTTTCTATAGCAACAGAATAGTTCTGTATTGTTCCATATAAATTACAGAACGAAAACAGAGGGGGTAAAAGTTTGACTCCACCTTTTTTTTAGTTTCATTTTTTAAGTTCTACTTAGAATATATTGATCATAAATTGATTGTAAACTTCCTGTCTTTCTGAATTTGTTTGATATGTTTTACTCAGTTACATGAGTACAAGGGGTATTTTCAGTCCTGTAATCTTCGCTCAGTGGCAGTCCTTAAAAAAGTCCACCCTGTTGTTCTACTTGTTATTTGTCTATTCATACGGTAAACTCATTCAAGGTATGTGCCAGTGGGTATTATTGGTGCTTTTTGAAGTCAAGCTGGATTATCCAAGGAAGGTCTTGTTAATGTTATGTTCATCTATAATGGCATAGGGGAAATATATATATTTTTAATATTGTAAACATTTGTACTGAATAACCTTTTTTTCCCCCCCCGCAAGCAAAACTGGTGAACTGCGGATTGAAGATATGGAATTCAAAGCTCTAATGGACCTTTTTGAAGAGAAGTTATGGCTTATGTGGAGTTTACATGGGCCTCTTGATGGAAGAAAGCTAATCTGTTTAGTATTTGTGCATTTTACTAAAATGGCAGCTTAAAGTTGTGTATCTGCTATTGTGATGCCAATGCCGGTGTTTTAAGTGGAAAAAAAATGACCTCTTGCTTTGTGCTGTGTACACAAGATTTCTGGAAAAGTAAAGAAAAACCCTTTTTATGGCTCACACAGCTTAAAAGTAGCTGTCACTCAAACGTGCGCTCACAGTTGAGCTGCTTTTGTTTTATTCTAAATAAATTGTTTCTTTTGAGGAAAATGTTTTTCTGCCTGGAAGTGAATTGACGGCAAACCTTTGACCCCTTTGTTTGCAGCTGAGGGGGTTCTTGCTGCTGCTCAGATCTTGTATGTCTTGAGCAAGAAGCAGGGAGACCATCATTTTGACTATCACGGTGTGTCAATTCTGAAGGATCACTAGTGTTACTGTGACCCCCTTTGTTTGCAGCGAAGGGGATCATTTGCTTCTCGGTCCTCAACTTGATGAGGAAATGGTGCTGTTTGCTGGCACGCAAGAAGCCGGGGCAAGCACCGTAAGCCTCACCACAGTGCACGAGTCGGGGGCTTTGCTGGTTTGAAGAGCCGGAGTTGCTGAAATTTAAGTTTTGATTTATTTTGTTCACCCATCACGTTTGGCCTTAGTTTCATTTTTAATTTGAAGAAAAGTTTGAGATTGCTTTATCTTGCACTTAACATTTGCACCAAATTGCCAAAAGAAGGAGAAATGCTCCGTTTGCTTTTTAAATGTTAATGATGATGTTAATAAAGCCTTTCCTGACACATTGGAGAAGCTCCTCCGTCTCCAGGGGCTTCTTCCCAGAGTTATGCAGTGATGGGTTTAGTGCTGAATGGATGAAGAGTTCCTGAGAGCTAGCGTTTGTAATTAGAACCGTTACTCGGTATCTGTGCCTTATTTGACCTGTGGTTCCACATGCCTTGGATGTGCATGCACCGTGACGGTTTCGTAGGTACGAACGCACACTCAGGCCCAGTCACTTCGGTTGGTAGTACAGAGTGTGAGGAAAAAATGGAGGCGTCCTTAAGGAGGAAAAAGTGTTTGCCTTTAGTTCCTGCGTTATCCTGTACAGGGGCTCCTGAGCTTTGGAAGCTGTTCCCAGTACAGGAGAACAACTCCCCTGTTTGCAGCAGGAGACTTCGGTGCACAGTGACAACGCTGGAGTTCAAGAGGAAGCCAGCAGTGCTGCACCGTGGGCTTCAGACGCCATTGTCGTTTGCCAGTTTTAAACTTAACTAGTTGCAGACGAAGACCACCTTGAAATGCAGGCTTGTTGGGCTTGTTTTGAATTTTAACCTCGGATGGAAGAGCCCTAGTGCTGTCTGTCTCCATGCGGGATGATGCTTACTTAGGCAACAGGTGATTATCAACAAAGGATGCCACGGTTATACTCTGCAAGGTGGTGTTCCAGTGGCAAACAGCTGTGTAAACTCTTGTAAACAGGTAAGAGGGTTTTTAGAGGTCAAAAATGCATTTGATGAATAGGGTGAGGGCTTTGGCTGGTTGGGGTATTGTTTCTCTGATTGCAAGTCTTTAGGCACTCTGCTGCCTTTACTAGCTCTCTCCCCTCACCCAAGTGTGTTGTGTTTGCAAAATCCCAGGGGGAGCTTTTGTGCTACTTGGTGTGTGTGTGTGTGTGTGTGTGTGTGTGTGTGTGTGTATTTTTTTCTTAATTTGCATTTGAAAAATTTTTTTCATGTGGGAGCCAAAATAGTAAAATCCTGGTTATGGATTTGGGATGGGATTTACAGCCTTGATGTCCTTTAAAGTTTTGATGTTTTCTATTAACCACGGCCTTCACCCTTTGTGGTGATTTCATGGTACTGGGAGAACTTAACTGCTATAAAATGTTGCCATTACAAACACTGATTCTAAACCTCCAGGTCAGCATAGAGGGAGAGAGAGAGAGAGAGCGAGTGCGTGCGCGAGAGAGAAGAAAAGTACCATCAGACTGGAATGATAGATATTTTAGCCAAAATGGTTAGTTTTTTCCTTGTCTTCCAATGAGATTAAATTATAAAAATAACTACAGTTTGTGGGAAGTGACTAGGCAATGTTATGAGAAATCCAGCTTTTGTCTGCTCTTCCCATTTTCATTGTCCATTTAGTCCTACCAGCCTTTCGAGCCCTTCCAATCTCTCACGCCCCCAACATTAATCAAGTGTCAGGCTTTGGCAACTTAACACGAGCACGACTTTTTTAATGTATAATACAACTAGGTTTCCTTTATTTTAAGTGGTGTTGAAATTTTGAATAGGATTTTGCTCTTCATGAAATTCTTGTTTTCTCTTTCCAAAGGGGAAAAGTGAGGTACAGTGGGTGTTTGTTTTTGTTTTTCAGTTTCTCAGTGTGTCATTTACAACATTTGCTTATGAGTTGGCTGTCATCTAAAGCTTTGCTAAATAGTCCCACCTATATTTCTTCAGATGTTTTATACCTGTCGAAAATGTCAATTTCCAGTGTATTTTCTTCCTCTGGCTAGTCCATACTGAAAGCCCATTAAGTAGTTTTTCCAACTAGCAAACAAGTATTTTAAGTCACTGTAATGGTTTAAGGAAGATTATGTTAATACTCTTTCTGCATGTTTGGTTATCTTTCTAAGGTCTTGGGTTTCATCTCAAGAACAAGAAGATATGTTACAAATAGAACATTTGTTTATTTGTATATGAGATCATATCATGCAAAATGGGAAGGTACACAGCATGACAGTCTTTTGAAACTACGCATGAAATCATTTTGTTTCTAGCTGCACCGTGAACGAAAAATTAATTGGGCTGAGTGTTAGATCTAGAGTTCTGGTTTTATAAATTGAGACCTGCCCTTTTGAGTTATTTGTGTGCTTTTGCAGTGTCTTCCATATGGTCTAAATTTAGGATTCTACTGTAAAGGAAATAATTCCAGTAACACCTCTGAATTGACTTGTGCTCATTTTGAAAAGCCTGGCTGTATTAAAATTGAAAATAGGGAGTACTGTGACTTTAGTAATAACAACTTAGGTTTTATAAAGTGCCACTTCTGTAGCTTAAGTCACATTATTGTTTACAGGCTGTTTATCTGAGGTGGTAAATTTAATGCTTATGGCTCGTGGCAGCATCTAGTTTTCTTTTTCCAATAGGATATCTGATTATGGCTTATCTGACCACTACCTCCATCTCCCTCCCATTCCAGTTTCCTCTCCTTAAGCAATTCGTTGTATAACAGAATTCCTCCAAACCTCAGACAAGATTGTCCTTAGCAGCCAAGAAAAGATTTTGACCTTGAGGTCAAATTACTTAACATGCTTCTTCTACTCAAACGCTTAGAATTAAGCATTCAAGTAGAGTTTCTGTATAATCATTTGAATGCTGACCGCATATTAACAAGTAAAGTGCTGAGCATATAGATGAAAGTATCAAATAGTCTCTACCTGTGTTAGCAGCTTATACTGTAATTACAATATAAAAACAAGTAAATGGTGAAATATCAGGGGAGAAGTTCACAGTTTAAGACAATTACAGAAGAGCTGTCACAGGCCAGTATTTGATTAATTGCCAATGGATTTTTATAGGAGATAAGGGTGTATGGATGAGCACATGAACAGGTTACTTGAAGCTGCGATCGTGAAGAAAAACTTTACAAAATAATTTTGTTAGTTGGAGAAGGATGTGGCATGGTGAGGGAGGTAGGGCTTGAGATGTCAGGCAGACAAGCATGAATACTGTAACAGCTGGTTGATCACTGGAAAAGTTGAGCAGGCTGAAGCCTGGGCAACTTGTAAAATGGTTGGAACAACAGAAATAGGGAATCCTGAAGCGCAAGGCAGTTTGAGCAAGGTGGGAAGTGAGGACGCATAATCAGGTTGAGGCATGTTGACAGAAAGTGACGGTACTAATAATAGCAGTCATTTGTTAAATACCCACTTTAAGCCAAACATTCTGCCAGGTCCTGTGCACACATTGTCTCCTGTAAGTCTCACCACAGACCATACTCTGACAGCTAGTGGTTGATGGAGCCAGGGTTCTAGCCAGGCCTTGGTCCCAGCTAGGGTTCTTGGTCGCCGTCTTGCCATACCTGCCTTGCTACTTTTTTCTGGAGGCTGGGATGGGTAAAGCTGCAAACTTGAGAAGATGTCTGGGCGGGTTTCAAACTGTAGAGTGTATCAACATTTGTGGTTCTTGGGAAACATGCAGGCCCTTGGCTCCAACTCCAGGCACTCTGGGATTTGTTCGGGCTGGCACGGCCCCGGAGTCTTTGTTCCTCTACAGGCTTCCCAGGTAATTCTGATGTAGTCCGTGGTCGTTGGCCACGTGTTGAGCATCACTGGCCCCCAGAGAGTAGAGTGCTGACGTATAAACTTGGAGTAATGTCGTATATAAGGCATGGGAAGGGGAGACGGTGTGGAAAAGAATCCCAGCTGAAAGAGCCAGAATAATGTCCTTTCTGTCTCTGAGGCTGAAAGAAGGAATTTGCAGAAGATAAATTCAAAGCTGTTACAGAGACAAGCAGAGTGAAACTGCAAATGCCATGGAATTTATCACTGAAAATTGTCACTTAAGTCACAGTTTTATAGTCCTGTAATTATTTCTCCAAGGAATTCAATCCAGCTTAGTATGTAATTTTGCCTCATAACAGTCTGTGAGAAGGGCCACTGTTGAGTTTATGAAATGCTAAAGGGATACCAGAAAAGTTTTGTGAGTTGGTTGTTGGATACAGAGCCAGGAACTGATTGGGATATTCTTGAGTTTTCAGATGTTAATCTAAAAATAACGTGACTGTAGTCTGTCTGAAATTAAAATCGAAAGTGACTCTACGATATGAATATATACGTGCATGTACATGTGCAAGTTGCTTTCCATGAATGAACCACACCTGTATCTGCTACCTCCTAACTAGGTTACTAACAGGATTGAGACAGAATGGAATTATAGATAAAGTTGAGTGTATCTTTGATTTCTAAATGGTTGGAAGATTTCCTATTTTGCATTATCTAAACTGGGTTTGTCTTCAGTTAGTATGGCTAATTCTTCAAATATTTAGGTATCTGTTCTGTACCAGGAGTTATTGTAGATCTTGGGAGTATATTGGTAAAGAAAACAAATTTTTCTCATGGAGCTGACATTCTGATGGAAGAAGGGAGATAGTGAAGTGTAAGTCAGGGCCAGTTGCCAAGGACAAATGCTGAATGTAGTAGAAAGCCATTGAAAGTTTCAAGGAAGCAGAGTGATGTGACTTGATCAAGATTTGACTACCAGTCTCAGGAAAGTAACACAACTATCCTTCACCTAGTCCCAAAATCTAGAATAATGCCTGGTATGTATACATACAATAGGTACCCAAGTATTTGAAGAATTAATTCGCTACGCCAATTGAAGACAAACATATAAGTAATTCAAAATAGGAAATCTTTCAACTATTTACAAGTCCAAGATATTTCCTCCAAAGATACATTAGCATTTCAGATTCACTTTAAGACTGAAACTGTCCTTGCTCAGAGATTCAGCAGTGTTCTTTTATTTAAATAAGCATAGTAGAGATTTATTTCTTCTCAGGCTCATAATTGCTGGCCACCCTGAGATTTGAGGGCAGTCTTCTTCCTAGTCCATCCTTATTTTCTCAACGTGTCTTTTTTTATTCTTTCTGCTATTGTCAGGAGAGTTTCCACTGTGGTCATGTATAGTTTCTGGTATAACACCCTGACTATGCTTTCTATATTTCATAACTTGCAAGCTTTCTAGTGGTATCAATCCAGACTTCCATGCTAAATAGCGATTTAGTGGGTCTTCTTGTGGAATGGCTGTCACCCTGTGCAAACCAGGTATAAATGTGTATTCAGGTTTTAAGTGCTGAATTGGTATATGACCTTTCTCAGGTGACCGACAATTCTTTTCTCAAAAGAAGGACTTAATGAAAAAGTTGAGTGCATAAGCACGTTATTACATGTATGTCCAGAGTAGAACTATCATTACAGGAAAAATTAACACTCTCAGGTGCTATGTACATACATATTTTTAGTTACATATTTTAATGCATATTGGGGAAATTGGTGTTCCGTAAAATTTGTATGTTAGCATATAGAAATTGACTGTCAGTAGTTTTACCTTGCTTCCAGGATAGGCATCTAGTTTGTGTATATTCTTTATATCAGAAATACTTCGGTAAACAAAGACTCCTTGACTGGAATTTTTCTGCATTCTACAGCAGAGGTTTCAAACCTGGCTGTACATTAGTATCATCTAAGGAACTTCTTGATACTAATAACCTGGAAATTCCTCTCTCAGATTCATTTACATTGATCTAGGTGGAGTGGGATTCTGCCAAGGTCCCGGTATTATATTTTTGTTTTAAGTGCCCCAAATGATTCTAATGTGTAGCCAGGGTTAAGATCTGTTGCTCTAGAGACAGGTCATAAGCATACGTACAAACACGTACAATGAACCTCTTAAGCACTGTTTGAAAATCAAAACCCAAAACTTTCAGAGTGTAGCCTTACTATTGATAGTGTGGACCTCGGACCAGCAGCCGTTAGCATCACCTGGAAACTTGTTAGAAGTATAAAGAATTACAGGGTCTCACCCTGACCCATTGCATGGGATGAGAACCCTAGGTAATTCGTATGTACTTTAAAGTTCAAGAAAAGCTGCTTAAGATGTAGATACATACATATTCTCTGTAATAAAAATGGATGTTTAGAATCTTATACCTCATACATAAGATTTTCAGATTTCACTAGTCAGTGACATTCACTTTAAAGCATTTAGAAAATATTTCCAACAAGTAGGAACAAAGAGTTCTTAGGTAGTGAGCTTCTGGTGACAGAAAATTACCAGAGGTTTCTGTCACCTAGATGGGGAGGGGTTGCTATTGCCTGTCTCGGTTGGCTCTTGCTTATTTTGTTACGCTTATGTGTTTTTTTCTTCCTTCCTGTTCCGTTCTAGTCCACTCTTCATTGTGAGATATTTTTTCATTGTGTTATTTTTTACAGATAATGGTGAGGATACTTGAGACACTGTTTGCTGATAGGTGCCCCACACGTTAGAATATTTGGTAGAAGTAGGTTTAGATCTTTCTAGGGGAATGGATATGGACAGGATTGAGAGTAAATTCTGATTGCCTTTGTTTTTTTAATTGTAGTGTGATAGTAACTTCATAAATTGGTTGTCCTCACATAGCAACAAGAATCAAGCTCTAATTCATATTAATCACGGTGATAAATAACACAATAAATATTAAGATTCATATATTACAGGGAATGGCCTGGTATGAATGTTCAGAGAATACTCTAAATTGCAATATATCAATTTTGATACAGGAATGATTTTTAATGTGTAGATTTTTATGATAGAAGATTCTAAAAAAACATTCACCAAGACACCTTTTCTTCTGTTGGTGCTCCTTAAGTTTAGAAGTGTCTGAAGCTCTAATAAATAATGTTTTTAAACATATATGGTATTGGATCAGCCTCCTCTGCTTTTTTTAATAGCCAAGTTTAAAGGAGGGAGCATTTCTAAGTACAATAATTGGTTAAACGTCTTTTTTTCCTCCTGGGTTTCTTTTTAGGAACTACTGACAATCAAAAACCTATAGCCGACTTTGGGATACGGCTTTATTATTCAGCAACTAAAAGATGAGTTCTAATTGGCAGACTTCTGGCACTGGCACTTGTCCTCCTGTTTCTATAGAAACTGGGTTGGAAGTCAGAGCTGCACAAAGGGAAAGGGTAAGTTTCTTTCAAACTCCATATTTATAAACCCATATCTTATTAACTGGCATGGTGTCAGTTTCCACATAAAGACCTACATCAGTGAACTAGAACTCAAACATGAGCTACTAATTTTCACTTGAGTGGAAACTGACATCAGGTCATTAAATATAGTAGGAGGGTTTAAATATGGATTTATTTTTCTGGTGACTCTGACTTCACATTTCTTGAAACAGTGAACTCAGTCTGATAATTCTCACTTTCACTTGTTTCTAATTTGGGGGTTATAAAGCTGATTTTTATCCTCTTAGATCTTATTCTATTGTACCTTTCTGGTAAGTGAAAATTTTGGAATATAATGTACAGAGGACGTTTTAAAAGTCTGCATGAATTACAAGTCTCTTCTTTTGAGCTAAGTCTGGTTTTTTCCGTTATAAAACAAGTACAGTACTATTGACCAGTTTTTTAGTTTCTCTCCTCTCTTTGCCAAGCAGGATGAGGTCGTCTGTTGGGCACATACATTTGTTCTCATCCAGGCAGACATCCATTATTTGTAGACCCTAAGACACCTGCCAGTTGGTGAGTCATCTTACTGCTATGGCTTCAGAGGGCTGTGCTACACAGCTGGGGCATTTAGGCTTGAAATTGTGTAATCAAGTGTGATACACTCCGATCTACAGGTTGGTGTTTGTAGATAATGTATACTAAACTCGGACTAGCTTTGAGATATTGGAAAGAAGGCAGTATTGGCTCTTGCCCTTTAAAACGTATCTATCTCATTTCCTTGGTCCTGACATATTTCTCTTAAGGGGTAGACTTCTCTTCCCTGCTAAAACAGCAACGATGTTGGTTGACACGTAGCAAAGAGTGGGACCTCTTGGCTTGATTTCAGCTCAAATCGTCAGTTCTGTGAAAATTGTAGAAGTGAAAGCTGGAAGTCTTCTCTCACTTCCAAGTCCCTGGTCGGTTCATGGCCGAGAGTAGATTCTCATGAAAAATGTACGCCTCCCTTCTTTACTAATGTGTATCGTGTTTCTGTTTGCTCGCTGGGGCTTGAATGAGGTAAAAATAGAATTGAATTTGTGATTTTGGGGGGACGGGGAGAGGGCGGCTAGGAAAAAAACTTCAGGTTTTAGCTGTGTGCTATCAACCATATAAACATCCAGATGTGTTCTTTACCCCTTAGTAAAGGTGGCCAACTCATCCTGGTTTTAAAACTGAAAGTCCCGTGACCCAGGAACCTCCCTCATTTCCAGCCAAACCCAGACAGTTGGTTACCCTGTCTTAGTTTATTCTCTGTATCCCTAAAAAGGCCTCACTAACTTACTATTCATCATTATTATGTATAGAGGAGATTTCACAATATATTAGCTTCTGTTGGAATGTTGCCATGGATTAGGTTCTTTTTTTTTTCTTTAAGAAATGGTTGTCATTTGCCTCAGTGATCCCAGGTAATGGCAGCTTACCTCTCAGAAATAAAACATGAATTTTAACTGATTTATTTAGAAGTTGATTCCAACCACTTTTGTTATTTTGCATTTGTGTATATGTTAATATCTTAGGCATAAATCTGAGACAATTGGGTAGATATTTGTGAGAAATAACTAGGCAGATATGTAGACAAAGCCTCCTACCAGTTGGTTTTGGCATAAGAGAAACACACTTAAGGTTTTTAGAAAGTTTTGGGCTTTGGTTTTATATTGAAGATTTCAGACAAACCGTTGTCCATGTTTTGTATTATGTCTTGCTTAAAAATAACTAAAATATTAATACATGGTGTGTTTTTTTTCTCATGGAAATAGTTGATTTTACAACTGGACAAGTTCATTAAGTAAACTAATTTTTGTAAACATAGCGTCCTATATATTAATATACCTAGATTATTTGAAAAATATCGCAAAATTATCATTTTGGTCCATTTAAGTTTAGTTGTAGCTTTTATTAAATTTTAACCTCCAGAGAATCCCTTTTTTTTTTTTTAATGTTTATTTTTTGAGAGAGAGAGAGACAGCATGAACAGGGGAGGGGGGGGGGGCACAGAATCCCAAGCAGCCTTATGTGGGGCCCAAACCCAGAAACTGTGAGCTCAGGACCTGAGCAGAAGTTGGACACCCAACCGACTAAGCCACCCAGACACCCCTAATGTTTGTTTATTTTTGAGAGAGAGAAACAGAGAATGGGTGGAGAATGGTGAGGGAATCCGAAGCAGGCTCCAGGCTCTGAGCTGACAGCACAGAGTCCAACGCGGGGCTTGAACTCACGAACTGTGAGATCATGACCTGAGCCGAAGTCGGATGCTTAACTGACTGAACCACCCAGGTGCCCCATAACCTCCAGAGGATCCTTAAAGAAGGAAAGCCAGGGACCATGATCTCATCAACACTGGTAATTAGGTTTCAGAGTTGGCCTGTGAAGGACTATGTAACTTTAGGCAAATAACTTGGTCTTAATTTTCTTTTTAAATTTTTTTTAATGTTTATTTATATTTGAGAGAGACAGAGACAGAATGCAAGTGGGTTAGGGGCAGAGAGAGAGGGAGACACAGAATCTGAAGCAGGCTCCAGGCTCCGAGCTGTCAGCACAGAGCCCGATGTGGGGCTTGAACTCACAAACTGTGAGATCATGACCTGAGCTGAAGTCGGGTGCTTAACCACCTGAGCCACCCAAGTAGGCGCCCCTACTTGGTCTTAATTTGCTTTTTGTTCCTTCAGTATAAAATAGGAATAATAATACCTACCCAACTTCCTTAAAGGCTTGACTCGATGATAATGAGGTATTAGGTAGGAGAGAACTTTAAAAAGTTAAAGGTACCGTGACTAGAGTTTTAGTATTAGAAATCGTCCTTAGTGATGAACATATGTAGAAAATTCCTTCTTTTACAATGTTAGCATGGCATTTCTTAAGAGTAAGAGCTGCAAGAGGTGGTATCTTAACAGTTTTAAACCAATATGTAGCTGAGAGGAAAGTACACTGAACTTTTATGTTCAAGTTGTCATAGCTCTACTAAATAAAAAAATCTATATATATGTCAAGGCTTACAATTTATGAACATGGCGACTAATATTTTAGTATCGAGAAACTACAGGTGGCCTATACTCAGGCATTACCTTCTTTGCTTAAGATTCGGTGAATATTAGAAGACCTAAAAATGTTAATTATCATAACAACTACATTTTTACTGCACCGTAGCAAATTGTCTTTTGTGGCTTTAATTTGTTCTGGTTCTTAGGTACTTTGCATTCTCCTTTCCATTTCAGTCGAGGTATGATAACATTTTATGCCGATTTGAGTTAGAACAAATTTATTATAAGAGAACTGCTTTCAGTTAAATTAACTTCATGATCTTGTGTACTGCTAAGAAGTCAGGGTGATCTAAAGAGGAAAGTGTAGGGTTTCTGGTCAGTCTGTGTTTGAATTGTGACTCCAGTGTTTACTGGGTGCTTAATTTGACTTTAAGCCTTACTGATTGGTAAGATGGGCATCCTAGTATCTGCTTCTAAAGGTGGTGAAGATTAAATATGATAATATATAAAATGTGCCTCACCCAGTAAGTAGTATACATTGGATGTTGAAATAAAGTTGTTCACCACCCTACCACTCCACACACACAGCTGTGTATCCTAATTTAATATTTGTTTCCTCTTTGTCTCCTAGGGATCTCTTGAGGGGGAAGGGGAAAGAAGACCAGTGAACTGTTTTTGCTTTTCTTGAAACTCTGGGATAGTAGTATTTCTAGGTTACGGATTCTTAAGAGACGTGGTGACATTTTAGAATATTGTCCAAGAAAAGTAATAAATGAATAGGAACATCATAAGTTAGTTGTTAAAACAAGGACTACATTAATTATAGCTGTCTTTAACGTCTTGTATCCTAGGAAATCAGACTTTTTAATCCACACCACCCAGGTTTAAATTTTTTTTTCTTAACGTTTTTACTTATTATTGAGAGACAGAGCATGAGCATGGGAGGGGCAGAGAGAGGGGCAGATAGAGAATCCAAAGCAGCTTCCAGGCTTTGAGCTCAGCGTAGAGCCCGACGCGGGGCTGGAACTCACAAACCGCGAGATCATGACCCGAGCCAAAGTCGGACGCTTTACTGACTGAGCCACCTAGGCACCCCTGCACACCACCCAGGTTTGAGCAGGGTGAAGAGTTGCTCTGTTGCATAAGATTCATAAAGTTTGTTCAAGTCGGTATTCAACTTGGAATTCTTCAGTTGGTTCTACTTAAAATGTACAGTCTGCTTTCATAGGAGGAAGGAATCTCATTGTCCTAAGTAAAGTCTCTTTTGAGAAAATTATTGCTTACAAGGAAAGGGGGATGGATGAGAGTGGTGCCTAATAAATCACTGATTTATTTAGCTTCTGTTTGGATGTAGAAAGAAGAAAGGAAATTTGCGGCTACTGTGTATGAGGGTTATTTTGCTTAGTACAGGTGTATTTTCATTTAGGCCTTAGAGTGTATCTGTGAGGTGGGTTAGTGCTGTTAACCTCATGTATGGAGGATAAAAGTGGCACCCAGGTTGATAACCTTCATGAGGTCATATGGCAGCAGGCAACAAGAGTGGGAATTTATTAACTGTTTTTGCTGTTTGTGTGTGTAAGCGGGGTGGTGTTTGTTTTTTTCATACTGTCTTATGTCTAAATAGAAAGATAATGTTAGACATTTATGTCTAAATGTAAAACCTAGGGGCGTCTGGGTGGCTCAGTCGGTTGAGCGTCCGACTTCGGCTCAGGTCATGATCTCACGGTCTGTGAGTTCGAGCCCTGCGTCAGGCTCTGTGCTGACAGCTCGGAGCCTGGAGCCTGCTTCAGATTCTGTGTCTTGCTCTTTCTCTGTCCCTCCCTTGCTCATGCTCTCTTTCTCTCTCTCTGTCGCAAAAATAAATAAAAACATTAAAAAGATAAATAAAATAAATTTAAAAAAATAAATATAAAACCTAGGTTTTTAAAAAAATTTTTTTTAAGTTTATTCATTTATTTTGAGAGAGAGAGACAGAGCAAGGGGAGGGGCAGAGAGAGAGAGGGAGAAAGAGAATCCCAAGCAGACATGGGGCACGAACCGTGAGCTCATGACTTGAGCTGAAGGGATGCTTCACCGACCAAGCCACCCAGGTGCTCCTAAAACCTAGGTTTTAAATAGGACTAACTACTGTTTTTAAGATAACTGAGATTTGAACCCAGATTAATTTGGTTCCAAAGTTTATGCTGGGCATACAAAGATCAGTAGAACACCATCCAACTTGTTGATCTTGCAGATTTAATGGTGGAGCGACATGTAAGCTCATGTAGTACTCTGTTAAAAGGTAGATGGGGGGACACCTGGGTGGCTCAGTCAATTAAGTGTGTGACTTCAGCTCAGGTCATCATCTCACGGTTCTTGGGTTCCAGCCCTGCGTCGGGCTCTGCGCTGACAATGTGGAGCTCCCTCTGTCCCTGCTCTTCCTCTGCTTGTGCGGGCTCACACGCGCTCTCTCTCTCTCTCTCTCTCTCTCTCTCTCAAAAAAAAAAAAAAAAAGTTGGGATTCAGACCAGAGAATGACTTCCTGCTAGGGGAGGTCTCTGGAGGAGGTGGCCTTTGAGTGAGTCAGGTTGAGAAGGGTGAGACTATGCAAAGCTTGCACAGAAGCCTACACAGGGAGTTGAGAGGGTATGGTATTTTAGAGTCAAAGCCAGGGTTTCAGTTTAGTCTTTTTCTCTATAGTGATGCAGTTGTTTAAAATGATTATTAATATGAAATAATATTTTAAAGCAGAGGTGAATGGAAGTTTAGAATAATAATTTTTAATTAATTTTAATTATTTTGTTTAATTTTAATTATTATTTTTAATAACAATAGTTTTCAAGAGTGTTCTGAAAGAGATTATAAGGGAGCTTAGTGTTACAGAGAACTCGAGGATTTTTTGTTTCCTCTTAAAATCACCCAAATAATGAGGGGCTCTCTATTCACATGTATTGCTTAGTCTGAATAATGTTATTACCTAGGTAACATATTTATTCCATATTTAAGAAACATCTTTTAGTTTAAGTCTATCTTCCAGTAAAAGCTACCTATTCAACCATTATATAAAACTTGTAGTTCTGAAGACACATCTAGATCATTTACCTTGAATATTTTAGATAGTTAGATGTAGTGAAAGGTAATATTGTTTGGAAAGGCAGGAATGCTATTCAAATTATTTTGACATAAAGGAGGTTTTTAGCAATTCTGTTTTTTATTACATAGCAATATACATTCATCACAGAAAATTTAGGAAACATAATGAAAACAAAGATTACTTCTAGTCAATAAGGAGAAATAAACTTTTGGGGGGGGTTATACAATTCTAATCACTAAATGAAGTTTTAATATTCATTCAGATTTCAGAGTCATAGTCAACCAGTAGCTACATTTAATACTTTAAAAAAAATTTTTTTTTTAATGTTTATTTATTTTTGAGACAGAGAGAGAGCATGAACAGGGGAGGGTCAGAGAGAGAGGGAGGCACAGAATCTGAAACCGGCTCCAGGCTCTGAGCTGTCAGCACAGAGCCCGACGTGGGGCTCGAACCCACAGACCGCGAGATCATGACCTGAGCCGAAGTCGGACGCTTAACCGACTGAGCCACCCAGGCGCCCCAATACTTTTTTTTTTTAACGTTTATTTATTTTTGAGAGACAGAAAGAGACAGAGCAGGAGTGGGGGAGGAGCAGAGAGAGAGGGAGACACAGAATCCGAAACAGGCTCCAGGCTTTGAGCCATCAGCACAGAGCCCGATGCGGGGCTTGAACCTACAAACAGCAGAATCGCAGAATCATGACCGGAGCCGAAGTCGGATGCCCAACCAGCTGAGCCACGCAGGCACTCCTACATTTAACACTTTGTTAAGCTAACAAGAGTGGTTTTTCATCTTTACATATTTTAGTGACTGAATTACCATGACACAGTTGAGAGTTTGGTCAATTTATTATTACAGTACATTCTGATTTTTATTTAATACGTAAGGTAGTTGTTTTGACTGAAGAGTTTAGCCTATTTGATTAAATACTAATAAAGGACTTAGTTTAAGTGTTTATTACTCTTACTAGCAGTTAGACATTGCTCAGAATGCTGAAGCAAAAAGGAACCTTAAAAACTGTCTGGTTTGCCTTCTCATTTTATAAATGAGGAAACTTATTTTTTAATGATTTTTCCATATAGACTATTTTTTTTAATTTTTTAAATGTATGTTTATATATTTTGAGAGAGAGCATGAGCAGAGGAGGGACAGAGGGAGACACGGAATCTGAACAGGTTCCAGGCTCCAAGCTGTCAGCACAGAGCCTGACGCGGGGCTGGAACTCACGAACTGTGAGATCATTACCTGAGCCAAAGTTGGACACTTAACCGACTGAGCCACCAGGTGCCCCGGAAACTGTTTTCTTCCAAGCTGCTGTTCCAGTGACTTCTTTGTTTAGATTTTGTTTTGTTAAGCTCTCGCTTCATTGCAGTCCTTTCTCTCCCTGGTCAGGCTCTGTTTTTTCCACCTCTCAGCCAAGGGTACAAAGAAAAAGGAGACCGAAGAGAGGAGATAACATGTGCCAGAGAAGTAGAAGGAGCCAGTGTAGGTCTGGGTGTAATCATATAACCAGCCTGGAAGGAAGGAATGATCTCTGTTAGCAAACCTTTCAGTTAGTAATTCTCAGCCATATACTGCTCGTTGAGGGAAGAAGCCTCCTGTACTTGTAGGTATCGTGACCCAACAGAAAGTCAGGCTGCTTGCCTGGTATTTTGAATTGATGAAGTTAAATCTGTTCCACTTGAGTTAGGGGTTTAACCCTGTGGGAAGAAAGCCATTGTGGAGTCAGAACTCATCTTGTCTTACAGTGGAAATTAGGAAAACTCAGGGATGCCTACAGTTTGATTTTATGATGAATCTTATTCGAAGGTCACTGTTCTTACAAAGAAAACAATTGTGAATTGCTACTGTTTCCTGAAGAAAAAAGTGAGAGAATTGATTATCTTTTTTCCCCTCACTGAACAAACATTTCAATAATTACTATGTTCCCAACAGTTGTTGAAGAAGGTAATGATATTAAGCCAAAACAGACATGGTTCCTGCCCTCAGACTGTACAGTTTAGTGGGGAGTTGGGTATTAACCACGTGAGTTACACGTGCCATCAGGGCTATGAAGGGAAGGCTCAGGAGGCTGTGAGAGCATATGAAAAGGAAGTGACTATTTAGTCAAGTGGGTTAAATGATGACTGTAAATCCCCCTGAATCAAAATGCTCTTTAATCAAGAATGGGTGAGTCCACCATTTGGCTAATGGCACATACTATTATGTGCCATTTTTAAACGAAACACTTTCTTTTTTTTAATTCCTTTTTTAATGTCTATTTATTTATTTTGAGAGAGAGCATGCATGCCTGTGAGCACGGGAGAGGTAGAGAGAAGGGGAGAGAAAGAATCTCAAGCACGCTCCTCACTGCCAGTGCAGACCCTGATGTGGGGCTCAAACTCATGAACCATGAGATCATGACCTGAGCTGAAATCAAGAGGGAGATGCTTAACGGACTGAGCCACCAGGTGCCCTGAAACACTTTTCTTAAAAACTGTGTATGGTAGCAAAGAATGTGCAAGGCAAGAATGTTTGTGTGTGGCCTTCAAACATTGTTATAAAAGTCAGCCCTATGGAAAGGCAAATAATGTGTTAGTATTGTTATGATAGTTTTGACTTCCTAGCCATCCTAAAGGTCTCAGGACCTCTGGGTGTCCACTGACCACACTCTGAGAACTTCTTTTCTAATTTTTTTGTTGTTGTTGTTAAAAAAAAATTTTAATGTTTATTTATTATTGAGAGACAGAGCATGTGCAGGGGAGGGGCCGAGAGATAGGGAGACACAGAATCTGAAGCAGGCTCCAGGCTCTGAGCTGTCAGCGCAGAGCCTGATGCGGGGCTTGAACTCACAAACCACAAGATCATGACCTGAGCTGAAGTCGGACGCCCAACTGACTGAGCCACCCAGGCACCCTGAGAACTTCTTTTCTAAGATACTATATGCGTATTATGTTTGTAGATGCAAATTGGCTTTTAATCCTAAAAAACCTTAAAAAGTTAAAGTTATTATTCTGATCATTTATTGAAGAAGTTGTGGTGCTATATGCCAGATGAAAATATCTGCCCTCATAGGGCTTACGTATTATTTTAAGTAGGCTCCATGTGCAACATGGGGCTTGAACTCACAGCCCTGAGATCAAGAGTCAGATGCTGTACTGACCGAGCCAGCCAGACATCCCTGATTTTCATTTTGGAACATGGTTTCTCACTGAATGTTAGGATATACCCTTTTCTTTTTTTGGCCTAATTGTATATGTCTTTATCTCCTGTCGTTTGTTTTTTACTTTGGTTTTGATATAGATAATTTTTTTGTTTGCTTCATTAGCTTTATGTTTCCTGTTAACTGATATAATGAATGAATGGAATGTTTTATAGCCTGTTAAATTCAGCTAACCTTAGCTTGCTTTTTACCTATTGACTCCTTGTTGGATCAGTGACCTCATTTAAATGTTTCTTAGAGTTAAGCGTTGAGAGAAATGGAGTAAGACAAGTCTTTGTGTTATGTGGGTTGTGATTGACCTTTAGATATCTAAGAGAGAAATAGGTAGGTGACCAGTCGCTCAAATTTCTAGAAAGGAGGAGGTGTAGAAAGTACCCAGACCCTTTCCTATCCCTTGTCATTCTTGCTTAGTCCCACCAGTACAGCAGATTTACCAGTATATACATAGCCTGCGAAGTATAAGATAGGGACATTAGAAGAAATGCTCCAGAAAAGACTAGTAGTTTTTAGACAAGGAAGTGGATAGTGCTGCTAAAAAGTCAGGAGGGCATAGCTGAAAATAGTGAAAATGGGTGGTGATGGTGGTTGTCTTTATAAATCCCAGAAAACTGGTAATAAGCCTTTCATTTCACATATAAAAATACATTTAAAGTTAGAATGTTGGGGCGCCTGGGTGACTCGGTCAGTTAAGTGTCTGACTCCTGATTTCTGCTTGGGTCATGATCCTGGGATTGAGCCCCACATGGGCTTCGTGCTGACAGCACGGAGCCTGCTTGGGATTCTCTCTCTCCCTGTCTCTCTCTGCCCCTCCTCCCCCTCTCAAAATAAATACACATTAAAAAAAATAAATGACTGTTGGTAATTCAGAACCCATCGTATTCTAATCGTTTTATATGTAAACACCTAAGTTGACATTCAAAAGACTAGGCTGCTTTGTGGACAGCAAAAGCATTGTGGATGAGAGAGAAAAATGAGATGATGTACCAGCCATAATCCAGGAGAGCGTGTGTCCATCTAAGTGTCCGCTCCATGCTGAGTATTACCATATGTAGCCAACACTCAGGAGGAGGAGTACCCTGGCAGCTGGTACCGACTGCCTAAGACCCAGGAAGTGCCCTGTAAGCATTTCTTCGGTGTTTCTGGACTACCTGCCTCGAATTCACCTGAGATGCATGTTAATCGTGCAGATTCATTGGCTTTCCTTAAGCATAATTCGTCATGGGTGGCACCCAGTTGATTCTCATGCACAATAAAATTATAGTCCATATTATTTTCATGTGGCTATGGCTATAACCCTTATTTTAAGCAGGAATGTCTAACGATATTTCTTGTGATAATTGAAAACAACTAAGAAGGTAGAGCTCAGCTTCCGTAAACAGTTCTGCAAACTAGTTTTTTTATAGTCAATATGAAACTTGATATTTAATAGAGGGTTTTAAATTTATTTTTTTAATGTCAACACTTTTAAACTATTCATCATTTTATGGGTAAAGCCATACGTGTTTAAATTTTTTTCTTAACATTTTATTTATTTTTGAGACAGGGAGAGACAGAGCATGAACAAGGGAGGGTCAGAGAGAGGGAGACACAGAATCTGAAACAGGCTCCAGGCTCTGAGCTATCAGCACAGAGCCCGATGTGGGGCTCGAACTCACGGACCACGAGATCATGACCTGAGCCGAAGTCGGCCGCTCAACCGACTGAGCCACCCAGGCACCCCAAGCCATACGTGTTTAAAAATGAGTTTACCATCCTGTCTAAAAAGTACCTCTGATAGCTCAGAACTTGATTGTTGAACCGAGTTATGAATCCTCTTTATTAGGATTACTGTTGTAAGTTTATTATTGGTCATCTTGTTAAAACTTGAAATACACCCAGAAGGCCCTTAATTCCCAAGTTCCTTGATGCTGGTTCAAATTAGTGGTTGAGAGTTCCATGAGTGACTTGAGGGTTTTGAACCAGAACTTCTAGCTGTTGGGCTACAGCATAGTGGCAGACTTCCAATGTACAATGATCTTTTGTCCTCCCTGGAGTCACTGGAGCCACTGCTGGCTATTAGCTGCCTTGTCATTTTACTTAGGGCGTACTGTTAAAATTTTTTTTTTTTTTTAACATTTTATTTACTTTTGAGACAGAGAGAGACAGAGCATGAACGGGGAAGGGTCAGAGAGAGGGAGACACAGAATCCGAAACAGGCTCCAGGCTCTGAGCTGTCAGCACAGAGCCCGACGCGGGGCTCGAACTCACGGACCGCGAGATCATGACCTGAACCGAAGTCGGCCGCTTAACCGACTGAGCCACCCAGGCGCCCCGGGCGTACTGTTATAAACATTTTCTATATGTGCCATGATGGGAAAAGTCTTGGGAAACGGTTTAGCAAATTTAAACCTCACTGCCTTTGAAGACAGGAGCTCTCTCAAGGCCCCTTGATAGAAGTTTGCAGTAAGATTTACTGGCAGTGCTTTACGTATTTGCTCTATGCTATGAGTTTCATTAAAAGGATTATGCTCTGTCTTAGGATTTTGAAGCTTGATTTTTTTTTTTGGCCTTGTAAAGGAATATATTTGTGAAGGAAAGACTACCCCACCCATCCCCTCTTTTTAAACCAGAGTAGTGAGCTATTTGGAATTTATTTGTGATGTTTTTGTAGGGATTCGTCAATCTTAGGAACACTGAATCCAAATACAATTCTTGGGGGCTTTATTGTTTGTGAGGAAAATAATCACTGAATAAATAATGATTTACATTACTTTCTTTTGCTTCTTCAGGGAATAATATGTTCCTCCGGGTTTAGAGGACAGAGAACTTTGCTCTGCCTTCTTACTTGTCCCCACCTACCCTAACCTGCAGAGTGGATTTACAGCACATCAAAAAGTGGAGTCATTTTATTTGTTTTCCAAATAAAATTTCAGGCCATAGAGAAATTCTCAACTATAGGCCAAGATGATAAAACTGTAGAGGGCATGGTTGATGAAAGGTGGAGTGAGGAACAGGTGGAATATTTGTTTCATGTTATATCTGAAATGAGGATAGGCTAGAAATAGGAAGTGCCATTTCATGAGGAAATGAACTTATCTGTGTTAATGGCACAGAGACAAGCTTAGATGAATGAATTTCCATTTTAGCCATTGTCTGTTCTTATAAAACACAGATGAAGAGTTAGTATCAAATTACCAGTTTCCCTCCATGGCCTCTCTGATGAGGCGTGAGGTTGACAAAAGCAGGAGAGAAATGTACTGCTCCGTTAGGAACTACTTAACTTTAACTTACGCTGGGGTACAACCAACTTAGAGCTGTTTGGCGTTAGAAGTGACTTTCTTTGAGTTTGTCGAAAAAATCTCTTGTGAAATACCTACTTAATTGAGTGAAGCTTCAGTGTTTTTTTAAGGTCATTTTTATTATAACACAGCTCAGGATGTCTTCATTCAAAGGTAAGAAAACAAGAGTTAACCAATTTGCACTATAACCAAGTAATAGTGACTTAACCAAATTTTCAATTAATGAAGTAGAGAAAGAATGTACATTCTAATAATTCTTAGTTTTAGAGGTTCTCGACTCTTGTCCTGAGTATTAAGTTCTGGAAGTATATGTGACAGAGTGATGGCTATACCGTGACCCCATATGTTGTGGAAGAACATTAAGGGAATAGCTTTTTCTGGTTTTTTTTTTGGTTTTTTGTTTTTTTAAGATTTTATTTTTAAATAATCTCTACACCCAACGTGGGGCTCGAACCTACAAGTCTGAGATCAGGGTCGCAGGCTCTATCCACTGAGCCAGCTAGACGCCCCAAGAGAATTTTTGTTTTCTTTGTGTTCTCCATAGCTTTGTGTTCCTCCTAGCATAGCTAGGAGAGGGCTATGCTAATAAGTTGCTTGATAATTATTGAACGAGTACTAAGCTATAATCAAATAATTATGATGTTTGAAGGACTTCTCAGATATTTGTGATTGGTTTAAATGTACAAAAAATATGTATATTAGCATAATAGAGGGATTCATCAGGTGGCAGTGGGGGGCATGTGGAAGAGAAGGGAACTGCATTCAGTTTTATTTTATAGGCAGCTAATATGGGCCCTTGGTGGTTTTATTTTGAAGTGAAACTGAGCCTTTAGCATTTTTTTTTTTTTTTTCAACGTTTTTTATTTTTTTTTATTTTTGGGACAGAGAGAGACAGAGCATGAACGGGGGAGGGGCAGAGAGAGAGGGAGACACAGAATCGGAAACAGGCTCCAGGCTCCGAGCCATCAGCCCAGAGCCTGACGCGGGGCTCGAACTCACGGACCGCGAGATCGTGACCTGGCTGAAGTCGGACGCTTAACCGACTGCGCCACCCAGGCGCCCCGAGCCTTTAGCATTTTTTAAAAAAAATTTTTTTTTTTAACGTTTATTTATTTTTGAGACAGAGACAGAGCATGAACAGGGGAGGGGCAGAGAGAGAGGGAGACACAGAATCTGAAACAGGCTCCAGGCTCTTAGCTGTCAGCACAGAGCCCGACGCGGGGCTCGAACTCACGGACCGTGAGATCATGACCTGAGCCAAAGTCGGACGCTTAACCGACTGAGCCACCCAGGCGCCCCGAGCCTTTAGCATTTTTGAGCTCACAGGTCCAATGCCTGATACAAGATGAAAAATTTCACATTCCTGCTTGTACGTTGGAGAATATGATTATATGCTTTGCTCAGTGATTGATCTTTGTATTTGTATTACTTTTTGCAGGTTCATTTTTGTTAACAGGGATCTACTAGAAATACAATAAGGTTTCAAAATACCAGTACTTTTTACTTTTCCACAACCTTCCAAAACTTCTGTCTGGGCCAACTTGTAGTTCTGGATACTGTTTACCAACAGGTAATTGTGGGGTTTGGAGGAGCAGGGTTAGTTGGCCTGCGCTTAGGTCTGTTGACCACCTGAGGTCAGGAAACCTGGAGCGACCCTAATACTGTCCTAGTCTGAAGCAGATCATATTATTAAACTAACATTGAATTTGTCAACTGAGTATTAAAAAGGAATAGAAGAGGGTGTGGGGCGGAAGAAGGGGGGGGGGGGGGGAGCGTGATTTTTAACTTTGATCCATTTCAGTCCCTGTCAGTTATTTTTGTCGTAGATGGTACAGATTTTGTTGCTACTATGTTTCTTCGCATATTCAGAGTTGATGAAGGTCTGTAAATAGTTTTCTTGCCCATAGGCTCCATTTACATTTATTAAAAGTATTTTTTTAACTCAGTCATATGATTTCTATGGGTTTCTTATGCTTTTTTTTTTTTTCTTTCCTTGAATTTTTAAAATATGTTCTGTCGGACGAACTTGTTTTTCTCTTTCATTTCCATACAGGAGGGAGAAAATACTGTTCATATAGTCAATGTTACAGTTTTTAACTAGTGTTTTGACTAAGGATTATTGTGAAAAGTTTTACTGTTTGCTAGCTTCCTAATTTTAAAATGCCTGTAATCTTTTATAGGAATTTCAACTTTTGCAATTTGATAATAACAGATCTGGGTAAGTACAAAATGAGAATCTCCTACAGTTCTGAGAATCTAAGTTTGGTTGAGAATTTAATACTTTATAACCAGTAAGCCTTGTGATTTAGTTAAAGTTGCAGGCAGCAGTGCAACGGCCCACACCTGTTGAGAGCTAAGTAAATCTGTATGTAAATCAGCATTTCTGTTCTTTCTACGGTCCTTGTGCTGGACTCAGAAGTTAGGAACAAGTCTAATGGCTTTTGTAAAATCCTCTTGTCGTTCCACAGAGGAGTGACTTACAGGAATAAAGACTTAACTGAAGTTTCTGCCTTTAACAAGATGCTTAGTGGGCATAGTATAGTCAGTGAGAGATCATGTTACAGAGAAGGAAGTTTGGATTTTGTATTAATTATAATAATAATAATAATCTTGTTTAAGATACTGTGAGCAGCTCCCAGATTTAAAAATCTGTATATAAGCTGTCAGCAACAGCCTTATCGATTTCTTTGACTATCTTGTAGAACTTATAAAAAAAATTATGATTGCCTAAATAATATTTTCTGAATTAGTGGGTAAAAATTCTTTCATGAGCTGTCCTTTTCCTCACATATAGTGCTAGGGTATTATGGACATTGGGTAATAAAAGGCTTGTAAATTTTTTTTGACTCATTGATAGTAAGAAATGTGTTTTACATCACCTATATTTTATATGATGTGTGTGTGTGTGTGTGTGTATGAACTAAAAGTTTAAAATAAAGTGATGCACACTGTTTTTTTAATCTGTTCTGTTGTAGTCTGTTCTTTTTCATTAAAAAAAATTTTAAAGGTCATGACCATACAATTTGATTTCAAGACCCACATACATATCTATAACTTTTCCCTTTCAAGTAATAACTCCTCACAAAACTTGCCTTGCCTTCTCATGAATTGAACTTTTTTTTTAATGTTTATTTTTGAGTGAGAGAGCAAGCCGGGGAGTGAGGGCAGTGAGAGAGGGGGACAGAGGATCCAAAGTGGGCTCTGTGTTGACAGCAGAGTGCCTGATGCAGGGCTTGAACTCACGAACCGTGAGATCAGGACCTGAGCTGAAGTCAGACACTTAACTGACTGAGTCACCCAGGCACCCCATCGTGTATTGAACTCTTTAAACATTTTAAGATGTGTACAAAAACATATAAAACATGAAATCTCTAAACATGTTACATCCCTTTATCATTTGAGTAAGATACTCATGCCCGGTTATCTGTTACCTCTTATACTTTGGGCCCAAAAGGCTTGGAAAGTTTTAAGGTGTCACTGAGATGGCCTGTGAAGAAGGGTCAAGATTGAAAAAAGTGCATCGGTGAGCTATATTTGAGCTTCATTTTTTCTAGCTTGCTGACCTGCACACTATCCACGGAGCTGCTCTGCTAAGCATCTCTGGTGTTTAGTCTTCTGATACTGGTCCCTACGTCACAGTTCTGAGCCTGACTTTAAAATTCGAGCTTGCTTTCCAGGTGTGAGGTAAAGACTGAGCTAGACCACATGGGCAGAGGTGTGCTCATAAATGCAAATAGGAGTTGGTTGTATATTTGTATAAACTTTTCCTTTAGGTACACCTAAATTGAACCTCCGACTATGGTGCATTTTTTTTCTTCCGTTAATAATTTTTTGTTATTAATACTATTTTTTCCTTTTGATATTTGCCAATTCCAGGTCTTAACATTTAGGTGCAAACCTAAGTAATATCATTACAAAACTTAGTTCTTAAAAAAATCATAGTGAGGCAAGATCCTATCTTTTTTCTATTTCACTTCAGGACTGAAGGAGGTAAAAGGAAGCTGAATTCCTGTCTGTGGATAATTGGAAATGCTGTAGTAATTTGTACATTTAAGCATGTTGAGAACCTGTAGTCTGTAAAATACTAAAGTTTAAGTCTGTTCCCTAGAAGTATTTCTGAGTAGTCTTTTGATAGTCTTGGATTAGATGGTCAGCAAGCAATGGACAAAATGTCCATTTGGGTTAAAAGTGCATATAAAATAATAATTCGGTCTTTAACTGAAATCATCAGAACTCCCAAATTTTTCCTGCACTTGCATTTAATATTCACCAGTGGCCCCACCACCTCCTCTCCACAGGGATTCTGGCCTGTAGGCCAAGTATCCTCCTGCGTTTGGTACAGATAGAATATGAAGGGCCTCCATCATCCCTCTTGGAAAATAAGAGATGCTGAGAAGCCCTGGACAACTGTATGTATGCTCCATCTGAAGAGCAAAAGGGGCACGCTTGCTACCTTCGAGCTCCATATTGACTCCTGCTCAGATAGAAGATGCTAGTGGTTTGTTTGTTTGTTTGTTTGTTTGTTTTAAGGCATCATAGGTCTTTGAGAATCTTCTAAAAATCTGGATTATCTCCCCAGGCAGGTAAACATAGCACATAATCCTTGCTCTAAGACTCCCAAGATAATGTCAGAAACTGCTTAATTAATCTGTTCTTATCTGTTGCATTAATCCTCAGATCCTTCTGGATTGGTGATGGGAGTGTGAGAGTTAGTATAGGAACAGCAGAGGTAGCATCAGTTTTTTAACCTGATGTTGCCATTCATTGCATGTCACCATTTGGGTCAGCATTTTCTTTCATTGCTGTTGAAGTTTGCTCAGAATATAGCTAAGCTGTTACCTGCTATAGGTGGTCCAGAAAGGATAGCCATCCCAGCAAAGAAAGCGGCAAGTCCCAGGAACCTGTGTATTCTAGAACTCCCAGACAGATCAACCTGTAGGGATAAGAATCCAGTGTTAGCCATACTGAGGGTGAAATTCTATGGAGACTATGGCTACAAAGGGGCAAATGCTATGAACAGTTGATTTCCAAGGTGATTTGGATGGCTTTTTGCCTTGACATTATAGAAAAGCTGAGGCAAACAGGGAAGAGTCGTGTGCTAGGCAGGCAGTGTTTTCATTGTGATCTTTGAGGTGACAGAGATGCACCTTTATTTCCTGTCACAGCTCTTCTCTGTTAGGAAATGGTATTTACATTCTAAGCAGATAGGGGTATTCCTGAATCCACCTATGGCTAAATACCAGTCATTGGTTTGTAAGAAGTCAGTTTTCCCAGGTTGACTTCAGCTTTAGAAGGCTTGGTTCTTGAATAAGTATAATATCCTACAGCCCTTATGTTAATATTGATATCAGGCCAGAAGTTTCCCTGGGATTCTGTTGCAGTAGATTCGGGACCTAGTTCTGAGAAGAATCCATGGGATTCCAAGAAGAACAATTTCGATTCCTTTTGGGACCAAGACTTCATGTCAGCTTGAGGTAAAAATAGAGAGTGGTTAAACAATGTCCCTGTTAAAGTACACAGAACTTGTCTTAACAAGAGAGAAGTCACACTGGTCAGGAAGCCCCAGGTTTTTCTCAGGGAACTCTTCAAGATGGTGTCTTAGAAGGAGCCAACGAAATTTCCAGAGCCTAGGGAAGCAGTAAACACAGACCTAACACGCTGGGACACTGAGAAGCAAAGTGGAATCCTACTGATCCTTTTTTTGCTTTCATTTCTTTTTTGTCCCATGTAGGTAATTCTCTCGTCATCCCTTCCCCCAAAGGTAAGATGAATCACTGGGCAGGATATATAGCTAGCTGCAGGGTTTCTTCAGCCTTGCGTATGATTTTTTTTTTTTTTTTTTTAATTATAAAATTACCACAAAATACCTATTCTCTTTGGGGAGGTTATCATTAATGCTTGTTTTTACTGAATGCTTTAACAGTGTTAATGAGTGTGTCTGCTCACCAGTACAGGAAGTACCGTTGCCAGGTAACCACCAGCAAAAACGGCAAAGAAGATGGCATAGGTCATAAGTAGTGGAAATGTGGTGGCCAGAGGAGCAAGCAGGTTAGTGAAACCGCAGAGGATGAGGTAAGACTTGTGGTAATGATACTTCTTGATCCATTCTTGATCAGCAACCCATCCGGAGACTATTTGACTGACTGTCTCAGTGATGCCTGGAACAGCATTGAAAGACCTTATGAAATCCTAATTCCATTTGCCTAGCCCCTTTGAGAAGTGTAGCTGCATTAGACCTCCTTTCCTAAAAGTAATATGGTTTCGTCCTGAGGCTAGGACATATGAGAGAAAAATGGTCTCATTTGTCTGTCGACAGATTCTATCATTACTGTACCTGTTCCAAATACATCTAATAAAATACCGAAAAGGCTCCTTCAGAGTTGGGTGGAAGACCCTTCAGGTATTTTTTTTCCTGATTGCATTTGGAAAGCTCGTACCTCCTGACTGGGAATCCCTGCTTACAGAGGACCATTTGCTCAGGAGGCCTTCCTCAGAGAGGTCCTGCAAGTGAGGGAGTGAATTTTCTAAAAGACTGCTAGACTCTCTGGTCAGTGTGCTGGGGAAGTCATATGGTGGAAGACTGGAGACTATAAATAATAAAGTCTTATGTTGAAAAAAAAAATAGATGTTGGGACTCTTTATTATGATTGTGTATGAGGGTTTGGTAATTAATTCCTCCTCTGAAGGTTATTATGTTGGAATTAGGAAATCTGGAAGTGCGTGGTCATTTTGAACATTGGAGCTATGGTGTATCTTGAATAAAATTTAAGAACCACAGTTTCCATTCAGTAGCATGATAATAGACGATTCTTAGTTTTTATCGATTATAAGCTAATGTAGCAGTTAAATAATGAAAGATTTTCACTAAGAGTAGCATAAGCTACCGTTGTTTGGTACTTGTAATTCTTCCTATGGTTTTAGACATGAATTGTTCTACAAAAAAAGGGGGAGCGGGACAGAAAATGCATCCTATTATTCCATTTCTGTTCTTACAGTTATTTCCTAGGGTACCAATGGAAACTTTATGTTAGGTTCTTTGGTCTTGTTGCATAGCCCTAAACTGATCTGAATTGATGACTGCCAGGCATTTTAGTGAAAAAAGGCAGTTCAGCTTTGTATCTTTTTCATGTGTACACAAGCTTTAGTTGACTGAAGTGAGGTATCTTTGCAGTTGGAAATGGGGTATGGTCAGTTTTGTAAGGACTTGGTAAGCAGTCTTTTCAAGAAATTCGCAAGAGAAAAGTTAATATTGAGCTACTTAGAATTTCCAGATGCTTAGAACAATCCAGTTCCATGTCATTCCTTTTCATTTTCTTAAGTTCTCTATTTGGTCCTTTGAGAGGACCCGTCTCTTTTGAAGAAAGCATTTTGTTTTCTTACATTTTTATGAATACACACTAAAATGATTGTTTTCATTTTTTTTAATGTTTATTTTTGAGAGAGAGTGTGAGCAGGGGTGAGGCAGAGAGACAGGGAGACACAGAATCTGAAGCAGGCTCCAGGCTCTGAGCTGCCAGCACGGAGCCCGACACGGGGCTCAAACTCAGGAACTGTGAGATCATGACCTGAGCCAAAGTTGGTCGCTTGACCAACTGAGCCACCCAGGCGCCCCAATTGTTTTCATTTTTAACTTAACATTCAAATTTATTTAAAAATTTTTAAGTTTATTTATTTACTTTGAGAGAGCGTGTGAGTGGGAGAGGCACGGAGAGGGAGGTAGAGAATCCCCAGCAGGCTCCGCACTGCCAGCGCAGAGCCCAGTGCGGGGCTTGAGCCCAGTGCGGGGCTTGAACCCACAGGCTGCAAGACCATGACCCGAGCAAAAGTCGGATGCTCAACCGACTGAACCACCCAGAGACGCCCCTCGAATTTTTTTTAAATATCAGCCAGCCCATTAGTGACTAGCCTTGAGAGACATATTTATCTGTTTTACTGTGAGTTCAAGGGAAAAAGTTCTTAGCTACACATACTGACAGAACATTATTGAATGCTTACGATGGGCCAGGAACTATTCCAGATGCTACATGCATTGTTTGTTCAATCCTGGTAACCTTATGAGGATAGGTACTGTTATCACTGTATTACAGATGAGGAAATTGAGGCACAGGGAACACGACTAACTTGCTGAAGGTTGTACAGGTAGGAAATACAGAGCAAAACCCTGAACCCAGGAAGTCTAACTCCAGAACCAACCTGTGTCCTATGCTGGCTGCCTGTGGTTTTCCTGCTTCCTGGAGTGGCTGTTGCCACTGGGCACCAGCTTTTTAAAACCGAGTATTTATCCAACAATTATTTAACGGGGGCGCCTGGGTGGCCCAGTTGGTTAAGCGTCCGACTCCATCTCAGGTCATGATCTCGCGGTTCGTGAGTTCGAGCCCCGCATCAGGCTCTGTGCTGACAGCTCAAAGCCTGGAGCCTGCTTCCAATTCTGTGTCTCCGTCTCTCTCTGCCCCTCGCCCACTCGCACTCTGTCTCTCAAACATAAACATTAAAAAAAAACAACCCTCAAAATAAAAACAAAAAAAATGAACAAGCCTTGCTTGGGGGCCACTGTCTGCTATAGGGAGCCTGTGTGTAAGGTACAGTGACAGGTCTGTGGAGGGATACGCCAGGTGCTCCCACCAGCCTCCAAAGACTTCTTTTTCCCTGGCCCTCCCACAACTCCTTTAAAAACCATTGTTTAGTTTATAAATAAAATCGGTAACTTTTTGTAAAATTAAGTTCCTTTTGAGTTTGAGGTTAAAGTAAAGCTTCCTTACCAGCTACCGAAACGAGGAAGGTGGCATCCATGAAGTCAATCCCCAGTGTTTTGGCTCTGGCTACCAGGTGAAAAGTAGGGATGAAATATGCCAACTGACTGAGGAGGAAAGACCAGGTAAATATGTAGAAGAAAGGATTTTTAAAAAGGGAAATGTCGAAGTTTTGCTTACAGCTCCGTGAAATAGCCTCTTTCTCATAACCGTCTTCATTGGTTATTAGGAACACACGGTTTCCATCAGGCCCATTGTTGAACTCTTTGCTTTTATTTTGTGACACTATTAAACTTGGACCAGGTTGTCCAGCCTTCTGCATAGCACTGTCCCTGATGGTGGTGACCTCTTGTGTCTCATTGCAGGATGACGTTTCTGTCGCACACACTGCCCCTGGGTTACTTGTAGACAAGCGGCTACCTCTATTTTTAACATCAGAATTGTTCTCGCTTGCAATATGGATGGGTCTTAAGAGCATACTGGAAGGCACCAAATTCAGTGTAAGTGCTCCAAGTAGTATAAGGGCACCTAAATAGGGGAGAGAGAGAGTGAGAAGTTAAGTTAAATATTACCCCTCTCATTTCACAGTACTCTGTGTTCTTAGGCTCAGAAGGGGCCCCACCACTAAATGTATTCTGTCATAGTGTAATAATTCCTGAAGACACTACTTTGTCCCCTAAACTGAAGTATCTGAATCTGTTGACTTCATTTTTAGCCCTGCACACCACTGTATCCTTGTGGAAACAGGGCATCCTTTGAAAATAGAAAACCAGAAAGCTGCACCAGGAGATGGCGTGGAAGGAGAGAGTGTTGTTTGTGTAAGAGGAAAAAGAAGAGGTTTGGGTGGGGAGCATGCGGTGTGTGTGTTAAGGGGGGGGTTATATTTGAAATGTTAGAGAATTACAGTGTGTTTTAAATAGCGATTCAGGATATCCTGAAGTAGGGATATAGATTTAGGGATAGAGAATACAGCATTAAGGGGCAAGCCTCTCATCTCATGACTTTTTAAATTTCCTTGAAAGAAGACAGATGCCAGTCTCGCCTTGGCAGCTGAGTAGTTGCTTGGTCTCAGCATGGCCTGACCAAAGCTGTGGGCTGTGCCTCGTACTTCCAGAGATGGAATTGGCTGTAGGTTCGGCCGTCTTGGCTTATGGATTTGCCGGCTCGTTCTGTGTACCGTGAGGCCACCGGTGGGTTTTCACTTGGGAAAGGAAAGAGTCAACAAGAATGCTCTGCAGGTAGAAATAGGCTTGTGTATATTCCTACATATGTACTTCTACCCATAGATACACGTATGTTTTTCTAGTACTTTAAGATGATTTTAATCCTTAAATGTTTTAGCATAGGCACAAAGAAAATTGTGGTCAAATGGTGTTCATTTGTGAAAACTCTATAGTCGACGCTGTATAAAAGGCTATGAATTAAGGAACATAATGCTGTTTTTACCCCCCCCCCGGTTTGTTTTTTTTTTTTTTTTTTTTTTTTTGTCTGTTTTGGTGAGCTGGATGGGGGAGGCAGTTTTAAATGCAGATTTGTCTTAAGGGAAGATGTACCAAGAGAATGCTTTCATGGTGAAAGAGGAGGAGGGAGTCCTCGGGTCCCCAGGAGTATCACTTTCCCTGCAAGGTGTTTCCCCAGCTGCACAGAGTGCCCTCCCTTTGCTGAACTCAGAGTTGCTCGTGGCAGCTGGCAGAACCCGCAAATCGTTCAGTACCTCTTCTGCTGTGTGTTCTCCAGGGAAGAGGAGGAACATGTCTGCTTTAGAAATCATGCTTATTTCCTCCCCGGCTCAAAAATCCTTCACTTGATCAGAGTGGGGGGTGGGGGCGGGGGGGAAAGCTAAACATCAAATCTTACAGAGTTGATAGTTTAGAAACAGAATGACTCACCTGTCCAGTCATACAGATCTATCAGGACTTTTGTTAAAGGTGCTAACAGAAATGTGAGTCCCATCCCAGAACGGGCAATAGCTGTAGAAAGAGCCAGTCGTTTTTTGAAGTATTTGGTAGTTACCACAGCAGCTGTTTGGTACAAGAAGGCAGCACCCAAACCTAAAAAACAAAAACAAAAAACCAATAGTGTGGAATCACATGAAGTGACTTGGTACCAGATGATCTCTTCTCCCTGACCTGAGATGTAGAAGGAGGCCTTTGGGGCCCATGGACGAGACGGTAAAGTTCCATCTCGCATAGTCTGGTTTTTACAATGGACTCACCAGGTAAAAGTCCCATAGTCACACAAAGAAAGGGAATGCTAGTGGCCCAGCTGCTGATCAGATATCCACCAGTAACAAGGAGAGCCCCGAGAATGGAGGCAGTCTTCTCTCCGGTTATGTCACAAATCATGGCAACCAGAGGTCCTCGGAAAAAGGAAGAAAGGCAAATACTGGGTAAGTGCTTTGGCGTTCCTGATGCACAATTTAAAGCAACCGAAGGAAAAGGACTTGGGAGTATTGTGTATCCTTTAGAAAGGTGTCTGGATTGGGTTTCTTAATATTCTGTTTTGCTTTTTGGAAGAAGAGTTGTTTTGCTTTAAAGAGAATTGTAAATAAGCTGGTTTGAAAATGCATTATAAAACCGCAACCTGAGGGGCGCTTGACAGGCTCATTCGGAAGAGCATGCGACCCGATTTCAGGATCTTGAGTTTGAACGCTGTGTTGGGTGTAGAGATGACGTAAATAAATAAAACCTAACAACAGTAACACAAAATGGGATTGCATCTGGTGACTCAGGACTAGAACAGGGTTCAATCATTAATCCACTCTACCATGTTTTAGCCCCAAATAGAAGCAAAGAAAGAGGAATTGGTTCTCTGTGTTGTTTTAAGTGTGCTTAGGTGATGGGCCCACAACTTCATGGCCTGATTTCCCAGAGAGACTGGCTCACTGAACCGATGTTAAGGCACTGTGGAAAGAAACAAGGCATGAAAAATTGAATCATGGAAGTAAATAGTTGAATTCTTCAACTTTCTTTGAATGTTAATTTTTCTGATTTTGCCAGGGAGAGGCTCAACACTGCAAGCCCTGAACTTTTCTCAGTCTTGCCTGTTAATGAATTTGAGTTTTAGCAAGCTTCAATCTTAAATGACTGACAGATGAGTCTTCTTGGAATTTCCCTATGTGGTTCTTTTCCTTGGACGGCAAGCTTATGGCCAGCTTTATACCTGCAGAATAACTAATTGATGACATGATGGATCCAATCCAGCCAGTTTGCCTTGAGCTGCTTTCAAATTCTTCTTGGAAAACCACAAAGAAAATTGCAAACGTCTTGGTCATTCCCATCACAAACACATTTACCTAAATCAAAGCAGACCAAAGTTCGGTATAAGTGAGCCATTACAGAGAAGGTCACAGCTGCTCATGTTGATAACCCCTCCCCCCACCACCACCACCCCCAGCTCACCAGGATTTACCAATTTGTTTGAGGCTTCCTCATTTTATTATATTTTGTGGGGGCGGCCATCCCCACGGAGTGTCGAACTACTTTATGCAAAAGTCTCTCATTTAATCCTCATTACAAGGCTATGGAATAGATGGTTTTTTGGAATGTGAAGTTCAGAGAGATTAAAAGTTGCTCAAGATAGGGATGCTGAAGGTGAGATTTGAACCCAGATAGACTGACTCCAGACCAACCACTCTACCATCCTATTGGGGTACCATCTGTTAGGGGCACCTGGCCAGCTCAGCTGGAGGAGCAGTGACTCTTGATCTCAAGGTCGTTTGAGCCTCATGTTGGGTGTAGAGATTACTTAAATAAGTAAAAATTAAAAAAAAAAAAAAATCTGTTAAAGACCGCTAATTACAGTTACCTTCGTGAGAGAAGCACATTGGTCCAAGAGATGAAGAATTGTTCCCATTGGTTCTTAGATTAGCTCTGCCTTAACTTTGCTTAAACCGAGAACCCTTCCTCACTTGACAAGTAGGGTTACCATTCACTTTATCATCCAAATAGAAACACTTGAGAGTGGAAAACAGCACTACTAATTTATGCCAGAGCAGCAAGGGTTAACAGGTTGGAGGGTCACCTTACTTACGGTTGGTCATGTGCCCCATCCTTTTCTATTGTCCCACCTAACCCTCCTTGCCCACACCACCCTTCTCCCTTCTACTAGGAGGAATGTTCCTTTTGAGGTCAAGTTTTCTTTCTGTGGCCTCTTAACATTGGTTTCTGAGAATTCTGATTAGTTTGGGGGCAGTTGAAGATCAGTGGTCAGGAGGGAGAACTGGAAGGGAAGCCACTCGGCCAGGGTCTGCAGCCTCTCAGAGCCGAGCATGTGTATCCACTGCCTCCAGGGGCTTCCTTGCTTCCGCTTTCTTTTTTGTCGGTGGCCTTGACTTTTCAAGGCCACTTTCTCAGCTCTCTGCTCTCAGCGTGGCATCACTTAAGAACCACAGACCCCGCTAATTCCACTTAGCTCTGTCCACGTGGCAAGTATCACCCCCTGTCGCTCTGCCCTCATCTCACTTTGTGCCCACTCCACAGACAGCCGGTCACTCAGGGTTTCTGAGTGTAATAAGTGTGAGCACTCTCCTGCAGTCAGCCTCTGTTGGCCTGAATCCTGGCTCCACTTCCAGTTAGGGATGTGACCTTGGGCAAACCGCTTCACAGAATTTCAGCGTTCTCTTTTGTAAAGCCGGGAGAAAGGAAATGTTACCTTGCTCAGAGAGCGGGAAGATTGAGAAAATTCGGGTTCTTTATAGCATTTAATGCTCAAGCTGTTAGCTGTGATTCTGTTATCTTGCGTAGCCAACTGTATCTAACCCAGATCAACTCATCCAAAACTGAACTCCTCTCCCTTATCCCACGCCTCCTCTTTTCATTGGTACCACCCACTCACCTGCCTCCTCTTAGGCATCTCTTTCCCTCAGCTAGTACATGCCAAATAAGACCTTCCCCCGCTATCCCCTTCACTCGACCCTTGTTTCAGACGAGGATTATTTCTTGTGTGGACTAAGGAGCTAAGAATCGGTAGTGTTCCAAGGTTGTGTTGCAAAAAGTTGGGCACGGTGAGAAGACGGTCCCTTAGTGTATTTTTCCCATTCTGAGTTGATAGTAGCCACAAAATCCCCCTTATTCGGAGTGAACAGTGCCATGGACACCTGGGCCGTACCTTCACAAGTGGAAAAGACATGTGATCAGGGCCTCATTCAGGCCATTTGTAATCCTAATATTCCTCAAAGGTGCTTCTATCAGGAAACGAGGCTAGAGAACAAGAGCAAGCCTTGGGTGGCCTAGACTTGTTTTTCTCATTTCGAAGTGCAGAGTGGTGATTGCATCATCTCGTGAGCAAGGAACACCACGGTGAGGCACATTCTGTACAATGCCCTTCCTCTTTTTCTGTGGACCCGGGTCCTGGGCTGGCATCTACACGGGTGCTGACGTCTGCTCTTAGCCACCTGAATTTGGCTAGCTTCTTGTCCCCCAGTACAGGACCTTTCCTCTCTGGTCTGTCCTTGATGTGTGGGCGTAGCAGCAGTGGGTGGGTAGGACTTGTCTCATAACTGGCTCTGCGTTTTCACTGTGTGTCAAGAAAGCCAAGGCCACAGCCTTTGCATGTGCCCTGCCTCCCTCCCTCCCTCCCTTAACTTGTAACTTTCCAACTTTGTTTCTCTTGACTCCTATCTCAAAACTCTTTTTCCCAAGGTCTGGATTTTCCCTTCGTTATCCGAGCAGGCTAGGTTCTACTACGCTGTCCCAGGCTCTCCACCAGCGTCGGGTGGGTTTCGGGCCTGGCCCAGAGTCCACCTCAGACACTGAATGGGCTTGCCCCCCAATAAAAGCTCCTAGAAATTCTCCTGTGACTGACCCAGTCCCCTCATTTTCTTTGTATCTTTAAGAGCACCCCCAACCCCAGTGCGCACGCAGTGAGAGCTCCCTCACCAGGTCCATCTGACTAGAGTATTGTATTGGGAGAGGGCACTGGATCAGCCACAGTGGCCCTTTTGAATAGAGAGTATCAGGCTTTGTCGGAAATGATGGGGTAATTACTGTTTAATAACCACTTCCTTCTACCCTGGGTCCCTCTCTGTTATCACCCCAGCTCTTCCTTCTTTCCTGGCCTGCACAAACTTCAGAGGAGAGTCTGCTAGGCTCTCTCCACTTCCTCACATCCTGCCACTGGCTACCGACTCTTAGCGAGGCTACCGGAGTCTTCCTTGTCGCTGACCTAATGACCTGTCATTTCTGTGGCATCTGACCTCACGGCAGCACCTGTTCATCACTCCTACCTCCTGGACATTTCTGCCTCTGCTTCTGCATCGACGCTTCTCACTTTACTCTGGGCTATTCTCCGCCCACCCTCTGACATCGATTTTCCCCAGGCTTCTGCCAAGTTGCTCTTCTTTCCCCTCCCTGGCCATTTTGCACCCCCTGCCCGTTGGCACAAGCCAGCCAACGTATGCCGATGACTCCCAGATTTCTGTGTGCAGATCCTGTGCTCCACATGCACGTGGGCTGCTGAACACATTAGTGGTTACATCACATGTCCCTCAGACTGTCCAGGATGAAGCGATGCAAGCATCCTCACATGTCCTTCCCTTGTGTCCTCCAGCTCAGTGAGTGACACCTGTCCTTCTCCAAGTTGCCCAAGCCACCAGCCCAGCACTCTGACTCCCTCTCTTTCTGACATTCAGTTACCATCCAAGTCCTATCAGTCTGTCTTCTCAATATTGCACAGATCTCTAGTTCATCCGTCCTCATTGCTGTTGCCTTAATTTAGGGCCTTTTTTTCTCACCCAGGTTATTACAGCATCATTCCAGTGGATCTCCCTGCTTCCAGGCCTCTCCCCCACCATCATCCACCCTGTAGGCAGAGCTATTTTCCTAAAAGGCACATCTGATCCCATCATTTCCCTTGCTTTTTTTTTTTCATTAGCTCCTCAGCCTCAAGATGGAAAAAAAACAACAACAAAAAACAGTGTTTTTAATATGCCCTACAAGGCCCCTGCTCATCTCTCCAATCTCATTATTCATCACCTGGTTAATTCATAAGTGTGAATCCCTTCACCCATCAATCCCTCCATCCGTCTTACCCATCCACTGACAGGTATTTATTGAATGCTTACTATATTCGAGGCTGTTTATGAGGGGCTGGGCTTACAATAGTGAGTATACGGTGGTGACCAAACAGACATGGCCCCTGCCCTCATGGGACATTCAGTCCAGCGAGACAGACTGAATACAGAAAAAAAGTCATGCAAATATATAGTTACAAAGTCTGGCAAGTTCGTTAGGATGAGTCCTTAATTTTATTTTTTTAAGATTTAAAAAAAATTTTAATCTCTACACCCAACATGGGACTCAAACTCAACCCCAAGATCAAGAGCCACACACTCCACCCACTGAGCCGGGGCATCTCGAGAATGTGTCCTTCTTGTTAAAGTAGAGCACTCCCAAAGAATATTTTGTTACTGGATTTTTCTGTTTTGTTTATTTTTGAGGGAGAGGGAGTGTGTGCATAGGCAAGTGGGGATTGCAGCTCAGGGCATGATCTCTAGTTCTGTGGGTTCAAGCCCTACATCAGGCTCTGTGCTGACAGTGTGGAGCCTGCTTGGGATTCTCTGCCCCTCCCTGCTCCCTCTGTCTCAAAAATAAATAAACATTTAAAAAAATAAAGTAAGCTCTACATCCAGTATGGGGTTTGAACTCATGATCCCAAGATCAAGAGTCACATGCTCTACTGACTGAGCCAGCCAGATGCCCCTGTGCACTTGAGTTTTTAAACTCATCTCAAGGGCCTTTCTGTACCACTCTTTTATTAGCTGGTTAAAACACATAATTCTTAGGTTGATAATCTGAAAACATTTATAATAGGTCACAGGATAGACTATACAACTATTCTCATACAGCCACTAGTCACATGTGGCTGTTTAATACTAAATTAATTTTAATGCAATTTTAATTGGGTGCTAATTAATACGTCAAAATATATTGGAGCTTCCTTTTCCAAATTAAGTGTGCATGCAGGGGACACTAAAGGCCCGGGGTGGGAGGACTTGGAAAAGGGGTATGGAGTTTGCACTTGATTTGAATGTGTTCCTGAGGGTGTTTGTATGAATGCATTTTGCACTTTGGCACCTTACTTTGTTTCAGTTGAGTTTCACGTTTTAAACTACAGTGAAACTCCCAAAATATAGTTTCTCCGTTGCACTAGCCATATGTTCAACTGATTAATAGCTACCAGTTACTGGATGTCTCACTCCCCTTTCCAGGAATTCATCTATTGTAGAAAAGTATACTTGTAACTCATGCAGACCCCAAACCACACACTCCTTTAAGCATCTATGTACACCACTGCAGCTAGTTAGCTGGAGTTAATTGTTAACATTTGAGGACTCGGTATATTTTTTTGTGCTTTTATAAGTGATGTCACACAGAAAAGTGGGACCTTAATTATCTGCTTATTAGACGGTTTTCTTACCGGCAACTAAATTGGTCAAGTCGCTTCTGTCCTCAGAGGATAACGTAGGAAAAAGTAGGGCTCATCACTGGGGAGAAAGGTGGGAGATCTGGAGATCCTCACCAGCAAGGCCAGTTCTGCAAAGCCTGTGATTTGCGGAGGTGGCCCAGCCACAGGGACGGCTCTCGCACTAGGACATCCTTCATTTTCTCATTAATACCATTTCGGGGAGGGAAAAAAAAAAAAGTCCACATTCTTTGGTAATGAAGCTAATGTTTAACAAATAGTCCTCCAGTTAGGAGATCTGTATTACATAACTTCTGGCTGAGGTCCTGTGCCCCTCTTTTGCCCTCTGTCACTAAGGAGGAGGCCTGATAGTTTCCCATCGTCCTGCTTACAGAGTTCTTAGTTACCCCATTGTGGTCTGCACAATTATTAGCGGTCACCAGGACCCGCGCTCCCATCTTTGTGAGCTGTTTCCTGTAGGGCTAAGTAGGGGAGGAGGGTCAGGAAGGAAAGGATATCTCTGTGAGCACATCTGAGAGTTAATGCTCAGTTAATCTGAGCATTTGGGAGCACTGATGAGGAACTGTGGGGCTGGCACTGCCGTCACAGGCTTGTTTGGGCCACAGCTGGAATGGCGCCCTTGCATGTTCTAGAATGAGACCGCCAGTCTCACGACAACCTGAAGAGCTTCTGGGAGGATCAGTTCATTAAAAAAGAGTGCCTAGTCCAGTTGCTTACAGATGAAGGACATAAATCAAGCTCTAGTTTCAGAATCTCCATCTTCTCCTTTTCCAGACATGCCAGAAATAAACATTGGGGGGTGCCTGGGTGGCTCAGTTGGTTAAGTATCCGACTCGATTTCGGCTCAGGCCATGCGTGACCTCATGGTTCCTGTGACATGGAGCCCCGCATCCGAGCTGACAGCGTGGAGCCTGCTTGGGGTTCTCTCTCTCACGCTCTCTCTCTCTGCCCCTCCCCCACATGCATCCACACGTGTGTGCCCTCAAGCTTTGCTCTCTCTCAATCAAAACAAACATAAAAAAAAGAAAAGAAATATACACTGGGCCTCATAAGTTATGGTTGTGGGGACGGGTTGTGAAGCAGACAGCGGGTGGAACAGAGAGGAAATGTCCCCGTCCCCTAGGGGAGAGGGAGGTTGCTGCCACGTGTGTGCTGGGCGGAGCTGGGAACCCATCCCAGTAGCACTTTTTGGCGCCTTCCAGTGCTACTTCCGGGGTGCTTAACTGTATGGTTGCACATGTGGCCAGGGCAGAGCTGAGGATGGTGGCTAGGGCACTCTGGGCTTCGGGATGATAGTGAGGAGGAGACTGGAGGGGGACACTTGGGCCTTCACTCAAGGGGACCGTTTTCACCTTTCTCCCAGGTTCGGTGTGGGCTGCTGACTTTGGCAGCTGTTGGCAGTTCCTAGCTTTGCTCTGAGCCTTTCTCCCGAGAGCTCTCTTTCGAGCGATAGGAAAGGGGAAAGTAAATTCTTACCAGGAAGAAATGAAATACAACCATCCATCCCCAACCTCCATCCAGGGCTTTAGTGTAAGGCCGGGCCTTCCCTGCCCTCCGCCGCATGATGGTCGGTCTCTGTGACAAATCCAAGGCAGTTGATTCAGTTGACAAGAAACTGATCTAAACTCGTAAACTTTATTTTTCTCCGTGATACAGAACCACTCGTAATTTCTTTTAGCCCCCCCCCCTTTAAAGACGGATGATGTCCTCATTTCTAAATTGTGTGTAAATTCCCTGATCTCGGCCTCAAAAATGCAAACCGGACTTTGTACCATCTTTGGAGATCTTTCTAGAGGCCTGCTGCCTAGCTTCATCTGGCAAGCCCAGATGGCTTTGGCAGTTCTCTTGGCATGTGCCCTTAGTTACCTACCAAGTCTGCCGGACTGTAATATCTCCTTATCCCTGTTTATTCCATGGTCACAATCCAGGCAGAACCATGGGAGAGGGGAGAAAAAGCCAATGAAAGGCCGCGATTTGAGGGACATCAAAGTCACCACAGAGATCTCTCTTCCACCACTCAGTTTATCTCAGGGAGGAATTGCAAAGAAGTTATCTGCAAAGGCTGACCTCACTGGCTGTAGGGTGGCCCGCTCATAGCACTGTCCTCTGTGGCTGTTCTCCCCCTTGGCCTGTGAGCCACATCCTAGGGGAAGCTCTGTGTTATTCTCTGGTCCTCTTTAGAGAAACAAGAAACGGACGGGTACCCTTGGGTTCGGGAATTCTCTTTGCAAAGCAATTGCTGAAATGAAAATACTCTCAGGGACTAAATAGACGTGCCAGCAAACCACAATGACTGTTCCTCGAATGAATCCTGGACCAGAAAAAAGGCCGGAAGAGTGTTTGGGAGGTCACTTGTTTACGGACTTTACAGTCGACAGGGTTAAATCTCTTGAGTATGAGGGGCGCCTGGGTGGTTCAGTAGGTTAAAGTCTGACTCCTCTTGATTTCGGCTCAGGACGTGAGCTCATGAACCGTGATATCAAGCCTGCTTGGGGTCCTTTCTCTGCCTCTCCCCTTCTCATGCTTTCTCTCTCTCAAAATAAATAAACTTAAAAAATCTCTTAAGTGTGATGGTGATCTTATGGTTCTGCGAGAGAATGAATGTTCTTGATCTTAGGAGGTGCCTGCTAGAAAGCACTCAGGAGTAAAGTATCATAGAGTCTGCTGTTTTCTCACAAAAGCTTCAGTTAAAAAAAATTATATATATGTGTGTGTGTGTGTGTGTGTGTGTGTGTGTGTGTGTGTGTGTGTGTAGAGAGAGAGAGAGAGAGAAAGATAAATAGCAAAGAGAAAGGTAAATGTTCTGAGGAAGGGACACAGCTTTCTTTATTTCCCACTGTCGGATTGGCAGGCAGGCTCTTGCTTTCTGGAAAAAACAGTCAGCTGCCAGCACATGTGGAATGACCTGGTGAGCAGGCAGGGGGGATGGGGGGTGGGGAATGGGGAGATGCCAGTCCCTCAAAACATTATAGAAAACCCACCCCAACACACAATCTCGTTTTTTGTTTTACCTTTGATGTGGTGTTCAGCAAAGGAATCCAGATGAGGCAATCTGGGAAGGAAAAGAAAGTCTACGAGTTTTCAGAAAGTCACTGTTTTTTTTTTAAAGGCATTTCATTCCGCTGCACAGCAAAAACAAGCGAGCCTTCTAAGTCTGTGAGGTTGAGTGGACTTTACTTCCTAAGGGGAGGAGGAGGAAACACTGTGATTTGACTGACATTAACCCAGGCCCTCCCTCCAATCATCTAGACTCAGAAAGAAGTTTTCACCATCGACTCAGAAGCAAGCATCAGAGTAAACCGAGTAGAAAATTCTTTTGGTAACTGTTGTCCAAGCAAGGAAGCTGTTACACTGAGGGGACTCTAATGTCAAGGTGGTTTCTGTAAGCAAGGGGCACCTATGTGCCCCTAAATAAACTACCTAAGAAAACAAATGAGCAAAAAAACCAACCAAACAAAACCTTGCTTTGCATCCACCCTTTTCTCTAGAAAAGCATCTCCCTGGACTTTCGATAGAGTGCTGCTAATCGCTTCTGATTTGACACTGCCTGATGTGAATTGGTTTGTGTTGAAATAAACTCAACACTTCTTAAAAATTTTGTTTTAATGTTTACTTTTGAGAGAGAGACAGAGCAGAAGCAGGGGAGGGGCAGAGAGGCAGACACAGAATCCCAAGCAGGCTCCAGGCTCTGAGCTGTCAGCACAGAGCCCGACCCGGGGCTCGAACTCACGAACTGTGACATCATGACCTGAGCTGAAGTCGGACGCTGAACCGACTGAGCCACCCAGGTGCCCCTAAATTCTTAACATTTTTAATATGCTTCAGTTTATCTTTGAGCAGTTCTGGTATCAGAAAAGGGAAAAAAGGAAGGAGACCCCTGAGTACTCCCCAGGAGCAACCAGTAACCAGGTGCAGGTGCCCACGGGGCCCACTGAGCTTGAGGCTTTCTTGTCACCTCAGCAGGTCACAGGTTGTAGGCAAAGTCCCTCTTGGATTCTAGCTTCACAGCCTTTGCGTTGTAAACTGTCAAACTTTATTTGAGCATTTCTTTTCAAGGACACGGTCCAGAAAACGGACTGGGTTCAACTTAAAAACTGTCTCGGGTCTGGGGACAGGCTAGGTCCAACTTCAACTGGTCTGGGCCCAGGATGAGGCATCAGGTGAACAAAATACTGTTTTAAGGCTGAACAAACAGGTTAACCTTCCCAGAAGTTATCTTGAATGATAGTGGGCACAGTGGGGAACTTTTAACTCAGTAAATGTATCCACTTATGAGGTTCCCCAGAGAAAAATGGGTCTTAGCCAAGCACTCACTATAAAAGGTAGGGGGAAACCATTTCTCCTCCTCTACAATTTCTGGTCACCAGCATGAGACCTCCAGGAACACCCCAGTCACTCCAGAGCCTGCAGATGGGATCCTGGGAAAACTGGCAGAAGCCAGCAAAGGGTGAGAATTCACATCAAAGTTCACTCTCCTGGATCTTTGTGGTCCTTGGTTGAAAAAGCAAAAGTAAACTTTCTTCTTTCTTCTCCTTTTCTCCTTTTCTCCTTTTCTCCTCCTCCTCCTCCTCCCTTCTCCTTCCTCTTCTCCTCCTTCTCCATTTTCAGAGAGAGAGAAGGAGAGAGAGAATTCCACACAGGCACTGCACTGTCAGTGCAGAGCCCCACACAGGGCTCGATCCCATGAACCAAGAGATCATGGCCCAAACCAAAGTCAGACGCTTAACGGACTAAGCCACCCGGGCTCTCTGGAAAGTAAACTTTCGTGCTGTCTCTTCCTTTCCAAATTCAGATTAATAGGAGAAGAACATTTGTAAGAATTAGATCTTTAAATTGTGGCTCGTGAATTTATGTTTGGATATTTGTTGGTTATCCTTTCTTTCCTGGAGATAGTTACCACTTTCCCCTTTGTCTCATCTTGTGTCCTGAGAACTTGGCTTGGCTTCTCTGACTGGGCACACAGGTTATTCTTGCAAAGTGCAGGTAGCTCAACTGTTGGGTTGGGGGCCCTGAAACTATGGCTGGACAGAAATGTGGGTTGTACCCCATTTGCAGCTAGTGTCCTACCAGACACTGCCAGCTTTCAGGGAGATTGTCTTAAGTCTTCCTTTTTGTTCTCCTTGGGACTAACTCTAGATCTTGGGAGGTATTGTCTCTTGCACCTTCTTTGGGGACGCCTCTTCTGTCCATGGTTAAGTCATAAAAGGTTTGTTAGTTTGGGTGTTGAGTCATTTGATAGTGATGAAGCTTTAGGGTGATGGTGGGGTTCCTGGGGTCCAGAGCCGACGACCAAGAAAGAATTCTTGAAGACATCTTTGGTACAAAAAGGCGATTTTATTAAAGCACGGGGACTGGACCCATGGGTGGGAAGAGCTGCACTGCAAGTGTGTGGGGTGACCGTTTTGTGTCTTATGAACTCGGGGGAGATAAAGTCAAGAGGGGGTTTCCAAAGAGACTTTCACTTGCATAAAGACTTACTGGAGGCCTAGCTATTGTCAGGCTAAGGTTGTTTTTCCCTGTAGCAAAGCATTAACATTAAGACAGTAGGGAGTTCCTGGACATTAGGCTATGATGGGATTGCCTTTTTCTGGTAAACTGGTGGAGACTCTTCAGTCTGACCATTTGTATTTTGTCCTTTCCCACTTTGGGGTTGCTGGGAGTGTCCAAGGAATATCCTACATGTCCCGTCTGGGGGGATGGGGTGTCCTAGCTTATGCTTTGCCCCTCAGCCTGCCCCCACGCCTCCTCGTCAATAGGGATACCTTTGGTTTAAAAGAAAAAGAAAAATATTTACTGTTTGTCCAGATAACAAGTGTTAATAAGTCATCTGAAAGGATTTTTAACCGGTTCTGTGGTTAGAAGTTGGCCATACTGGAAGCTGATATTCAGAGCCTGATTAGGAACTTTTTAAAAAGGCCTTTTCCCCTAAAGTGAAACTGTGTGCCCATAAGGGAAAGAAAAACATTCCCAAACCAAGGTGGAAGGTTTTACTAAATCATAAAGGCACACAGCTCGAAATCTAGAACATGGGGATCTTTTAATTTCCATCTTAGTTGAGATCCCCCTGATACAAAGAAGCAAATTGAAGATTGTAGGTGGATGGAGTGTCAGCCTCTCATCATTCAGGTTGCAACCCAGTTATTTGAGGAATTAAAAACAACTGTACTCTCTGAAAAATCTAGGTTTTTACAAGAACAGAATTGGGGCTCTAGAAACAGTTCAAAGCCCACTATCCATTTTACCAATCCCCAAACCTCTCCTACTCATCTCAAAAAGCCTGCAGATACTGTAAAACACCTGGATTTAGGGAATAAAAGTCTTTCTTGGTGGAATTTATATCCTTTCTCTGTGCCTTTGAGATGTAAATGTTATACTCCTGTTCTCTAGGCACCCAGAGCCATTTCTTTGAAATGCAGGCTTCAAGGAAGTAATTCTTATCAGAAGGACAAAAAGCAAAAAGGAAGGAAGGGAGGAAGGGGGAGGGGTGTGTGGCAAGCTACTTGGAAACTGGGTGACACTTGGAACCTGGGTGACTAAGTTGGGTTAAGTGATGGGTAGTCACTGAATATCTACATCATTTCCAAATAAAATACTACAATATTAATTATTGAACACAAGTTTATTTACATTTGGCTTTTTATACAGAGGAACTAAAGATATTTGAGTCTACTGGTAAGTGCGTTTTGTGCCTCACTGGAAGATTTACTAAGAGGAAGGATATGGAAATTATGAGATGCATTATAATTTGCCAATCCACAGAACGCTAGTGTAACAGTTCACAATCGCTTACTTCTCTGTTTCCATAAGAAATTAAGGATTCTAAGGGTTGGGGCGCCTGGGTGGCTCAGTCGGTTGGGCGTCCGACTTCGGCTCAGGTCCTGATCTCGCGGTCCGTGAGTTCGAGCCCCGCATCGGGCTCTGGGCTGACAGCTCAGAGCCTGGAGCCTGTTTCGGATTCTGTGTCTGCCTCTCTCTCTGACCCTCCTCTGCTCATGCTCTGTCTCTCTCTGTCTCAAAAATAAATAAATGTTAAAAAAAAAAAAAAAAGGATTCTAAGGGTTAAGGATTCTAATTAGTATATGTAATTAAAACTATTTAGAAATAATAAGGGTGAAAGGAAACAACTGTGTATGAAAAGTAGGTAAGGAAAGTAGAATGAATTTTTTAGATAAAGAAAGGCATGAAGGACAAATCTCCCCCTAAGTCTTCTTGCCACCGTTATTGTTTTATTATAATGCCTTTGCGAGAGTGCTTCATCTTTAGAGAGATACATGGAAAGGACTCTGACATGTACTCTAGAACACAAGTTTCTGATAACTTTAAGATCATAAAATTGAGCCGGGTAAGAATTTACAAAACTGTGTTATAGCAAATACTCAGCACCTAGGAACAGACAAGTGACACACACTCGGGGAATCAGTGTTTATTTCGCACTGGTGCCAGCCCAGCGGAGTCACCTCCAAAGGCTGAGCCATGAGCCCTGGTGCTAGCCGCCTTTTATGCCTGGCTAGCTTCTGGGTACTTGGAAACATTGGTAGGGGTGGGGGGGGGGGGGCACTATCAGTTGAGCTAGGCAGGCAGTTGGCTGATGCATGAGGCAAGCAAGATCACAGAAGGGAAAAGCATGCAAGGGGAATATCTGGCCTAGGACTGGCTGGCCTCCTTTATCTGCTCTTGCCGGCTTTCCCTCTCACTGTATTCAAAGAGAGGATTAAATGAATTTACAAAGATGATTATAATTTTTCTCTTTTTACAACTTTTTCTTGGAAACATTATTGGTTCCTTAATGTTTTGTTTTCCAGACTTAAGGAAACCTTTCTCCCTCTCTCTTTTTATTTATTTTGAGAGAGAGAGAGAGAGAGAGTGATAGCATGTGTGCACAAGCTGGGGAGGAGCAGAGAAAGGAAGAAAGAGAGAGAGAGAGAGAGAGAGAGAATCCCAAGCAGACTCTGCGCTGTCAGCTCTGAGCCCAATGTGGGGCTCAAGCCCACGAACTATGAGATCATGATCTGAGCTGAAACCAAGAGTTGGATGCTTAACTGAGCCACCCAGGTACCCTGGAAACTTTTTTCTTTTAAGTTATTAATGATTTAAGGCAATTGAGTAAACTAATACCTTTGTAAACAATTGAAACATTTATTGTTTCTCCCTACCTGATCCCTCCAGAATATAGAAATGTGTTGAGTAGTCTTATTTTCATGACAATATAGTTACTTGCCTAAAGGTCAATAACAAGCTGCCCTTATAACAGGACAGGATTGAAAACATTGGTTGTATTAACAATGCTTTGACTTGAATGTCATGTTTGAGCACAGGCATAAAATATGTACGTAAAATTATATGCATAAAATAACACATATGACCAGATTGTTTTAAGGAAGTAAAGTTGACTTTATGGAACCAATAAAGCACTTTGGAAAAACTGGCCTAATACCCTGTTTTCAGGATTCTCAACAGCCTTACCAGGTGAGTCAGGAAGGTCGCTTTGTAGCAGACCCAGGAACCTCAGGATATCTTGGGGACCTCAAGAAGAGAGGTGTTAAGCCAAATCTGAAGTCTGATGGTAAGCCCTTGACTTGGCTGCTTCTTTTCCTTGACCTGGAGAGGCTTTAAAAGTCCAATCTAATATTCCTTATAAAAACTTCCAGCAAAGCAGAAAAGAGCCTAGGCGTGTTGGGTGGGGGGATGGGCTAAATGGGTGATGGGCATTAGGGAGGGCACTTGTTGGGATGAGCATTGGGTGCTTTTTGTAAGTGATGAATCATTAAATTCTACTCCTGAAACCATTCTTACACTCTATGGTACCCAACTTGGATTTAGATAAAATTTATAAATAAATAAATAAACAAACAAATAAATAAATAAATAAATAGGAGCCTGTATAGTCAATCACTGTTCTTAGTGCACCTATGTAATTAATTGGGCCAAATTTAATGAGACTGGACTTATTTTGCAAACAAATTACAGTTGACCCATGAACCCATAGGTGCCAAGGGCAGGCCACCCCAAGATGAGCCATTTTGGTATGAACTTTATTTTGAGTTAAAACCAATCAAAAGTCAGCAGATTCAGGAAAAGGTCTTTACCTCTCTGTCAACCGCCTCCTTCTATCAGGAAGAGCCCTATTAACAGATTCCTCTTTCCCTAAGAAACTTATCTGCATAATTGGGCAACTGTTGTTTTCCAAACATCTCTCACATTCCTGCTAATGGTCTTTCTCCCTTTTGTATCCTTTGACCCCTGCCCCTCTCCTTAACTCATATTAGCATCGCGTTGTTTCACTGTCTTTGCAATTTCACGTCTGTGCGGATTCTCTGTACTTACGAAGCTAAATTTAATTTTCTCCTGTTAATCTTATGTCCTTTTTTCCCTTAGTCTAGCTAGAAGGACCCTGAAGGGCATAGTAAATTCTTCCACCCCAACAGATATCAAATTCTAGTGCTGTTCATTGTCTTTGAGGTTTTGCTACACACCTGTAAACCAGACTGGATCCTGAATTCTTCTAGTAATCTCAGATATCTGGCTATGAAACATTTCTAACTTTCACCCATTCTTCTGATTTAAAATCACTAAGAACAAATAAGGCCCTTGAACCACCTTGGAAAGAGGGAAAGGACCATACCAGGTCCATCTTACTACCCAAATTTGGCAGCCAAATTTCAGGGACTTGAACCCTGGGTCCACATCTCCAATTAAAAAGGGCTCCTCCAGACTTTGGGACAGCATACCAGCTGGAGGTCTAAAATTAAAATTGGCTGAGGAGTTTTCTCCTAGAGGGAGATAGCATCCTTAGGTGGACAGCTTTCCTTAGATCATGGATTGAGAAATACATCTTCAATATGAAACCTTTATTCTTTTTGCCTTTTCTCTACTTGCTTTTTTCTCTATGTTAATGCACAGGAAGACAATGCTCAGTTATTCTGGCAACTATTAGTGAATCTACAGTTAGATTCTAACCAAGTCCGTGTTTCCCACTACATCTGAGAGCTCCCTGTGTGATGCACATGTTCCTAGTGGATCTTCCGTGAGGACTGTGCAGCCTTCCCAGCCTCCATGAGTGACTGACTATTCTGCCACACTTCAAATTTGACCTCCAGCCCTCATCAATACAAAGATCTCTATCAATACAAAGGCTAGCTAGGGGCGCCTGGGTGGCTTAGTGGGTTGAGCGTCTGACTTCGACTCAGGTCATGATCTTATGGTTCATGAGTTTGAGCCCCACAGTGGGCTCTTTGTTGCTTTGGATCCTCTGTCTCCCTCTCTCTTGGCCCCTCCCCCACTCACATTCTCTCTCTGTCTCTCTCTCAAAAGTAAATATTTAAAAAATAATACAAAAGGCTAGCTAGCCTCATCTCATCCTGTGATCAGATCATAGAAGCCTTGTTGTAAAAGAACAAGTGTCCCCCCTCCCCACCAATACTCCAAAAAAATTAGTCCCACAGATGTTTACTAAAATATGCTTGTTAAGATGTTAGTAAGTACAACACGCTAACAATTAGAAACATTGTTAGTAACAACAAACAACTGTCTGAAAAGCCTTCACCTTCTCCTTTTAGGGTTTTTGCCCCCTCCTGAAGGTTTATTGGATCCTTAGCACCAGCACCACATAACTGCATGATCTTTTCCTTTGTTAACACTTACAGGGCATCTTCCCAAACCACTAAGCTGTGCTTCTGCTAGCACTTTAATCAAAAAGTATTGTAGAGTTTGGTTTTAAGAGCCTGAGAAGCCCCTTACTTTAAAAAAAAAGTGGAGGAGGCTCTGTGCTGACAGCTCAGAGCCTGGAGCCTGCTTCGGATTCTGTGTCTCCCTCTCTCTGCTCCTCCCTTGCTTGTGTGCTGTCTGTCTGTCTGTCTGTCTCTCTCTCTCTCAAAAATAAATAAACATTTAAAAACAATTTTAAAAGAAGATACATAAATATGTGCAGATTTTCCACATGATACAAGAAAAACACACTTTGGTCTAAAATACCTCTGGTTTAAAACCTAGAACGTTGGTGCTGGGGAGATGAGAGACAATATTCTGTTGACTTTTTTTATTATATTTTATTTTTTGATGTGGAGGGTGGAACAGAGGAAGGAAACGGGATAAGAAAACTGAATTATCCCAGTAATTTTCTAGGAAATGAAACCATTTCCCAAGTGCAAGAAGAAAGATTTCATTAAAATTGCAAGTATATACTTTCCATGCGAGGTGTTTGGATTTAAGGTTATCAAGAATTAAAAAAGCAATTGAGGGGTGCCTGGGTGGCTCAGTCAGTTAAGCGTCTGACTTCAGCTCAGGTCATGATCTCGCAGTTATGTGGGTTCAAACCCTGCATCCAGCTCTGTGCTGATGGCTTGGAGCCTGGAGTCTGCTTCAGATTCTGTGTCTCCCTCTGTCTCTCTCTGTCTCTCTCTCGGCCCCTCCCCTGCTCACGCTCTGTCTCACTCTGTCTCTCAAAAATAAATAAAACTTTTAAAAAAATTTTTTAAAAAGCAATTGAAATGGGACTTCAACTCCAGATTGCTAAGTAGACTCTAGTGAGTACACAAGAGGTCACCCAAATAGACAGAACTTACTGAAGACTGCCATTTCTAGCCAGGAAACCTCTCCAAACTCTGGGAGACATGTATGTTTTCTGTAAAATAAGCATGACCTCCTCTGGGAGGTCCCAGAGGAGCAGTGAAAGCACAGGTACCAGAGTTCTGGGGCCCCAACCTCTGCCTTCAGCATAGTGTTAAGCGATAAACTGTAAGAGTCTGGGCAAAAATTGACTTGAATCAGGCAGCAGCACCAAACCTGAAGTAGTTACGAGCACTCTGCCAACAGGAATTCCGGGAAAGACTTTTATAGAGAAAAGGCAGAAGCCAGGAAACTATTGATTGGATATAGCTTAAAGCCTAGTTGGCCGTGATTGTCCTTAAATTACAACTTCATAACCTTCAGGCATGTATAGGCTTAGATTTGGGTTTACTTATGTAGGCTGCCCAGGCATTTGAGCCCCCTCAGTCTAATGGTGTCCTGTTGGCTTTAGCCAAGAGGCTTGTGAATTTCTTCTATTTGTTGTAAGACCGGGTGTCGATCCAGGTTATAGCAGGAGATACTTGCTATAGTAGAGCCTCCTCCTTGTTCAGCCACAAGTAATCTCAAGCAATTCTATTATCTAAAACCACTTTAGCAAGAAAGTCTAGGGACTTCTGTTACACAGCAACAGCCTAAGCTGTAGCTGAGAGCACTTGTTGCTCTTTTAAAGCAAGGCTGTCTATGATTCTGATTGCAGCATGAGGCTAGCTAGCCTTTTATTATTATTTTGTTAATATTTATTTTTGAGAGAGAGAAACATGAGCGGGGGAGGGGCAAAGAGAGAGGGAGACAGAGGATCCAAAGCAGCCTCCACATTGACAGCAAAAAAACCAATGTGGGGCTCTAACTCACGAACACAAAATCATGACCTGCACCAAAGTTGGACGCTTAACTGACTGAGCCGCCCAGGCGTCCCCAGCTAACCTTTGTATTCATAGAGAGCTCTGATGCTGAGGGCTGGAGGTCAGATTTGAAGTTAGTCACTCCTGGATGCTGGGAGTCCTCAGGGATGGACCACTCGGAACACGTACATTTCAGGTGTAGTGGGACACACAGACTTGGTTAGAATCTCAACCTTGCTGGGTTTTTTATTTGTTTGTTTGTTTGTTTTTTTAATTTTTTAGTGGGGGGAGGGGCAGAGGGAGAAGTAGAGACAATCCCAAGCAGGCTCCCTGCTGTCAGTGCAGAGTCCGACGCGGGGCTCGAACTCATGAACCGTTAGATCATGACCTGAGCTGAAACCAAGAGTTGGACACTTAACTGACTCAGGCGCCCCTTAACTTTGCTCTTTTTTAAGCCTGGAGACTCTGGACAAGTTACCCTGAGTCTGTTTTCAAACCTGTAAAATGTGGCTAATCCTACTTTGCAAATTTTTTGTGAGGACTAACAATATAGATATATATTCTTATACAGTTATATAGTATATTTTTGTTATATATATATATATATATATATATATAGTGTGTGTGTGTGTGTGTGTGTGTGTGTGTGTAGTATAAGAAGCAGAACCAGTAGGAGATGTATAGAACCATAGGAGATATACGTGTATGCACACCCACAGTCCTCCTTAGTTTCTGCTCTGTACAGACGAGAAAATCAGCCATGTCCAGCCCAGAGCCCTTGGTGGCACTTGTTTCATCAGCAAAATTGGATGCACTGGGACCTACTCGAAGGTTGTTAGGAGGATTAAATGGGAAAGTATGTTCACTTATTAATTTCATTCAACAAAGTTGCCTCCTTCGTGCCAGGCCCTTGCTAGACAGAGGGGATATGTGTGGGCAGAGAGCGGCCTGGGATGAGGCGTAAGAGGTGGACGGGGTTGGATCATGCAGGCTTGGGAGACCAGGGTAACAATTTCAGACTTTGTTCTTTTTTTTTTTTTTTTTTTTTTTTTTTTTACTATTAACACTGTGTTGTCTTTATTTTTTTGAGCAAATGCTTTCTGTAATTTATTTATTTTTTATAATTTACATCCAAGTTAGTTAGCACATGGTGCAACAATGATTTCAGGAGTAGATTCCTTAAGTCTCTTACCCATTTAGCCCATCCCCCCTCCCCCCACAAACCCTCTGGTAACTCTCTGTTCTCTATATTTAAGAATCTCTTATGTTTTGTCCCCCTCCCTGTTTTTATATTATTTTTGCTTCCCTTCCCTTATGTTCATCTGTTTTGTACCTTAAAGTCCTCATATGAGTGAAGTCATGATATTTATTTGTCTTTCTCTAATTTTGCTTAGCATAATACTCTCCAGTTCCATCCACGTAGTTGCAAATGGCAAGATTTCATTCATTTTGATTGCCGAGTAATACTCCATTGTATATATATACCACATCTTCTTTATCCATTCATCCACCGATGGACATTTGGGCTCTTTCCATACTTTGGCTATTGTTGATAGTGCTGCTATAAACATGGGGGTACATGTGCCCCTTTGAAACAGCACACCTCTATCCCTCGGATAAATACCTAGTAGTGCAATTGCTGGGTCGTAGGGTAGTTCTATTTTTAATTTTTTGAGGAACCTCCATACTGTTTTCCAGAGTGACTGCACCAGTTTGCATTCCCACCAACAGTGCAAAAAAGATCCTCTTTCTCCGCATCCTTGCCGACATCTGTTGTTGCCTGACTTGTTAATGTTAGCCATTCTGACAGGTGTCAGGTGGTATCTCATTGTGGTTTTGATTTGTATTTCCCTGATGATGAGTGATGTTGAGCATTTTTTCATGTGTCGGTTGGCCATCTGGATGTCTTCTTTGGAGAAGTGTCTATTCGTGTCTTTTGCTCATTTCTTCACCGGCTTATTTGTTTTTCGGGTGTTGAGTTTGGTAAGTTCTCTGTAGATTTTGGATACTAGCCCTTTATCTGATATGTGGTTTGCAAATATCTTCTCCAGACTTTGTTCTAAGTTCAGTGGTGTGCCTGCCACAAAGCCCCTAGTGCATGTTTGTTATTGAGCATTTCCACCAGCACGTCCTGTCAGAAATTCAACCTATCTAAAATCAAACCCAGCCATCTTTGCTCTGTAGTCCTTCCCTCTGAGCTGACTGCTTCTTTCCAAGGCACCCTGGCTCTCTAGATTCGACAATTCAATTATCTTTAATTCTTAATTCTCTTCTGTTCCCTTCCTGCCAATTTGTTTTTTTAATTGTCTCTCATATTTGATCCTGAGCTCCTTTATCTTGCTGAGCCTGTTTCTTCCTCTCTGAAACAGGGATAATACCCTGTAAGAGGATTAAATGAGCTAAATGCACGTAAATTGTTTAGCTTGGGTCTATTACGTAGCCAAAACTTAAAGGCTGGCTCTTGTCACTTGGGGCTGAGAACTGGACATCTATACATAAGTAAGAGGAAGTTTTTCTGCCTGAAAAAGGCATGTTTGGTCTACCTTGTCAGATTAGCGTTTAAGCTCAAATTTGATGCTCACGTATTCCAAACTCCATTCTGTTAACAGGATAAGGCCCAGGACCCTTAGAAAGCAAATTCCTTGAGGTGGCCGCCCTACCTGCCAGCTTTCTTGCCTCCTGCCTCACAGACCAAACTAAAGCATTCAGTATTACATACATATTCCTCTTGGTTTATCACCGGCGTTTGCTGTTGCCACTCTCTCTGCCTGGAAAGGCCTAGGTCACACCACAAAACTCCCTTGTATTAGTTACGTGAACTTCTATCCGGCAGGTATTCAGTGCCTACTAGGTCCTACTACTGTTCTAAGTACTTGGAATACCCTTGTGTGAATAAGACAAAGTTCCTGCCCTCAAAACCTATGCAACGGCAGTCAAGACAGGCAAACATAACACACAAACATATTTTAATATATAACAAAGCAAACATATATACCACGTGCCAAGTTTGGGTGAAGTACGGGGAAGACAACATACATGCACATCCCCTTCTATCGAAGTACGCGCTCAAAGGCTGGAACCAGGTCTTATGCAAAATCTTTGTATCCTCATGGATTTGTAGATGTTGGCATTCTTGAATCAGTAATAATAATATCCTGGAGATTTTTTTTATATTGTCAAATGTGAAATTCCCGGGGGCGCCTGGGTGGCTCGGTCAGTCGAATGTCCAATTTCGCCTCAGGCCACGATCTCACGGTTTGTGAGCTTGAGCCCCACATTGGGCTTGCTGCTGTCAGCTCGGAGCCTGCTTCAGATCCTGTCCCTCTCTGCCCCTTCCCCACTCACACTCTCTTTCTCTCAAAAATAAACATGAAAAAACCCCGCACATATTAAATTGCTAAAGAGTACCAGGAGCTGCATTCAAATTCAACAAAATGAGTTCATCTGTGCCTGCTTGTGCACCATTCTTTTATTGAGAACTATAAAGGTTAAAGAAAATGTCTTATATGTTCAGATGGTAGAATTTTTTTCTGGCCAAACATGCCAATTTTTATAGTGGTCTGGGTGTTCAGAGTACAGCCTCTTAGTTGCAGTCTTTTAAGATTTTATTTCTTAATTTTTTTTTAATGTTTATTTTTGAGGGAGAGAGAGAGAGAGAGAGAGAGAGAGAGAGAGAGACAGAGCATGAGCAGAGGAGGAACAGAGAGAGGGAGACACAGAATCCAAAGCAGGTTCCAGGCTCTGAGCTGTCAGCACAGAGCCTGACACAGGGCCCAAACACAAATTGTGAGATCATGACCTGAGCCAAAGTCAGACGCTTAACCGACTGAGCTACCCAGGCACCCCTATATCTTTATAGTTCTAGATTACCTTCCTTCACTTTTGAAAATAATGAAACATTACATCTAGAAGATTGGAGAGAACAGTATTGTGGAAACTTATGTGTCTACCACTCAGATTCAATATACGTAGGCTTTTCATATTTTCCATATTTCTGGAAATACTTTTTTAAATAAAATGTTACAGATAACATTAAAGTTCTCTTTGTGCCCTGCTCTATTTCTGTCCCGTTTCCTCTCTTCTCAGTATAGTTTTTATGGATCTTCAGACAAACAAAAAACCGCTTAAAATGACTGAGCCACTCAGGTGACCCTAAGATTTTTTTATTTTTTTAACTTTAATGTTTATTTTTGAGAGAGACAGAGACAGAGTGCGAGCAGGGGAGGGGGCAGAGAGAGGGAGACAGAATCCGAAGCAGGCTCCAGGCTCCGAGGTCAGCACAGAGCCTGACATGAGGCTTGAACTCACGAACTGTGAGATCATGACCTGAGCTGAAGTCGGACGCCTGATGGAGCCACCCAGGTGCCCCAGATTTTATTTTTTTAAACATAATTTTATTTTAATGTTCATTTACTTTGAAAGAGTGAGCACATGAGCTGGGGAAGGGCAGAGAGAGGGAGACAGAGACTCCTAAGCAGGCTCCTTGCAGTCAGTGCAGAGCTTGACATAGAGCTCAAACCCATGAACCAGAAAATCATGACCTGAGCCGAAATCAGAAGTCAGACGCTCAACTGACGGAGCCACCCAGGTGCCACTCAAGATTTTACTTTTAAGTAAACTCTATACCCAATGTAGGGCTTGAGCCCACAACCCCGAGATCAAGAGTCACAGGCTCCACTGACCGACCCAGCCAGGTGCCCCTGAGTTGGTCTTAAGTCCAAATGGCTATTCTGCTAACCCCTTAGCCTTTGTTAAGACACATGCAAACTGGGGCAGCTAACGGAACATAGCATCTGGGTTATCAGTGAGAATTGAAGGACTTCCCCATATATACTAGAAGTACTCAATGCTATTAGCTATTGTGTTGTTATTATTATGGGGTGGAAATAGGCTTAATTTGCTTTTAATATCCACAGACACTTGTGAGAGAATATATGTATTTCGGGAAGCTTCTGAAACAGAAGAGAGTACTTTGGAGCAAAGACTTTAGAAAAAGACTATAATCTGATAATTGAAATAAACGAACACTTGCTAAGAATTTAAGGAACCCAGAAAAGATCCACACTTTCTGTTGACCAGATTTATTGAACAAAATTCTATGTACAAAGTGACCTGGACCTGCTGCTTCAAAACATGATCCTTTCTTAATATTTTGAGAAGTCAGCCCATTGAGTGTCAAAAAGCAACTCACTCTAAAATGGACAGAAAAGTGCCCAATATACACTAAATAAATGGCCTAACTACTGGGGCTTCCCTAGTCCTACAAGATAATTAACATAGGTAGGATCTAGTGCCTATGACAGGCGGCTGGGGAACTGATATGAGATGTCACGAGGCCATCTTGTGCACTGCCACCGTGATGCTGTCGTGTTTCTGGATCATAATGTTCCTAAAAGGCAAAGCAGAAGATAGTAAAATGTTACAAGTGCGAGTCTGTTGAAGACTAAAGATGCTATTTGGTTTAGGACACAACTAAAAAAATATTATGCATCATTTTTCTATGTATGAAAGCAATATATGAACGCAAGAAAACATATGGGAAATACAGAACAGTATAAAATATGAAAATGAATCCTATAATCCTACCACTCAGAGAAAACCACTACTAATGTGTTCTGTTTTTTAAATCTCCATGTATATTACACATGCATTTTTTCCCCCTCTTTTTACAAAACTGTGATCATACTGTGCATGGTTCTGTATTCTGCTTTTGTTACTATTATTCTGAGGATGCTCACTTGGAAGATCTTTAGTGTTTCTATTACTACAGAAGTAGTTTCTGTTCTTTGATTGGTCTTTATGCTACTTATGACTTTCTTTTTCTTTATAGACTGATAGTTCATGACAATTTTTACTCTTCATTTACATGTCATTGTGGTCTGAAAGCACATTAGCTTCAGAGATCAGTCTATTTCCTCCTGTGGTCCAAAGGGTAAAGAACCTTCCTCCAAGTTCTCTGAATGCAGCATCACTAATAACACAGAGCAGGCCCCACGCAAGTTTCCTAGGGGTTTTTCTGATTAAAAAGAAGAGGAACTGTTAACATCTACTCACCCATTATCTGACTCCAGACACACCACAGGAATATCAGTGGGGTCTGAGGTTAGCTTGGCTGCTTGCTGGGCTAGAACAGATATCACCCCAGCGTGCTCATCTGACAGGGTCCCACGGCCTGGAAGACAGAGATGTAATCATGTCACCTGATTGTCCAAAAAGGAGGACAGAGCTATAATATGATCTCTCAGGATGTAGTCACAAAAAGGCGGCTCAGTTCACGGTCTTTTAGGTTAGGTACTGACATGAAATACTATTGCCCTGCCACTCGGCTGGTTCCAGAAATGAGAAAACCAGACAACAGTTCTGAAATCAATAAAGCCCTGACACTCAATTTTCAGTCACTCTCATCACCATCTCTAACCACCTTCTCAAGCGTATAAGGAAGCTGTAAATTTAAGTCAATCTGAAAGGCATAAAATCATTTTACAAGAACCTTACTGAAACCAACAAGAAATTCAGAGGTGAAGTTGACAAAAAGCAGTCAGCAAGGGCAAGAGACTTGTTGAAACTAATTAATTCCTCATGGGAAATCTGATTTCCTTTCACCGAGCTCAACCTCTAAGGATTCAAAAGCCTTTATTCAGGAGTTCAGCTATAAGATCACCTTGACAGTATACGTGAATATTCTATGAGCAGTTATTTCTACTAGAATAAGCTGGCTGCTTTCAAATATCAACCTACCTGGCTTTTTGCTAATGTTTGTTTCAGCCGGTAGATAATTAAACCTTGGGTATCAGATACAAAAAGTAGTTACTAAGTTCACAGTATATTTCCACATATAAAGGCAACACAAGCTCAAGCCTGAAACTGTCAGGTAACAGGCATATGCCACTTTGGCGTTGGTGGATTTACTCTTGTTACATAAAACACTGGCTGGACAGACAGTGCAGTCTTTCCGGCCTTGAAGGTTTCCTGAAGGAACTTATTTCATTTTAGATTTCCACACCTGAACTTGAGCCTTCTCATCAGCAAGCACCTGAATAAACCTGCCTTTTTCCTCCCAAGTTAATGAGCTGTGTGAAATCTGAGTTACGCAGATGCCCTCTTTCAATTACACTCCCAGCAAAAATTTAGAGCTTTAAAAATTCCTGCAGTAAAGAGGAGTAAGGAGTCAGGAGTCCTTGGTTTACGAGTTCTGACATGAATTATTTGAATGCTTTAGATACTTACTTTTCAGGGTTTATCTCTTCATCTGTAACTCTTACATTTATTGAGCATTATGTCTGAGTTCTGTGCTGAGTGTTTTACACATATTACATAATCTTCTAGCACTGTGACTAAGAGATTTTGGAGCAAGACTCAAATCCTAGCTCAACCCTAGCTGCATGACCTTAGGCAAGTTACTCAACCTGTGCGTTGATTTTTTTATCTACTTCACAGGGTTGTTATGAGCATCAAATGTCTCAGTATGTGTAGAGCACTTAGAATGATGCCTGGCACACAGTAAGAGCTCAATAAATGCAATCCTGTAATTATTGTCATTATTAGACAACAGCCCAGTAAAGAGATGCTGGGTCGGCACAGCCATGGCAGCTCAGTGTCCTTTCCATGCACGTTGGCCAACTGCCCTTGATCTTCCCTGCCCAAGGCCCCCACCCTGGCCAAGGCCTGGCTGCTCAGGCAGTTTCCGGGTACAGTTACCCAAGTGGGCTGCCAGTATAATGACATGCCTCCTTTGACATTAGAGTGAATCAAGGACCATATTCTTTATGGCTTAAAACTTAAGGATAAAATTGACCCACAAAAGCTCTAAATAAATTCCCATTTAATGAAAAGACCAAACAGTTTAGACCGTTTGGACCAAGTAGAGACTATCATGGACATGGAGGATGACTTTGGGCTGAAATTCCTGATACAGATACGGAGAAGGTAATGCATCCACAAGAAATTGTAGATTACAATGCAGATAAGGAGGATGTATATGAATAAAATATCAGACCCCCTTTCTTCAATGAGACAAGACAAGGAAGATACTGGTGAGTGTCTGGAAGTGAGAATGTGTTTTGGCATTATTGCTGGCTTTGACAGAGTAATTCTGTTTAAACTTGCATTTAAATTGCTTAAGTGTTTTTGCCCTTTGAAAATAAATCTATAAAACCAACCAACCAACCAACCATTACCTAGTAAAGAAACTGAGGCTCAGAAAGGCTATTTTTGGTCCTAGTTCACATTGCTAGCAAAGGGAAGTACAGGGGGTTGATCCCAAGTGTGTCGAACTCTGAAACCCCTGTTTTTATTGCCTACTCTCTCACTGTTAAGTGTAGGTGAACTAAAACACCCCAGCAACATCCATCTTGCTGGGTTACTGTGAAAATTAGAGACAATGTATATACAAAGCCTAGCAGTCCACACACATTAAATAAATGATTCCTGCTGCTATTATGTGAAGTCCTTTCCAGACCCAATTTAAAATCATTTGAATACTATTTTAGCAGAAACAACTTTGTAGCAGTAGAACTGCAAGGCACATTTCTACCTTCATAAATACCAATTGAAAGATTTTAATTTTCTAATCTTGTTTGGAGATAAAACTGTACTCTCACAAAAGTATCCAGTGGCAGGATAACAGGAAGTAAAAACAGGAGAACAGCACACTAGGCTCTGAATCAGTATCAGATGCTATGCAATCCAACAAAGGGTTGACAGTCAAGATACTTACAGCCCAGGTTAAGTCCTTGTGAATCTGTGCACAGGACTCCAACAATGGATGGATTCTTCATTCTAAAATTCCAGGAACACCCAGGGAACGAAGCAGATGATGTCAGAAAATGAATTTAAATAATTACAACAACACATTTAGGTTTTTCTATGCACCAGGCATTGCTGGGCTTTAAACCAGTGTTTCTCAATCTTTTTTCATTATCACCCACTCCCCCCTACCCCCGAGAAAAACTGAATTACAATGAATTTACTTAAACTTAATAGCTAAACCGATTTATGTCTGCCGGGAGAAAAGATTGTGTTGGGTACCGCTGAGCTTTGGAAGACTGCAAATATTGCAATATCAGTATTTTGTCGCATTAAAAATGCACAAAAAGTAAGGCTGGTTGTCTCCAGGAGGGGAAATGGGAGACACTGAGGCGCATTGGTGGGAGGGAGCTGTTTCCCTGTACGCCTCCTCATGCTTCTCTGGTTCTTTTTTTTTTTTTTTTTTAAACGTTGATTCATTTTTTTAAAGAGAGGAGACAGAGCACGAATGGGGAACGGGGGCAGAGAGGGGGACACAACCCCAAGCAGGCTCCAGGCTCTGTGACAGCACAGTGCCAAACCCGCCGCTGGAATCCTTGAACCGAGACATCATGACCAGAGCGGAAGTCCTATGCTTAACCGATTGAGCCACCCCGGCACCCCTCACAGTTGCCCAATTGCTTATTACGTGGAGAGTACTCGTTCGAAAATTTAAGAGATGTCTTTCATTTTCTCAAGCGCCAAGTAACTGGTCGGTTACACACGGAAGGAGATACGTGTGTGTTTGTATTTACATTGCAGGGCTCGCTTTGCACCCCTGGTACGACCTTCCCCCAAATGAACCCATTTCTGAAAACTCCTGAAGAACGACCCTGCCCATACAGACAACTGCAACACGACGGGCGGTTCTGGCCTTGGCTCTGGGCCGCGGAGACTAGCTCTGGGACGGAGGGTGCGGAGCCCTCGCGGGATTTTAATTCCGGGCCACCCCCTCCACTCCGCGGTCCCGGGACAGGGCTCACAGCCTCGCCCCGCGGCCAGAGGATCCCCAACACGCCAGGCCCGCACCCGGAGCGCGCACCCTTTGTCCCGCTCAAGTCCCCCGCCGCGACCTCAGGTCAGCCAAGAGGCCGTACTACTCACGTGTCCTCCAAGTGCTGCTCCAAGGTCGCCTCCATCTCGCCCGCCGTCCGCGCGGCTGGGGATCCCGCAGCTCGTCGCGTCCTTCGGCGCCCCTGGCCCGGAGCGCGTCTCGCTCACGTGACATGAACCGAGCTCAGACAGGGACGGCGCCTCCAGAGGGACAAACTTCGCCGCGCAAACTCCTCGTTGTGTTAGGGGGAGTTCGTTCCGCCCCTGCTACCTTCAGAGCCACGAGCTGGCGGCGCCGCGTTCTCCCCTTCGGGGAGAGGTGTGCAGCTGGGCCGCCGAGTTCTTGGTTCCCGGCCTGGCACTTTGTCTCAGCGGTGTCAACCTTTGGATTCCCATTCAACCGATTCCGAAACCTTCAGGCCAGATCTTGCGTTTTACAACAGCCCAGCGGGGTCAGGCAGGGTCTGATCCAGGCGGTGTGGCAGAGACAGAGAAGAGAGACTCAGGACCCTGGTGCCGAGCTGCCCAGGTGTGTCGGGGAGAATATGTGCACACAGGGGCTAGAAGACCACCTGGAACGCGGTTAAAACTCCAAGCTACATATTGGGAAGTGTCGGGATTTTAACAAAGTCATTGATTGTTGGTTCTTCTTTGGTGAGGGCTCAGGAAAGTTGGGGAAAGAAGGTGTCACTTGTAAAGAAGACAGAGTAGGGATGCTTAAAAATAACTTTTAAAAAGCAGTTTTTAAATAAGGAAAGAAAGCCACCCATAGTTTGTCCAGAGAAGACTTAAAAGTCCTTGGAGAATATCCTTTGAGCCCATTGTCTGCAAATGTATACTTTTATTTATTTATTTCTTTTTAAGGCAAAATTGACACACATACTGGACATGCAGTTCTGTAGCTGGCCTTTTTCACAGAATTTAGCATAAATGTCTTTCCACATCAAGTAAGTACTCATTTACATTCATCGTAATAGTTACAAAACATTCCACATTGTAGCTGTACCATAATTGATTTAACTAATCACTTATTAATGTCCAGTTTGCTTATCGATTTGGCAGGATGGGGGGTGTATTACAAATTCTGGGTGAGTATCCTGTAGCTGAATGTTTGTGCACTTTAAAATTTTCCTTATGATAAATTACTAGAATGGAATTACTGGGTTAAAGGATATGTCCCTAGCTGTGATAGTGAAACTTGCAGCTTCCTTAAAATTCTAGTCTTGAATGTTGTAATTCAGGAGTTTCGGACTTCTGCCTAGAGAAATTACTTATGTTAATACAGTATGAGCCATTGAAATTTTAGAGCTTAAAACTACCTTTAAACGATAGCATTAAAAAATGTAAGAAGCCAGCCTGCTTCCCTCTGGAGTCCCGCGGGGGAAGCTTTGTTCTGCGTTAGCGCCCCCTATGGTTCCATGCGTTATAAAACTTTACTGGACTAGGCAGGGCTCCTCAGCTCTGGTTTTGTAACTCCCCGGGGCGGAGCCATCCTATAGAGATATAACGTGAACCACATTTGTTATTTTCAAAGGTCTAGCCACACTAAAAAAGTAAAACAGGTGAAATTAATTTTAAGAATATATTTTATCCAGATAATTATGCCCAAAGCATTGTCATTTCAACATATAATCAATTTAAAAATATTAATGAGATATTTTACATTTGCTCCCTCTGTACCAAGTCTTCAAACTCCGGTGTATATTTTTCACAGCACATTTCAGTTCCTATTGGCCACATTTCAAATATTCAATACCCACGTGTGGCTAATGGCTACCATATTGGTTTATGCAGCTCCAGGGTATCTCAGATTGTCTCAAAGCCAGATCGATGATTAAAGCATTCCCAGAAAAGCTGGTGATTGCTTTTTAGGCTGTGGGAAACGCCTCTGAAGGGAAAATGAGCAAGGAGGGAGAGGATGACTGCTGGTCCACCATGTCCTTGCCACACCAGAGGTGGGAGGGCAGACTACACCATCCCCCTGCTCGCCCCTGCGAGGTAGGCAGAAGGAGCGGGTGGCTTGTGTAGGTAGGCTGGGAAAGTACTCCGGTTGGTGAGAAGTTTGGAGGAGTGCCTGACTCCTCATTGTTTTCTACTTTCTTCAGTTGGTGGGGTATTTGATGATGCTTTTTCTCAGCTTTGAGTGCTGATATCCATTTCTGGGGTGACAGGGAAAGGCCCATATTCAAGTACTTGCCTCATTGCATTGTAATTTTTTTGTAAGTTTATTTTCAAAGACAGAAATATCTTCTCCATTTCTGCATCTTGAGCATTGCAAAGCACAATAAGGATTCCATATTTATTAAAGAGAAGTGCCTGGGTGGCTTAGTCGGTTAAGCGTTCCACTTTGGCTCAGGTCGTAACCTCACGGTTTGTGGGTTTGAGCCCTGCACTAGGCTCTCTGCTGTCAGTGCAGAGCCTGCTTCAGATCCTCTGTCTTCCTCCCTCTCTGCCCCTCTCCCTCTCTTGCTTTCTTTCTCTCTCCCTCTCTCAAAAATAAACATTAAAAAAAAATTTTTTTTTTTAATGTTTATTGAAGAATCTTGATGGGTCTTTTGGAAAAGGAACTCTGTGTAATGTTAAGAATCTTTAAGTCCTGGGCCACCTGGCTGGTTCAGTTGGAGAAGCATGGGACTCTTGATCTTGGGATTGTGAGTTTGGGCCCCACATTAAGTGTAAAAATTACTAAAAAAAGAAGAAGAAGAAGAAGAAGAAGAAGAAGAAGAAGAAGAAGAAGCAGCTTTAAGTCTTTTTTTTTTAATGTTTATTTATTTATTTTGAGAGAGTACGCGTGTGAGCCGGGGTAGGGCAGAGAATCCCAAACAGGCTCTGTGATGTCAGTGCAGGGCCCAACTCGGGGCTAGATCCCACGAGCCATGAGATCATGACCTGAGCTGAAATCAAGAGTCGGCTGGTCAGCCGACTAAGCCACCCTGGCGCCCCAGAACCTTTTAAGTCTTGAACTCTAGCCATATTTATTCTCTTCTTTCTCCTCTCCTAAAATATGCTCTGGGAAAATAAAAGTCCTAAGAGGGTCCAGCAGAGAATGCCCATGCCCACATGTCCTGACTGGGAAGTTGGGAGATGAGAGGCATAGTTGGGAGAACCAGACATTGCTGTTGGCCCCAGAGATCTCGGTACCTCTTCCTTGAGCTGTCGGGAGCAGAGTCTTCCTGGGGGGTCCATTTAAGAAGTGCAGCTCTGGTAGAGGGTCTTGCTCTCCCTTGGGTGCACAGGGCTGTGCTACCCCAGGGCCAGCCCTATTCCTCACTCTGTCAAGTGCTTAGGGGCACAGGCCTGCAGTGGAGTGAGCCTGAAACCTGGCTGGGGAATGGGCCCTCACGTGCCACTAGGGGGCACCATGGCCATGGAAAACCCTTCTCAGGCTGGAGGATCTCAGGTGAAGGAAAGGGATGCGCAAATCTCTGAGCTGGTACAGTTTGGTGAGAATAGCATTATCTTTTGGAGACGGACAGAGGTTGAATTGAATCCTGGCTTGACCACTGCCTACCTGTGTGACCTCTGTGCTTTAGGGGCTCATTTGTGATGTGACAGTACATTACCTGCCTTGTTAGGTTGTGGAGAGGATTGTATAAGACGCTTTATGTAAGAGGAGCTGGTGCATTGTGGGCGTCAAAAGATAAGCTCTGCCAGATCTGAGTAAGAAGCCCTGTTTGTTTCCTCAGGTTGTTTACAATCTAGGTGAGGACACACATGAGAAAATAAGGTAAGAGCCAAACGGTGAGATGTGCCTTAAGCAGTCTAGTGTTCATAGGGGAGTGAGGTCACAGGGCTGGATTTATACAGCTGCTCTAGAGCTGTGTTAAATGCAATAGTTGAATATATATTTTTTTAATTTTTAAAAAAGTTTATTGGGGCGCCTGGGTGGCTCAGTTGGTGAAGCGTCTGACATCAGCTCAGGTCATGGTCTCACAGTTCGTGGGTTCAAGCCCCGAGTCAGGCTCTGTGTTAACAGCTCAGAGAGCCTGAAGCCTGCTTCGGATTCTGTGTCTCCCTCTCTCTGTCTCCCTTCCCCGCTTGCACTCTGTCTCTCTCTCAAAAATAAAGATTAAGATGGGGCGCCTGGGTGGCTCAGTTGGTAAAGCATCAGACTTCAGCTCAGGTCGTGATCTCGTGGTTCATGAGTTCTAGCCCCGCATCAGGCTCTGTGCTGACAGCTCAGAGCCTGTAGCCTGCTTCAGATTCTGTCTCTCTCTCTCTCTGCCCCTCTGCCACTCGTGCTCTGTCTGTCTCTCTCTCTCTGTCAAACATAAATAAAAACATTAAAAAAATAAAGATTAAGATAAATTAAATAAGTTTATTTATTTATTTTGAGAGGGGGTTGGGGAGAGGCACACAGAGAGAATCCCAAGAAGGCTCCGCACAGCCAGCACAGAGCTGGACACAGTGCTTGAACTCATGGACCGTGAGATCATGACCCGAGCCAAAATTGAGAGTGGGGCGCCTAACCGACTAAGCTACCCCGGATCCACCGAATATGTTTTTTTTTTAAATTTTTTAAAAATGTTTATTTATTTTTGAGACAGAGAGAGACAGAGCACGAATGGGGGAGGGTCAGAGAGGGAGACACAGAATCTGAAGTAGGCTCCAGGCTCCGAGCTGTCAGCACAGAGTCCGACGTGGGGCCCGAACTCACGGACCGTGAGATCATGACCTGAGCCGAAGTCGGACGCTTAACTGACTGAGCCACCCAGGCGCCCCCACCGAATATGTTTTATTACACTTTTGTATGGTATAAAAATTATAAAATACAGAAAAAAGAAAAATTGTCTGAAATCCTAGCCCTAACCCTAATGACATGAATGTGAATGAGCTAAATAGAATGGGATAGGGTTTGGATAAGGTGCAGACGGGGAAAGCTTGTCACAGGGTTCGTAAGGGCCCTGCCACTGAGAGCCCTGGCTCCATGGGAGCCACTGGATAGGACACCGGGTCCACCTGCCTTTGGATAGTGGACACCGTAGAGCTGAGTCCTAGATCCAAAGCTTGACCGCCACAACTAACAGTGGTAATGCCATTAACAGTTCGTATATGTCAGGCCTTATTGGTCCTCACAACCTTTTCTGGTTTTGGTTTTGGTTTTAATAGACGATTTATCTGTATTTTTAAATTTCTTTTTAATTCCACGGAGTTAACATGGAGTGTAATGTTAGGGTACAGTATAGTGACTCAACATCACCCAGCACTCATCATGACAAGCGTGCTCCTTAATCCTTATCCCCTATCTCACCCATCCCCCCGCCCGCTTCCCCTCTGGTAGCCATCAGTTTGTTGTCTATAGGTAGGAGTCTGTTTCTTGATTTGTTTCTTGCCCTCTCTCACTTTCTCCCCTTTGCTCATTGGTTTTGTTTCTTACATTCCACCTGTGAGTGGCATCATATAGTATTTGCGTTTCTCTGACTTATTTTGCTTAGCATAATACTCTCTAGTTCCATCCATGTCGTGGCAAACAGCAGAATTTCACGCTTTTTCGTGGCTGACCAATATTCCATCGCACAGTTCTTACAGCCTTTCTGATGGAGCTCTGATCTCTGTCTCCACTTTACGGTTAAAAAGCCCCCTGAGGCTCAGGGGTCAATACTGGCTCAAGATCACCTTGCTTGGAAGTAGCCGAACCTCACCGTGGACTTCCCTCCAGTACGGCCTCGACTTCCCTCAATTCAACAGCGCCGCAGTCCTAGAAAGGTGAGCTTTGGAGGCCCAGTCCAGATCTCCCGCTCTCTGGAGAAGAAATCTGAGGCTCAGAGAGGGGGAGTGGCTAATTTGGACCTTGAACTCCAGGTTCATAACCTTCCACGCAGTGCTCTGTGTTGTGCTGCGGGAGGCTGTTTTAGATCTTTGGGTAAACCAGCTGCAGAGATGTTCATTGTTATAGGTTGACCTGTGTCTTCCCAAAATTCATGTGTCGAAGTCCTAACACCCAGTACTTCAGAATGTGACTTTATTGGAAATAAGGCCTTCCCGGGATAATGCTTAAAATTAGGTCATTACAGTGGTCTGTAATCCAATATGACAGGTGTCCTCATAATGGGAAATTTGGACACAGAGACACTCCCAGTTGGGGGGCAATGATACAGGGGGATACAGGGAGAAGACCACTGAGAGGCCTGGGACAGAGCCCTTCCTCACAGCTGTCAAAAGGAACCAGGCCTCCTGACACTTTGACTTTGCACAGCTAGCTTCCAGAACTGTGAGACAGTAAATTTCTGTTGCTTAAGCCCTCAGTTTGTGGCACTTTGTTATGACAGCCCTGGGAAACCAATATATTCATATATCGATAGTGTCTACAAGTCAAAGTCAATGTTGTGATAGCTCAGATGTATGGCAGCCCTTACTAGAAAAACTGGTTGAGATTACCCTACCAGAGGCTAAAAGGTAGTCCTTCCAGCTTGCTTCCAACCTTGATATTTGGCTATTTCTCTTACATTGGACATTGGCCAAGAGTGGTCTTGGCCACTAGCTCCATCCATTTGACCCATGATCATTTGACCGTGACCTTCTTGAGTCTGTTTTCTATCCCTGGTGCTCAAGAAGTGTGTGTAGAGGGGATGAACACAAGAATAGGCTCCTGGCCACTCTAATCCAAGCCTCTCCAAACAATGAGTTGGGCAGGGGGGTAGGGCATGTATGGACTGTCGATGGTTGGAAGCTGAGATTGGTCACCGTCTCCCAAAGTTTACAGCCGAGTCTCAATCCTGGAAGACACAAGCAAAATATATATTTAGGCGACTCAGGGTGGGTTAAAGAAGTGCCAGCTTAGGAAGCTATTTTCCTGGTGCTTTATCAGTTTTGCTATTGAGGATAAATGAGGTGCAGACTTCCATATCCAAGCCTTCATTAGATGCCCAGTTAATGCAGCCATGACAAATGGGAATGAGGCTCTTATGAATAAAAAAAAATTTTTTTTTACAGTATAAAAAATTGTAGACCAGAGAAAAGAAAGTTTAGAGGAGCTGATAAAATATCTTATCCTTAATTAGACTGTCTGTACCACACATCAAACCAGGCTTAATGTCAAGATTTATCAGCCTTGGAATTGTGTAAATGAAATAAGGACGTGAAAATGAAAGGAAAAGAAATTACCTGTATTCAAATGGATTTGCAATGCAGGCCTGCTCACTGAGGCTTTTAGTCCGACTCAGGCTTCTGGCTTCTTTTACCATATATCACTGTCTTCCTGGCATGCATCCCCTTAGCCCCGGGTGGGTTTCAGAGAACGTGCTTGTGGGGTAACAATATGTCCCATCGTCAATAATCTTGTGAGAAGGCCCACTGTTGTGGAAAAATGCCTTCTTGGATGGTGGCTTTGTGTATTTATTTCGCCATCTATGAGCTTAGTGAGGTGTGGCTGGTCCTCACTTCAGAGAAGAGAACGTTGTGAAGAGACGGTTCCCCCCTACCTAGTTTCCCCCCCCCCCCCATCCCGCCAAGGAGAGCAGCGTGAGCAGCTTTCTACTGGACCACCACCCTCTACTGTGGAACCCACATGTGGCTTCAAGGCTTATCTACTATCCCGACATTGAGTTACCCTCTTGGAAGACCTTGGACAAGTCTTCTCATGCCTTGATATCCCCACTCTTCCCCACAATCAGTGAAGATAGGAATAGCACCTACCCCAGCATGGTGGTGTGGGAGTCCTGGGGGACAATGGATGTGGAGCCCTGACCACAGTCCCTCATACCATCGAAGGCACTGGACAAAGGAGAGCCCTTGTTGTTGCTGGGGCCTCCAGAAATGACAGCTGGGGCAAATTTAAACTAGGGTGTCATTCAGGGTTTGTAGTTACCAGCAGAAGGAGCTGACTTATGGAGTAGGAAAGGAAGTTTTAAAATGACGTGTGGAGGGGGGAGGGACACCTGGGTGCCTCAGTGGGTTAAGCATCTGACTTCGGCTCGGGCTCAGGTCATGATCTGATGGTCTGTGGGTTCGAGCTCTGCATCGGGCTCTGCACTGATCCCTGTCTGGGATTCTCTCTCTCCCTACGCCCCTCTCTGCCCCTCCCCCACTTGTGCTGTCTCTCTCTGTCTTTCAAAATAAATAAATAGACTTAAAAAAAATGACGTTGGGAAGCTCGTGGGACTGAGGGGCTGGCAAGGTCAGTCTAAGCCTCAAACGGACAAAGCTCCAAGCCCTAAGTGAGGAAAACGCCCCTCCGGCCCTGCCCCTGGCCTGCCTGTGCCCCATTACTTGGCCACACCAGCACCACTTCTGCGTCAGGAACCTAGCCGGACGACCATGCTGTCCCCCAAGCCACCCCTCTGTGGCCACCCTTGCCAGCCCAGTGGAATTTTCCCGGAGCCTCTGAATCACAGTCCTGTGTAGGTAAATGTAAGCGAGGAAGCCTGGATCACTCGCCTGGCCTAGCTTTAGCAAGTCTTCAAAACTTGAGCGTGTGGTCCTTGCACTCCATGGTCCCTAGAAGGGTGTCTGGCCCACAGAAGGTGTGCAGTAAATGTCTGTTCTATTAGAGAAGGAATGCGTCTGGGAATCTCAGAGGAAGCTGACCCTCTCCACCCTTTCATTTGTGCGTTATTCGAACTCTTAACGAGCCAGTGCAAAGGGTGGTAATCTTAGGTTTCAATAGTGTCATCAGTGAAGATGGTAGATGGTCTTCCTAACTTACCGACCGTCACGGATTTCATCTTTCTAAGCCTCGGTTATAACGCCTGTGAACTCGGTCAGTTTCTCATTCAAGAACATTGCCTTTACTCTGGCACTTCAAGATGAGAAACTAACACTTACAAAGCACATCTGTTCACATTCATTTTAATCCCACAGCCATCCTTGAGGGAGCCGTATCCCCATTCTGTGGATGAAGTAACTGAAGTCTGGAGAGGTCATGAACTTGTCAAGGTCATAGAACTTGAAGGTGTCCATGGCTTCCAAGGCTAGGGCCAGCCAGTCGCCAGGATGTAGGTCCCAGATCAATCAGTCCCGCTGCAACTATTTTCTCCGCTAGGTTAGACAACACAGGCCCCCGAGCCAGTCTCATAAAGTGGCCAAAGTCTGCCTTTCCTCCCTCCCTTCCCAGCGGTGGGAGAGTTTGTCTGCGTGCCTTTGGACACCACATGGTAAATCAATTGCCACATTAATTCTGGACCATCAGCATTTTCCCCCAGGAGAAAGCGAGAAGCAAGGAGACTAATGTCTCATTGATCTTTTCAATCGCTAAAGGGGAAGCGAGATGAACATAATCCCATCTGTCAAGGCGGAGAAGGGCCCATCTGAAAGCAGTGTGGATTACTTTAAGGGGATAACAGTTTATCACCCTCTGGACAAGCGAATATGAAATTAGGTCTAACCTCCTTTATGAGTTGGTGGAAACATCTATCAGCAAGGAGAATGTCTAGGGAAATGAGCAGCAAGTTCTCTGGCCTTTTTCCTTGTCCTTTCCCTAAGACTTTATGTGCCTTCTGTCCACACGACCACACAAACAAGGCAAAGTCCACCCTTGACCGCCAAGAAATGGTTCACATTTGCTGGGGATTATTGCCGAGTGCTGTACTAAGTGTTTGTTCTTACTCTCCAGCAGCTTTATGAGGTGTTATCATCAGCACCATTTTACGGATGTGGAAACTGAGGCTTAGACAGGTGGAGTGACTCGCCCAGGGTTGCTCAGCTAGTGAAGGTGGGTCAGGGGCAGCCTGTCTGTCCCCGAGCCTGCCCTCAACCACACACAGTACGTGCAGCTCTCAGCCTGAAGGTAGCGCAGACAATCCTGCTCCCAGACCGCTGTGCTTCTGTCCACTCCACTCACTCCTTCCTCGGTCAGCCCCTTAGGGAGCCCTGCTGACCCCAAGGGGGGGGATGGCCTTTACTAGCAGTGGCGGTGCCACGGCTGAGGGCCTGGACCGCCCGGAGGCCTCGGTCAGGGCGTCTGGGCAGCTGGAGGACAGGTGGAGGAATGCGCCAGCTGGGGCCGTGGACTCAGCAGCATGCGGGGCTCAGGCTGTGCTGAGGCTCCTCTTGGTTACTGCCCTGGACGAGGCTCCCTGGAGGAGAGAAGAGGTGAGGTCAGCGACGGTCTCTCAGCTGCTCAGAAGCTGGGACATCCAGAGTGTCCGGCCAGTGCAGGCTGCTGTGGCCGCCGAGAGCCCCAGGAAAGGCCATGACCGTCGGCTAGGAAGTCTGGATTGAGATGGCCTGGGGACTAGAGCAATGTGATCTCCAAAACCCAAAAAGGGACATGCACACCTGAGATCCTCAGAAAACACACGTGTCGGCATTAAATATTGCCCCCTCCCCTCCACCAGGGGCAGGACCAGGGGCAGAAGCACCTGCCGAGTGAAGAGCCCTGACGGGGGGGGGGGGGGGGGGGGGGGGGGGGGGGGGTCTCACCACCAGCCCTGCACCGAGACACTTGCTGCCAGAGCAGAGGTCACCGGAGGACTGCAGGTCTCATTTTGCGGCCAGAAGTCAGTTTTCTAATCAACGCCACTTTGGGTCCGACAGAGATGGCTGCCCGGTCTCGGTCTTGTTTGCTGTTTATCCCCGTGATTGATGCTGGTGACATTTAGAGTCTGTCAGGGAGATATTTCACGGAGGCCCGTGTGGAAGGATTGAGACAGCCAGGAAATGCGGTTCCCCAGTGAAGGCGGTATCAGAGATGAATCCCAAGTGTTGACGGAAAGGCCCAGGAACTTTCTAGCCTCTTGTGGGGTAGGGGAAGGGGGTGAGGTGCAAGCTGGGGCTTGGGAAGTGCTGCATGACCCTGGAGCAGTGACAGGGACCCCTCAGGAAGGGCTGTGAGGAGAAACAACGTATAAGAGAGGCAAGGGGCTTTTTTCCTAGGCTTTCTTGGGTGAAACTATCACATCTGTGTTGGCCATTAGATTTTGCTGTCTGGGGCACACCAGAAGGGAAGGAGACAGGAAGGAAAGTACCCTTCCTGCTGTCGCTGGGGCCTTTAATGTCTGCCACAGATTTCCATCTCCACCTACCAAAACTCCACCCATTAATCACAAGGCTGATCTCAAAAGTGAAAAGGTTTTTGAGCCCCCCCAGCCAGAAGTGACCTTCGCCCAGATACTCAGAGCACTTCGTGTGTTACTGTCAAAGCATGATGTGCCACGTTTAAAACCATGGCTCTCACAAACTATGGACTGGGCGTGTGTCAAAGATTTAGTAACTCACGAATGAGGGAAGCAGTAAGGTGGCAAAGCTGGTTCGAAGAGCATCTTGAGGAACTGGGTATTTATAAGTACTTAAAAGGAAATGTTTGGGTAAAATTTCTAGGTTGAAAACAAAGCTGGTTGCCCTCACATATGTACTGAAATGATTTTTCTTTTGAGAGAGAGAGAGAGAGAGAGAGAGAGAGAGAGCACAAGTGAGCAAGGGGCAGAGAGAGAGAGAGAGAGAGAAGCAGGGCTCACCAAAAGCGGGGATCAAACTCACCTGATATGGGACCCGAACTCATGAACTGTGAGATCATGATCTGAGCCGAAGTCAGATGCTTAACTGACTGAGCCACCCAGCCGCCTTCAAATGATTTTTGACAACAGTGCCAAAACCATTCCACAGTCTTTTCAACAAATGGTGTTGGGAAAACCAAATGTCCACATGCAAAAGACTGAAATTGGATTCTCACCTTACGCAATACACAAAAATTAACTCAAAACGGCTCAAAGACCTAACATGTAAAAGCTAAAACCAAAGACTCTTAGAAGAAAACGAGGGAGGGGCGCCTGGGTGGCTCAGTCGGTTGAGCGTCCGACTTCAGCTCAGGTCACGATCTCATGGTTCGTGAGTTCGAGCCCCGCCTCAGGCTCTGGGCTGATGGCTCAGAGCCTGGAGCCTGCTTCCGATTCTGTGTCTCCCTCTCTCTCTGCCCCTCCCCCATTCATGCTCTGTCTCTCTCTGTCTCAAGAATAAATAAACATTAAAAAAATTTTTTTTTTTTTAAATAATAAAAAAAAAAAAGAAGAAAACGAGGGAAAAACTTCATGACATTTCATCTGGCGATGATTTCTTGGACTTGACACCAAATGTGCAGGAAACAAAGAAAAAAATAGATAAATTACAGTACATCAACATGAAAAACTTTTGTGCATCAAAGGACACTATCAACAAAGTGAAAAGACAGCTTGTGGGAAGGGAGAAAGCATTTGCAAATCATGTACCTGGTAAGGTGTTAATATCCAGAATATATAAGAGAACTCCTACAAGTCAACATCAACAAACCAAACAACCTGATTTTAAAAATCAGCTGACAACTTGCATAGACATTTCTCCAAAGAAGATGTGCCAATGGCCAAAAAGCACACGAAAAGATGCTCGACATCACTGATTGGTAGAGAAATGCAAATCAAAACCGCGGCGAGATACTACCTTGCACTCATTAGGACCCAAAAACACTGAAAAAAAAAACCCCACCCCCAAAATAACAAGTATTGGCAAGAATCAGGAGAAATTGGAACCCTCGTGCACTGTTGGCGAGAATGTAAAATGGGTGCAGCCACTAAGGAAAACAGTATGGTAGTTCCTCAAGGATTAAACAGAGAATTATTACATGATCCAGCAAGCCCACTTCTGGGTATATATCCACAAGCACTGAAAGCAGGGGCTCAAGAGACGTCTGCACACGCAGGTTCACAGAATGATTCCCGATAGCCAAAACGAGGAAGCAGCTCAAGTGTCCGTTGACAGGTGGACGGATAAGCACAGTGTGGTCTGTGAATACATGGAATATCATTCAGCTTTAAAAAGGGAAGAAATTCCAACACACGCCACCACATGGATGAACCTCGAAGCCATTGTGCCGAGTGAAATAAGATAGCCGCCAGAAGACAAATCCAGAGGCTTCCTCTTCTCTGAGGTGCTACAGTAGTCACATTGACGCAGACAGACAGTGGAATGTGATTGCCAGGCCCCGGGGGAGGGATGAATGGGGAGCTATTGTTGAATGGGCACAGAGTTTTGGTTTTGCAGGATGAAAAGTTCTGGGGATGGATGGTGGTGACGGTTGCACAACGGTGTGAATGGCCAATGCTGCAGAAATGTACACTTGAGCATTGGTAAGACGGTAAAATTTTATTTATTTTTTATTTTTTAAACGTTTATTTATTGGGGCGCCTGGGTGGCTCAGTCGGTTAAGCGTCCGACTTTGGCCCAGGTCATGATCTCACGTCCATGAGTTCAAGCCCCGCGTCAGGCTCTGTGCTGACAGTGCAGAGCCTGGAGACTGTTTCAGATTCTGTGTCTCCCTCTCTCTCTCTGACTCTCCTGCATTCATGCTCTGTCTCTCTCCGTCTCAAAAATAAATAAACGTTTAAAAAAAAATTTTTTTTAAACGTTTATTTATTTATTTTTAAGGGGGGCAGGGACCGAGAGAGAGGGAGAGAGAGAATTCCAAGCAGGCTCTGCATCGACAGCGTGGAGACCGACATGGGGCTTGAGCCCAAGGACTGTGAGATCATGACCTGAGTTGAAATCAAGAGTCAGAGTCTCAACCAGCTGAGCCAGCCAGGTGCCCCGAGATGGTAAAATTTTATATTATGTATACTTTACCACGATTAAAAAATAAAACAAAACTGGTTGATGTTCTATAGGCCAATTATAAAATCAATGTTTGGTGTTATCTTTTCTATTTGATAGAAATTTTATATATATATATATATATATATATATATATATATAGTAAGTTAATTTAAAAATTTTTAATGTTTATTTATTTATTTTTTTCAATATATGAAGTTTATTGTCAAATTGGTTTCCATACAACACCCAGTGCTCATCCCAAAAGGTGCCCTCCTCAATACCCATCACCCACCCTCCCCTCCCTCCCTCCCCCCATCAGCCCTCAGTTTATTCTGTTTTTAAGAGTCTCTTGTGCTTTGGCTCTCTCCCACTCTAACCTCTTTGTTGTTTTGTTTTTTTTCCCCTTCCCCTCCGCCATGAGTTTCTGTTAAGTTTCTCAGGATCCACATAAGAGTGAAAACATATGGTATCTGTCTTTCTCTGTATGGCTTATTTCACTTAGCATCACACTCTCCAGTTCCATCCACGTTGCTACAAAGGGCCATATTTCATTCTTTCTCATTGCCACGTAATACTCCATTGTGTATATAAACCACAACTTCTTTATCCATTCATCAGTTGATGGAATGTTTATTTATTTTTGAGAGAGAGAGAGAGAGAGAGAGAGAGCAAGTGAGGGAGGGGCAGAGAGAGAAGGAGACAGAATCTGAAGCTGGATCCAGGCTCTGAACTGTCAGCACAGAGCCTGATGCAGGGCTCAAGCCCACGAACTGTGAGATCATGACCTGAGCTGAAGTCGGACACTCAACCCAGGCGCCCCTAAGTTAATTTTTAAAAGTAATCTCTACGCCCAACGTGAGCTTTGAACTTACGACCCCGAGATCAAGAGTCACATGCTCTTCCGACAGAGCCAGCCAGGCGCCCTGAAATTATTTATATATTTACTGGACACGATCTACAAGTCAATATGTAATTTCACAGAGTTTGAGCCCTTAGTGGTAAACAGCCAAGTCAAACAGAAATACATTCCCCTCGGTAATTGAGTAATCCTTGGGTGGGCGTGTGAAACAATGAGTGAATGATGTTCGGAGGACATAGTGTCCTCTTGTGGCCTTATTTGTAGGTTTTATTATTTTTCTAACATCACGGTCCTTTATATCCTTGTTTTTCCCACCAGTCCCTTGAGGGCAGGGGCTCTGTCTTATTCATTGTTGCCTCTTTCACTTCTCTCTGGTTTATTGAACAGAACTGAAGAAAGCAATGTGGTAGAGCCAGCGGGGGAGCAGCGGACCTGGCCTGTCATTGTGTCTGTGACCATGACCAGTCCTGTGATTTCCCCGGGGCCCTGATGTTCCCACCCACCAAATGATTGCCCTGAAGTCCCGGGTGCTGTGCTGGGCACGGGGTAGGGGTGGGGGGTGCTGTCTGCTCTCTGACTTTCCTTCCAGCCCTAAGATGTTTGGATTCTAGTTTGGTCTGTCATCCACACTAAAAAAGGAGTTACCCCTGCAAACACACAAATGAAAAATACAACCAATGCATGAAAGAGCCTCTTTTCAGGTGCATGCCACACCCAGGGGCAGTTTTTTCTTGTTTTTCTTGGAAGAGCCACCCATGATGGAGGTGATGTCTGTGGCCCAGGCCCCTAGGCTGGGAGGCAGACAAGGATTGTTTTGCTAGGGAGGGAATAGCTGCTGTTCGGGGGGTGGCAGGAAGGCCTTATCCCAGAAGCCAGGGCCCCTGGGTGAGCAGGCCCCAGGGGGAAAGTACGCAACCTCCATTGAGAAAGGAGTAATTACTGTCTTATTACGTATTCATGAGTTGCTTAATGCTGTCTTCAATTAATTTCTTGAGAAATTCTGGCTGTTCCTTTTCTTATTTTTCTTAATCCAGGAGGAGGATGCGGGGTGATCCATTAAGAAGGTGAAATTCTGGGGGTGCCTGGGTGGCTCAGTCGGTTGAACGTCTGACTTCGGCTCGGGTCATGATCTCGCGGTTTGTGAGTTCAAGCCCCGCCTGGGGCTCGCTGCTGTCAGCACAGAGGTCCTTTCAGAAATTCTGTCTCCCTCTCTCTCTCCCCCTCTCCTCACCGCCCTCCTCACAGCACAAAAAGGGGGAAATTATGTGCTCAGTTGGGAGCTCTGGGGATTTCTTGCTGAAATTAACCTAAGTGCTTTGGAGCTAGATTTACATGGCAGAATGGAGCCCGGATTGCTTCTTCTGGCAAGCCCTCCTGGGCCACTGAGTGTTGCCACTGGTTTTCTGATGGCATTCTCAAAGGCCTTTGGAGCCATGCTCGGCCCTATCCTGGCATCCCCCTGTGTCCTGTGTGCCACTGTCATCGTGGCTCAGCCACTCTTCTTGGCTGTAGGCCTCACCAACTTGCTGGCAGATTCATCCATCTGCCCTGCCCAGCCTGGCTTGGCCTCCCACTTGCAAACACACACGCACTGGTTCGGAAGGAACGTGTCTGTTTAGAGATGGTGTCCCGGACTCTTGAGTGTCACCTGACATTAGTCATGGCCATGGATGGGGCTGGAGTCTCGCTGACGGGAGTCCCAGTGGTCCTCGGTGTTCTGCACTTCCTATGCCTGGGTTGGAGGTGCTGAGGGGCACTGGATGGCGAGTGTGGGTGCCTCCCATCTGGACCACTTCCTGGGTTCCCCAGGCTGCCTTTCCTCTGCCCTCTCTAGACCTCCGTCTCTGTAGAGGAAACCAAAAATCCCTCCCTAGCCCCATAACCAACTTTCACTGACCGCTGAGCACCCTTATTCTGCAAATAAAGACCAAGCACCATGAAAACAACAGCCCTGCCCTCTCTGTCTAAGCATGTACCGGGGAGGTGAGTTAGGGAGAGGAAACAGGGACCCAAAGAAGAGAAACAAGGACATCAGCTAAATAGGGGCAGAATGAGGATCTGAGCATAGTTCTCCATAGTCCCAATACTCCTCTGTTCTTTTATATTTTCCCTTTTCCACCCTTTATAATTATTGTAAAGAAACATTTACTTCATTTTCTATTACAAAAGGAAGACATGCTCCAGCAGAGAACTTAGAAATGGAAATGAATGAAGACAAAAGAACCACCAAGACCAACAACAAACAAATAAAACCAAGCTCAACGTCATTAGCAATTCTTCCTTGCCAGGATGAAATTCTCACATTTTAGTTCCTTTCCGACCGTCTTTTTCTTGGTGTGTATGTGCGTGCCCACACGGTCCCCACTGCCCACACACGTGCAAAATGGACTTACGCAGAACATTATTTTTTGTTTCCAGCTTTTTTCATTTAGCAATATAATATTAACATTTCGGCCCCACGCTCGTTAACTTCTGTCCAAGGCACATCCTGCCCAACTTTGTTTTCTGTGTCTGGTCACATTCCTCCTTTCCGGGCTGTACCCTAGGGGGACACTGAAGCTCCTTCCAGACACTGAGCTGGTTTGTACCCACTTGCTTTGCACGTAACACACACCCTGTCTGTGAATCTACCAAAGTCTATTCGGGGTTTGTTAGATGGGGCTGTTATCTTGCTCAAAGCCCATCTGAGAGAAAGAAAAAGAGTGAGAGAGGGAGAGAGAGAAACCACTCATCCATGATAGAGTGCCCTTCCAGAAGGACACTCCCAAAGACAGTGTGGCCCCTTCCTCCTCTGCAGTCAATTTAGAACCAGAGGGCTTTATGGGGAGGGTGAGGCACCTTCCAGTTAGGATGGCAGAGCCTTTGCAGCCACTCCAGTCCCTGCTTCCTGAAGGGAATCAGTTACTGACCTTTGGAAAAGAATTCTCAAAGTGAACTTGCATGGGTATGGCAGGCACTACTGACCTTGAGACCTGAACAACTGACCTTGAGACCTTGAGGCCTGAAGGTGCTAGGTCTTATTTTCCTCTGAGTTGACGAGAACCATTTTGAGAGGATAAACATGAACTGAGGAAAAGTGACGAGCGTCTCATCGTTTGGGGGCAATCCCTGAGCCTGTAGGAGTGATCGTGGCCTATGTGTATGCATCATAGCCTCTGCTCAGCATGGCCAGGGTGGGTGGCCTCCCTAGAAAAGACTGGTATCCCAGGAGGCAGTTTCCAGGGCTCAGCCCTGGTCTTTACCAAAAGGGTAAGAAAAGAAATAGAGCAGTTTATTCCACGAGCATAAATGAGTCAGGGGCCCTTTCCCAACACCAACAATCCATAGCTCTTGAAGGAAGAATTCTGGTTCCAACCTGGTGACTCGTGCCAGAGGCTGAAGGCATCACCGGAATTCATTTCTGTAATCAGAGGCAAAAGCATAACTGGGTTCTCTCACCGGGAGTGGACACCCCTTTGACTCTGAGCCTGTGGCTGTCATCTCCCGAGTATTTTCTAGTATAAAAGGATTATTTCCGAGTAGGATCCCCTGGTTAGAAAATACATGGCACGAGTGCCAGTATTTCCCCAACCTGTACCCATGGCAGACATCACCAATCGATGTTGGCACCCTTTCCCACAAACCCAGAGCTAGCTTAGGCTCAGTCTCAGTACATTTCTCTTTGAAGCCATTACGACCGACCAGAACTGGCCTCCACCTTTCCTGAATTAGTTTATCATCAGAGGCAGGAATTGTATGCTGAGGTCCCACTGAATAGAATACTTAGGAGGGCCTCAAGCTGGTTTGCTTTTGCTGCAAGAGTGAGGGCAGGTGGTGGCTGGGAGGGATGGAGGTAGATGGAGGAAATTGAGCTAAAGACAGCCAGGAAGTCTTTTCCATTTTTGGGTATAAGACTAGGCGCGTGTCTGCTCACACTGCCACACAGCAGTGCTCCCGCCTGTTTCCAGTCCATTCTCGGGGAGCTTCCCACCTCCAGGCAGGGCAGCTTGTAATGGGGGCTGGGGAACCCTCCTTCCCCAAGGCAGGAGGGGCAGAGCCCTGTCCCTGGTGCCATGCAGCTGTCCCATGGTATGCGGTTGACCCTGGCTGGCCGTGCTTCCTGAGACCCTCCTACCTTGAAGAATCCAGCCATGCCTCTCTGTCTACCCGGCTCCTCTTGCTCCTCAGGCAAAGATATTCCAGTAGCTAAATCTTACATGGGGGGAAAAGTAGAAAGTAGAAGTAGAAAAAGTCCCTTTGCTGAAGAAGGTCCCCAATCTGCCACCAAGAGAATGGTTTTTAATTTAATTGTTTGTATTTATTTTAATGAAATATTATGCATAAAAGAACATGTGTTAACGACTGATATTAATTTTTTTACATTTATTTATTTTTGAGAGACAGAGAGACAGAGCACAAGTGGGGGAGGGGCAGAGAGAGATGGAGACACAGAATCCAAAGCAGGCTCCAGGCTCCGAGCCATCAGTACAGAGCCCGATGTGGGGCTCGAACCCACAAACCGCGAGATCATGACCTGAGCTGAAGTTGGACGCTCAACCGACTGAGCCACCCAGGCGCCCCTAAAGACTGATATTAAACCAATCACCCACCGACTCTCTCTGAAGCTTCAGAAATGGAAGGATTATTTTTTAATGAGGGGAGAGTGAGGCAGGCCCTCAGCTGGGCCAGGGGCTCCTGGGGGCTCTCCAGGAGGATGCGGCTGACTTAGTGGGGAACTGTCCGGCTCAGATTTATCCCCCAATACGAAGCTTTGGCTGCCTGTTCCCATAGAGCTTCTGTTTATTGCCTTGTTCCATCAACACTGGGTAGGAACAACGCCCCCTTCTTGTCAGCGAGCCCCTGGCGTGATGTCCTGCCCTGCTGCGTGGGCAGGCAGCTCGGGCAGCCGTCTGCTTTGATGCCCCAGCCACACGGTGCTCACACCAACCTGAATTTCTCCCCAAGTGTTTACAAGGCTCATCCTGCTCAGGGATTTTGGGGCTCAGAGGCTTTGCTGCTCTTTTCCAGGCACCGGCAAACATTTCGCTTCCTTGCAGCAACCCACAGACCACGGTCCCCTGGTTAAACCTTTGGGTTTGTAGTAGCAGAGCACAGAGATGGCAGGGGGGCACTTGTATTCGCTTTCCAGGTGGACAGTTCCTAGTAAGAGAAGAGGAACTGTCTGTGTGTTTCCCAGAGCTGAAGGGGCCTGGGCTAGTTTTCAGAGGTTAGCACGAGTGACCCCGTCCTCACCGGGGACCTGGGCTATGCCCCAGCAGCTTGGTGGGCTGGGATTTTGCTCCCATTTGCAAGTACAAAGGCTGTACTCAAGGGCACCTGGCTGGTTCAGTCAGTTAAGCGTCCAACTTCAGTTCAGGTCATGATCTTGTGCTTTGTGAGTTCGAGCCCCGCACCCGGCTCTGACGGTGCAGAGCCTGCCTGGGATTCTCTCTCTGCTTTCGTGCATGTTCTCTCTCTCTCTCAAAATAAATATATAAAAACTTTTTAAACATTTATTTATTTTTGAGACAGAGAGAGACAGAGCATGAACGGGGGAGGGTCAGAGAGAGAGGGAGACACAGAATCTGAAACAGGCTCCAGGCTCTGAGCTGTCAGCACAGAGCCCGACGCGGGGCTCGAACTCACGGACCGCGAGATCATGACCTGAGCCCAAGTCGGACGCTTAACCGACTGAGCCACCCAGGCACCCCTAAAAACTTTTTTAAAAAGCTGTGCTAAAAGAAGCATTTCACAGAATACTTAGCATAATTAGTATTCTAATGATTTTTATCTTTTTAAACAATTTTTTAAATGTTTATTTATTTATTTTTGAGAGAGAGAGAGAGAGAGAACACGAGCGGGGCAGGGGCAGAGAGAAAGGGAGACAGAGAATCCCAAGCAGGCTCTGCACTGCCAGCACAGAGCCCGACGCGGGGCTCGAACTCACAGACCGCGAGATCCTGACCTGAGCCGTAGTCAGACGCTCAACCGCCTGAGCCACCCAGGCGCCCCCAAAAAGCTGATTTCTAAGCTTACAACCATTCTGCTACTCTGTACCGTTCTCTCCAAAAGAATATCTACTTTATGAAGTTACTGGGGATAGTGCCTGACACACACAGTAGGTGCTCAAGAAATACTGTTATGGGTGAGTAACCAGGCTGGAAGTCCCTCCACCGCCCATCTTTCATTTTCCGTGTATCTCCTAGTCCTTCTGGTCCTCGGCCTCCCTTATCTGGAGTATGTTTTTGGAGGTTACAAATCATTGAGGTTCTAGTTAGAGACGTAGCTCCATCAGCAAAGACTGGATCCTGGGCTGTCAGGAGGCCTGGCTTGTCAGATTGGAAAATTAAAATGTTAGTGATGGGATACTCTTTTGGTGAGAGGGAGAGAGAGGGAGAGGGAGGGAGACAGGGAGACAGGGAGACAGGCAGAGAGGGATGGCATCAGCATACTGAGGAGGTGCTGTCCCTTAGGGGCGGGAAGACGATCCGCCCCCAGCCGCACCCCGGCCCCCAGCAGTCGTGTGTGGTTCTGGGCCTCACTTGGCTGTATTGGCCCCATTCCCACTTTCTTTGGAGACCTTACCTACATGACCTGTTATGCGGCAAAAGACAACTGACACACTTTCCGGAAGCAGAGCCCTCTGCTTTCTATAGCTCTCTGCTCCCCTGCCTGGAGCCTGGCATTAGGCATTGACTCCTGGAGCTGGAAGGGGCCTCCAACGCCACTGAATGCCGTCCTCACCCCCTCATTTTATGGAAGGGGCAGCTGAGGCCCAGGGAAGGGCAGTAATTTTCTCCAGATCACACCGACAGATGGGGACAGAGCTGGGAGGGAAACTTGAACCCTACGGGTTGAACCCAGGAGAGTAACCCCCAGTCACCCCCAGCACTCACATGGTCTGTCTGAAGAGACAGCCACCATTCGGCTCCTGCTAACTGTGCCCATGTGGGACGTGGGCCCAAGTGAAGCCAGACTGTCTGACTTTTCACAGACACCAGGAACAGGATTTCTCTGTAAAGTCTCTTGATTTTTAAATATTGGCTGAGAATTCAAATTGGATTGATGATCTCCAGGCCGTTGAGACTGGCCTTGGGATTTAAGCTTGGTCTGGTCACTGACGTTGGGCAAATAATATTACCCCCTTGAGCCTCCATTTCCCCATCTCTAAAATGGGCCTCATGGGAGTGCCTGGCTGGCTCAGATGGTGGAACATGTGACTCTTTTTTTTTTTTTAATATTTGTTTTTGAGAGAGAGAGAGAGAGAGAGAGAGACAGAGCACAAGTGGGGCAAGGGCAGAGAGAGAGAGGGAGACACAGAGCCTGAAACAGGCTCCAGGCGCTGAGCTGTCAGCACAGAGCTGACGTGGGGCTCGAACTTGGGAACGGTGAGATCATGACCTGAGCCGAAGTCAGATGCTTAACCAACTGAGCCACCCAGGCGCCCCAGAACGCACGACTCTTGATCTCAGGGTAATGAGTTCGAGGCCCACGTTGGGTGTAGAAATTACTTTAAAAAAAATAGACTTTAAAAATAAATAAATACAGGGGCTCCTGGGTAGCTCAGTCGGTTAAGCGTCAGACTCTTGATTTGGGCTCAGGTCATGATCTTGAAGTCGTAAGATCGAGCCCCGCATTGGGCACTGTGCTGGGTGTGGAACCTGCTTGAAATTCTCTCTCTCATTCTCCTTCTACCCCTCTCCCACTTGTGTGTTCTCTCTCTCTCTCTTTCTCTCAAAAAAAAAAAAGTACGTACATACATACATACATACATACATACACAAAATGGTCCTCACGGCTCCTATCCACTTACTGGGTTGCTGTGAAAACCCAATGAGCTAATGGATTTGGAAGGTACAAGCTGCAAATGACCCTCAGCTCTCTAAGGAGACTCCCCTTACAACGTAACGAGTTAACTCCCCATTAGTCTAAGTTAGAACTATATTATTCTGGCCTTTATGGCAGAGATTGCATTTTTATGGCAGGTTTATGAGTTCCAGAACCCTCCCGCTTGCATTATCTCAGCACGTTGATGGAATCAGAGGCTGGGCAACTGCTCCCGAGACCCTAGTCAGAGCCAAGCCCTTTCTCTGAGCTGAGAGGCACGTTCCAGCCGTGGCTTGAGTGGCCGTGAAGAAAGAGCTTTGGAGTCACAGACCTGGATTTGAATCCCTAATTTTGTGTCCTTGGACAAAAACTCTGAGCTGTGGTTTTCTCATCTGTAAAATGGGCATAATGGCAAAGCCACCTGGTGGGGCTGTTGGGGCAATTGTGTGAGAGGACATTATGCAATGTCTTTTGGCTCAAGGTCCAACTCTACCTGCACAGAAGCTTGTGTAGACCGGACCAGATGGGAACTGGCTGGGAATACCGACCCTTGGCTTTTCCTCTCCTGAGAATCCTGCTCTGACAAGCCCCAGAGTGAAGAAATCTCTCCCAGCTGCTCAGGGAAGGGGGTCCTGCCCACCATAAGCTTCCCGGTTTCTGGGTCTCTGCCTTTTAGCAATTGCCCTTTTTGCTCCCCAACTCCGAGGCATCTTGTGAGATTACTTCTACACTGAGAGTAATTAGTCTGTGAGGAGGCTGATGTCCAACTGTCCCCAAACCCTCCCAGTCCTGCCATCGGCGAGGCAGCACCAGGCCTGGTTATGGCCGTGGCCACTTCAAAGACATCACTGTGCTCCCAGAGACGAGGTGGCTCTGACATTTATAGGGGGAACCAATGAGCTAATGAGCCAGAGAAGTTTCTGGTGCCTGAGGGATCTTCTTACAAGGAGAAGAAATCCATCCCAGATAGGAAAGTCCAGAAACTTATTGGAAATATCCAGCCAAGGGCATATACTAACCCTGTGCTTCGTTTTGATGTGACTTTGTGAAGACACAGGCAGAGGCTCTGTGTGTGTCCTTGGAGAGGATGTCTGAGTAATGTCGCCTCAGACTAGGGGTGCTACCTTAGCAGGCGTGGCTGAAGGATGGGACTCTCTTTCCTGGGACTACCTCCAGGGCTGGGAGGGAATGTTCAAGGCTAGTGGTCTTCTAACATGTCAAAGGACGAGTCCTCTGAAAGAGTGAGTTCACAGGGAACCCCAGTAGACAAGCCAGCAGAAAATGAAGGCGCTCTGTTAGACAGGGTTGGGGGAGGGGAGCTCTTTGCTGGGCCTTACTGGGTGGGGGAGGTCCCTTTCCTCCCAGGACAGTCCCTGAGACACAGCTTCTGAGAACCTCTGATTTTGTACAGGAGGGAAGTGGAGTCCTAAGATGGCAAGTGACACCGTGGGCTTGGGCTCCCCTGAGACAAAGCCTTGGTGGCTGCTGTTTTATTTGGAAGGCGATTCAGAAAACAGGAAGGAGGAAGGGGGAAAGGAAGGCGAGAGAGAGAGAGAGAGAGAGAGAGAGAGAGAGAGAGAGAAGGAATGCTAATACAGAATGTGTTTTTGAGGTAGGCGGCTAGATTCTTCCAGGGTCTTCTAGGTTGGAGCATTTTCCCACTGGCTCCTAGTCCCCCTGGTTGACAGGTCCCCCAAGGTGGGGTGGGGATTAACTCCTTGTGCTTGTAGGTTGATCTCCTGCTGTGCTGAGAAGACCTTGGGGCCTCAGGTGCAAGGAAGTGGCCTTCTGTAGGTAGACCTGGTCAGCACAGGTAAATCTGAGCTCCTGTGGAACTTTCCACCTCATCTGCCCCTGAAATGAGTATGGGTCCCGGGGATGTGTCGTCACAGGGCCCCAGTGGTGCCTTCTACGAGGGACTTATCCAAGATCCAGGGAGATAATGAGCTGGGGCCTGAGCCCAGGGTCCACAAGTGACAGTAACACAGGGGGTTTATACACATGGATGCATGTGATCTGACACAGGCATAAAATCACCGTCTGTCTGTCTGTCTGTCTGTCTCTCACACACACACACACACACGTTCATTTTACTCGGCACTTGAAAAGACCGTGGGAATAAACAAAGACCAAACCAGAGAAGCAAAGCCTGTTTTCAGAGTTTGCTGTAGCAGGGGGGTCAGCCACCGGCAGTTTTGGAGGACACGGAAAGGCAGGCAGAGGAGGGGGCTGGCTCTCCGGTGGGGGACGGGGTGGGGGGAGGGGGCAGTTTCAGATGTGTCCTGCCTGGACGCTCTTGTGTGGGGAGGCTGTGGGTGGGCCAACTAGAAGCGGGCATCCTATGTGATGGGTGCTTCCTTAATTCTTTCTGGTTGGTCCTAGCTGTTAGTAGGGACAAAAATGGGGGGGGGGGGCGGTCCGTTGTTAAGCAAGTCTTGGCTCTTTGGGGCTGGCTGTTTATGGGGGTTATTGTTTGGCTTCCCGGATTGTTGCTAGAGGTAGCAATCTGACTTCTGGCAGGCTGGCTTCCCGGGCCAGTTACCTTAGATAAGGGGCAGGTTTCGTGGTATGGTTCCTGCAGATTGTGGGTCAGACTTCTGTTTTTATATATGGCCTGGTCATTGTCTGTTTGTATACTCAGTGTCTTAGGATCTTAAAAGGCACCAAAGGCAAGGATCACCTCGATGGCCTTACCGCCAGACGGCAAGCCACGAGGCGTCTAGCAACCAGAGACTCTCTGGCAGCCCTTTCCCTTCTCTGCTGGGATAGACTTCCTTGGGCTGGGCTGAAATCTCATTTCCTGTAACTTCCACACTTTAGTCTTGCCTTTGTCTCTGAAGCAACCCAGAGCAAGCTTGCCCCGTCTTCCTTCCCATGGCCTTTCTCATATGTTAGAGGCAGTGTGGCGTGGTGGTTAGGAGCAGGTGCTTAAAGTCAGATCTGGGGTTGGATTCTAGCCCTGTGCCTACCATCTGTCTGACCTTGGGTATTTATGGGGCCCTACTTCCTTATCTGTAATATGGGGTGATGATATCTCCCTGCGACTGTTGTAAGAATGAAGTCGGATGACGCAGAAGGGCCGCTCAGTAATGGATCCTCACGAGTGAAGATTGCCATCACGCCTGCGTCTTCAGGCTGAGCCCCTTCAGCTCTCCCTCACATGCTTGTTTGCCATTTCAACACCTGCCCTAAGGCAGCCCACCCACTCTTTGGCTGAAATGGGCGTGTGGTGAAGTAGGGGGACGGTGAAGGCTCTGGGATTCTGCCACTGGGGGCTGGAGGGTCTGGAATTTGGTGGGTGACGGTGTGATGCAAGAGAGGACAACTGGGGACTGTCTAGGGAAGAAGGTAGTCAGGAGACTAGCAGGCTTGCCCTTGGGGTAGGACCTGAGGGCTGGTGAGTCAAGTGGGCAGGAAATTGTCCTGTCAATCTTCCTGACTAACCCCCAAACTCAACCTCGACCCCACGGGTTGGGAACATAGTCCAAGAGAGAGGCGATTCCGGGCTTTCTCCTCAGTTGGGCCATATTCAAAATCTCCATGTCTCTGGGCTCGAGGCCCCCGACTGTCCTTTCCCTCCTGTGCCCCAGATTCTCTCTGTGGGGATCCTCACCCAGGGGCAGGGACGGGGGCTGGGCTGGGGAGCAATAACCAGCCTGGCTCTGGGGTGGGGAGGGTGTGGGAGATACCCCAGAGTGGAAGTGGGGAGGGGGTTGGTAGGAGGAGGGATGAGGGGAGGAGACTGTGGATTTTATTAACATCCTCTTGGGCTCCTTCAATCCTTATTGCCTGCTCGGCCAGCCTGGCAGTTCCTGAGTGAGCCCCATCCTGTGCCCGGCCAGACACTGAGGAAGTGCTTGCTTATGATGAGGTCTTGCCTGACTGCCTCCCTTCAGAGCTCTGCTTAGACTGCCACGGATTATCTTTAACAAGAGTCCCACCCCCAGGACCTCGGAAGATGATTCTGTTACTTCCCTTTTCACCTCAGAAGATGATTCTGTTACTTCCCTTTTCACCGATAGAACAAATGATGAGGGCTCCCATGGGGCTGAGGACCGTGTTCCGCTTCTGTGAAAGACATCCCAGCTCACAAGGTGTGGCAGCACACCCCTCTCCTTGGGTCCTCCCAAAAACACGGGAGAGGAGGAGTAAGGGACTCCGGCTGAGTTAGGATTTAAAAATCAGCCTTCTTCATTCTGTGCCCCTCCTCCTCCTCTATTACAGCTGGGTGGAGTTTGGGCCCCACCACCATCTAGCTGTGTGACCTCGGACAATTCCATAATGTTTCTGGGCTTAGCAACTTCTCTGAGAAGTGAGCCGGTAGGGAGGGACCAAGCTGTCTCAGGACTAAAACTTGAGGGTGAAGATACCAAGAGGTCTCCCCGCAGTGGGTACCAAAGAGCTGGGGAAAGAAAACCCCGTCTTGCCTACAGCTGGCTTCCTGCAGAATCCCCTCGGCCAGCCCTGGCCTATCATAACCCTGGACAGTGACACCAATGTCCTTACAATGTCCGGGACTTTAAGTTCCTTATGTAGACCCTTAGGAAACATGATAGAAAAGCTCAGTCAAAATAACCAGTTGCTATAGGGCCCACAGACGTCCACAGGGGGGAAGAGTGTTCAAGCATCTCTTTGAAGAAGTTAAGAAACCAACAAAGAGGGCGCCTGGCTGGCTCAGTTGGAAGAGCATGCGACTCTTGATCTCGGGGTCATGAGTTCAAGTCCCACGTTGGGTGTAGAGATTACTAAAAATCATAGTAATAATAACCACAAACGTAACAAGCAAGCAAGCAGGCAAACAAGCAAATGCTGTACTTTTCTGGGGAGTTTTCAAGAAGCTAAGATTAATGGGAACTAATCACCTTGCCCTGCCCTTGAGTGGTGAAGCCCGTCCCGTACGTTTACTAGCTCTGCAACTTTGGGCTGTTCCCTTCCTGGCGTGAGGGGTGGTGCAAATGTCTGTGTTCAGACTTTGCTTTTCAGAGAGGCCTTCTCTGCAGTGATTGTAAAGGAGACGGGGTTTCGATGTGCCGCTGGCTGGGTGGGGCCTGGCGTCCCTGGTCCCCAGGCCCATAGCCTCCCTGGTGGGGCCCCTGCTGGCAGGGGTGAGGACGGAGGGGGAGGAGGAGAGATGGTTTCTGCGTGTCTGTGCTAGTTCCCGTGGCTGTCCGGCAAGCTGTCACCAACTCGGTGGCTTCAAACCACAGAAATGGATTCTTTCGCCGTTCTGGAGGCTGGAAGTTGGAAATCAAGGTGATGTCAGGGCTCTGCTCCCTCAAAGGCTCTGGGGAGAATCTACCCTTGCTTCTTTCAGCTTCGGGCAGCTCCTGGCATTCCTGGGCTGGTGGTGGCATCGCCCCCACATCTGTCTCCATCTTCCCCTGGGCTCTTCCTTATCAGGACATTTGGCAATCCCACTGGTAACCTGGGATGATGTCGTGTCAGGATCCTTCCCTTAGTTACATCTGCAAAGGTAACATCCACAGGTTGGAATGAGGGGATAAGGGTGCATCTTTTGGGGGGGGCACCTTTGAACTCACTGCAATGTCTAAACACTGTGCAGAGTTTCCTTGTGTACTTTTTACACGCACCTGCCAGGAGGATATCATTCTCATTTTTCAGAAGAGAAAACCAAGGCCGCAGAGGTGTGGTAACTTGTCCAAGTTCGCACCATCAGGAAGTGGCTGGACTTGGATGGAAAGGTAGGGCTTCATCACCCAGGCCAGAGGGAAGGGGATGGCACGTGGAAGGTGTTGGGGGACGATGCAGACTGGCCCAGGGAGGGGCTGTGAGCAGTTCTGCATCGCTGGAAAGGTGAGTGTGTGCGGTCGGATGCTGGGAGGTGAAGGAGAGCAGGGCGGGTCATTCCACCGTTGATCCTTGGACAACAGCCTGAGGGTTTGAGTTTGATCCGGAGGTCAGAGGTCGGTGAGGAGTCCTCGAGGAACTTTTGATCTCCAAGCGGATGATCACAAGCACGGCAGATGTCTGGGTTGTGTGGAAGCTGGTTGGAGAGGGGTAAGCCCGGAGGGGGCAGGTCGGGAAGATGGTAATGGACAGTGGTGGTGAAGACGGAAGGTGGGGGGTGGGGGGAAGGTGCACGTGAGTTGGGGGCAGGCACAGGTGACAGGATTCCAGGACTCATGAAAACAGAGAATTTCAGGGAACCAGGAAACTCCTGGATGGGCTGCTGAGTGTCTTGTGGTGCCATTAACTGAGTGGGGGACACAGGAGGAAGAACGGGGCAGCAGGACACTGTGGAGAGCTCTGAGCACTGTGTCTTCAGTTACGAGTCAGGCCCTTCCCCACACGTGTCCTTGCGGGGGGTGCAGGGTGCAGGAAAGACCGGGCTCTGCAGTCAGAAGGCCCATGTGAGCCTTCCTCGGGAACCAGGCGGTGTGAAGAAGGATGTTCCAGGTGTGGCCTGGAGGGCCCCCGCACATCTGGCTTTGGCAGGCACCCTCCCCCATTAGGCAGTTCTGTGGTGTGGCTCTGCGACTTGTTCTTGGGCGCTCAGCCCCAACCTGTTTCTCAACACACCCAGCAATTAATAAATTCCCTTTCTGCTGAAGCTGGCCACGCGGGATTCTGTTCCTTGTAACTGAGAACCCTGGGCAGTACCAGTGGGCTTAGGGGCGAGGGTGAGCAAGAGGAGCTGGGGGCCTGTGGACAGGGGCCTGTGACATGGGGTTCCAATGGGTCTCACGGTATCAAAGGCTTTGGGGCCATTGGCCGTAGGGATGAGACTGGGGCCCCGGGGGTGGGGACACAGGTCGGGATCATAAGCACTTCGGTGGCCGGCAGGTGCATTCCGGGTGGGTGTGGAGGCCTAGGAGGTTATTAAATGTGACCCCAGGGAACAGTTTAAGGGATGGAAGGAGCAGAGGAACCTCTGAAGGAAGAGGGTAGGGAAGATAGAGAAAACAATGTCGGGAAAATAAGAAAGAAGAATCTAAAGAGGGAGTAGTTACTGCGTCAAAGGCTGCAAAAATTCACTTGAGACAGGGTTGAAAATGACACTTTGGGGGCTCAGTCGGTTAAGCCTCTGACTCTTGATTTCCGCTCAGCTCATGATCTCACGGTTCATGAGTTGGAGCCCCATGTTGGGCTCTGTGCTGACAGTGTGGAGCCTGCTTGGGATTCTCTCTCTTTGCCCCTCCCCCACTCACGCTTGCTCTCTCTCCCTCTCTCTCTCTCTCTCTCTCTCTCTCTCTCTCTCTGCTCCTCCCTCTCCCCCACCTCAAAATAAAGAAATAAAAACCTTTAAAAAAAAGAAATGATGCCTTGTGCTTGGCATTTAGAAGGACAGGGTCACTGGTCGGTGAGACCAGAAGCAAGGCTGGAGAGGGTTGCGGAGGTGGTAGGGGAAAAGGAAGGTAGCCTATCCTTCTAGAGACTGACAGTGGAGGGAAGAGAAGGAATAGGTACAGCTGAAGGAGAGAGCAGGGCCGCGTTCCAGGCTGGGTGCAAGCAGCTGCCGTGATCGGAGCCTGCATGTGGACGGTGTCAGGATGACCTCGGGTTAACGCACCCAGGTCGTTAGGGCGCATATTCTTAGGTACTTGAGGGTCTCTGGCACTATTGCAATGGTGTCTTCTCTTTAAGTCACATCTTCAACTTGTAGAACAAAGAGGTCTTGCCAGCATTGGAAACTCAGTTGGACAGTTGGGATTAAAGTAACTTGAGTGTGGACTGAGGTTTTAAAGCCTGATGGGAACCTGGGTCCTTGTTTTTGTTTTTTCTCTGTTTTTGTTTTTTTAAAAGAAAAATTTTTTTTTTTTTTAAGAGAGAGAGAGAGAGAGAGACAGCGTGAGCAAGGGAGGGGCAGAGAGAGAGGGAGGCACAGAATCTGAAGCAGGCTCCAGGCTCTGAGCTGTCAGCCCAGAGTCCGATGCAGGGCTGGAACCCACAAATCGCGAGATCATGACCTGAGCCGAGGTCGGATGCTCAACCAACTGAGCCACCCAGGTGCCCCTGTTTCTGTTTTTAATCCAAAGTGTTCTGAAGATGAGGTAGACAGGGGCATAAGTTGTATATGGATTGGGGAGGCACAGGGAGCAGGGATTGAGTCCACCTGGATCCAGATTAGAAGCCATTCTCCCTGTGATCCCTCAGTGTGGACATAGCCCTACTGTCTTAGACCTGTTGCTCTGTCTGACCCCAGTGACGGCACCGTGGGGCCTATTCTAGCTGCTGCTTCTGGTCCTTCCCCTCCCCGCACCCCTCCTCTTCCTTCTCGACATTCTTTTCCTCAAATGTGTCCAGTTTACGGTTCTCTCTTTGGACTATGACCTTACACCTCACTCACCTGGGTCTTCTCTTTTTTCTCTGTGTCTTCACTCTGCCTCAGGGATTCTTAGCTATTTTTCTACCATGGGTTCCACTGGGGTCCATGATCCCTGCTCAGGAGAATGTTTTCATTATTTAAGTTTATTCATTTTGAGAGAGACAGAGACAGTGCGAGTGGGGGAGGAGTAGAGAGAGAGAGAATCCCAAGCAGGCTCCGCACTGTCAGCACAGAGCCCGACTCGGGGCTCGAACTCATGAAACCGTGAGATCGCGACCAAAGCTGAAATCCAGAGTTGGACACTTAAGCGACTGAGCCACCCGGGCGCCCTGTGTTTTTAAATATATAAAAATAAAGTATGTAAGATTATAAAGGAAATCAATTGCATTAAAATATAGCTATCGAGCTTTATGTTAAAAACAAAGCTGTGACATGTGACGTGTGTTTCTTTCTTAACGCCTCAAGTGACACAGCCTCGCAGTGGGCCCAATAACTCCCATGACTTCAACACGGTGATGCGTAGAAATCTTTCGAGCTGTTTGCCACGAGGCTGATAGGATATGAAAACATCTGCAACTTCTTTTGGTGACGAGGACCCAGTTTTTACTGATACCTGTGTGCTTGTGGCTTGCAGTGAGCACCGAAGAAAACGAAGAAAACATTAACGTTCAGTTAGAGGTCCTCTGAATTCTGTTCAGGAACTCCTTGGAAGGCTGTGACCCAAGGTTCAGAAGCCCTGGCCCCAGGGCTCGGGATTCCATTGTTGATTTCTTCCTTCCTATTGTTCTTAAATGACCCAGAGCCAATTCTCATTTAGTCCATAGGCAATGAACTGATAATAGTGATCACGTTCCATCCCACTCAGGTGGGGGCAGCCAGCGAGGCCCTGGGACATGCACTGCTTTGTAGTTTGTGGGACAAGGACCTCACGGTGGAGCTGGAAGGGAACACTGGTGCCCTTGGAGTCAGATCAATTTAAGGATGGAGGTAAAGCACCTCAGGGGAGGGTGCCAGCTCAGCACTGACCTCGGTCCAGAGAGCGGCCCGTATTCACCACGCGCACACACACCCACACACGCACAGCTGTACACACGGTACGGAAAATGGTGACACTGGCATCCGCTAGAGCGAGAAGCAGGGCCAGGCCCCAGTCACGAGGTACCTGGCGTGGGACCCTCTCCTACAGTCGCTCAGCAGTGGGCTGCCCCCGCCCACCTGCCTCACCCTCTCTGGCCCCGCCGCACAGCTTGCCAGCTTTCTTCTCCCTGGGGGAGGCAAGTTCATTGTTAGAGCTTGTCACCCCGTTTTTCTCGCGTCGCCTTTGTCTCCTGGGGTGCCTGCCTGCCTAGTTCAGGGCCTCCCGGCTTCCTGCTCTTTCTTCTGTGCTCCCTCTGTCAGCCAAAGTAACCCTTATCTGGCTAAAACGTGTCAAGAACACCGCTGAAATCCACCTGTACACAGGAATAGGAGGAGCTCTAAGGCCCAGAGAAATCAGAGCCAGCAACCAGGAATTCCTGGGCCTGACATGTGGGAGGCGCTCAGCGAGTGTTTGCCTAATCGAGTTATCGGGTAAAGAGCCCCGAAAGCTCCCCAAAGCCTCTTCTGGCATTTCCAGCAAGGTCACCATGTATCCCTCACCTTCTCTAATTAAGCTGGCTTTTCCTCAAGTGCCCGCTGTTCAAGGTGAACAAAATGTTTTCAAGCAGTGTTGCTGGTTTTGTTTGCAACAGTATTTCTCAGTATCATGCTTCACCCACTGTGTGGGGTAATTAGTTTTGTGCCGAAGGAAGGGAGTGAGCATGGGAGGCGGGCGCGGGATGGGGGTGGTCAGCCCCCATCCACCATCGTCTCGTGGAAGGCGGCCCGTGTGAGGGGGCATCTGTACGGGGCACCCGGAGCCCACAGGACTCTTTCAGGAACCCCTCCAGCACCCGGCACGATCCTGCTTTCTTTCTCTGGGTGAGTGTCTTGACGGGCTGGGTGGTCTTTCTGTTCTCTGGTTGTGCACCTGACTCAGTGCCACAGTGTACTGGCGGACTGTACGGGTTCTCAATTTTTTAAAGTTTATTTATTTTGAGAGAGAGAGAGAGAGAGAGAGAAAGCTTGCACGCTCGTGGGAGGGGGGCATAGAGAGAGGGAGAGAGAGAAACCCAAGCAGGCTCTGTGCTGTCAGCACACAGCCCAACATGAGGTTCGATCTCACGAACCAAGAGATCATGACCTGAGCCAAAATCAGGAGTCGGACGCTTAACTGACTGAGCCACCCAGGTCCCCCCAGGTTTGTTTTTTTTTTTTCTTCTTCAGAGAGACAGAGAGAGAGAGAGACAGTGTACATGTGAGCATGGTGGGGGTAGGGGCAGAGGGAGAGAGAATCCCAAGCAGGCTCCACGCTCGGTGTGGGGCCTGACTCGGGGTTCGATCCTACGACCCTGAACATGAACTAGGACGGATCATGAACTGAGCCAAAATCAAGAGTCCTCTCAACTGACTGAGCCACCCAGATGCCCTCCAGGTTCATTGTTTTGATTCTTTTCTCACAGGAGAACTTTGTATTAAGGCAGATAGGCCCATTTTTTTAATGATAGAAATTGCTAATAGTTAGCAAACGCTACTCTGTACCAGGCGTAGTGATAAGCCTGTCACACCCGCCATCTCATTTAATCTCCCATATGCAGCCAGAGAGATCCTTTCACAGTAGAAATCACATCCTGTCCCTCCCCAAAGACCCAGGCACACTTGCCGTCAGGCCCACACCACGTCCTGCAAGGCTCCTGTTCCAGCTGCACCCCTCTCCCCACTTCCCCTGATCATCACCCTCCTTGCTGCTCCGGAACTGGACAAGAAGGCCCTGCCGCAGGGCCTTTGTACTGGTTCTTCCTCCCGGGCCCTGCCCAGAGCACCCCTTCACTTTATTAGGCCTTCTGTAGCGTCTCTTCAGAGAGACACTCGCCCCATCCCAAATATCACTCGTTAAGCTCTGCTGACTTCTGTTCCTTTCTAATAGAACTCAGCACCCTTAGCCATTTTATTATTAATCTATTTGTTTGGTTGTTTATTACTGATCTCCGCACTAAAAGCAAAGCTCCATGAGAGCAGGGACCCTGCTTTGTTCACTGCTTTATTTCCAGCACCAAGAGCCGTACCTTCAATGTGAATAAATATAGAGCCAATGAATAAATAAATGGATGAATATTCACAAAACCCCATAATGTGAGTGGTACTATCACCGCCATGCTAGAGATGAGAAAACTGAGGTTTAGAGAGACTGACCATATTCTCAGGGTCATAAAACTAATGAGCCGTCTGGGACCAGAGGTCAAAATGTCTTGTCTCTGGGGTCTAACTCTTAGCTTCTGTGCTAGCTCACCTCTCTCTGCACTTTTAAGTGCCTGCCAGTGTTTTTATGTGAAAACCCTATTTTCCTGAGACACTCCGAGAAAAAAGCCATTCGATGGGTGACTCCGTTTGGAAAATACTGCAAATTACATTTCCTGCTTGGTGGCCTAAGAAAGGCTCTGAAAAGTCCCGCAGTAAAAATCCTGGTTGAACTTCTGTAATCAGTGTTTCCCAAAGCATTGACTGTAGACATCTTGTATTTATTTATTGGTGTGTGTAACATCTATTAACATATTGCAAAGCTTACCTTGGAAGCAATAGCTTTTATCCTTGCAGAGAGAAGCAGATTGTCTGGTACAGGATTCCGGGAGCTCTCTCTGGGTTGGCTGCGGTGAGAAGTCTGGGACCAGGGCTTCCTCTCCTAGCAGGAGGGCCTGTGCCTGAAGTCAGCGTCCCACAAAGCTGGCACCTGAACCCAACATGTTTGCTCACCCACTGTCATGTTCACCCCCAAACCAGGAAGGCAGCAGTGAGGCTCCTGGCCCCTGTTAGCTGCACCCCGGCCCAAGCATGCTTCTCTACAGAGATCTGGGCACGAGCTCATCTTCTGCCCTTTGATTCCTGTACAGGTGACACTCGGTGTTTCTCCTGAGCTTCTTAGAGAACAATTCCTTAGGTGTGCCTCTCAGAGACATCAACCCCACAAACCTGGCCTTGCTCTCTTACTGTCTCATTTCTCCCTATTGGAATTTTCACCTAGAGGAACAGGGACACTCCCTTACCCACTTGTGTCCTCTCGGCCACCAACTCGGTGTTGAACACACAGTCGATGGTAAATGCCTAGATCATTCTTGTTGGCTTAATTGTGATGATCCCGCATGTTGCACGGTTTGGAGCAGAGAAGGATAGATGGTGATGTTGTAAACCTCTTAATTCATTGCCAGAGCCGCCTCACCCCTGCCCTGAGCAAAGGAGAAAGATGCCCCAGAGGCAGAGAAGACTATGGAGGGAAATGTATGTAACTGACTGCATCTTTGTGTTCCTGGCAGGGCTGGAGCCAGTCAGCGTCCCGATGTGTTCATTTTTATTGGTTTTGATGGTGATTTGATGTCATCAGGGATTCAGGTCTCACGTTCGTCCCTGCGATCATCTGAATAGCACTGGTGACGGGGAAGGGAAGAGCAGAGACAGGCACCCATAGGCAGCCTGGATCGGACCGTATAAATCTGGGAGGAGGGAGGGGGCCGGACAGCCTGGCCTTCCCAGCTGGCACACGAGGCTGAGTGGAAGCCAGCGACAGGCAGTGGAGCGGGAGGCGTTGTGCCTTCACCCCAAGTGACCATGAAAGGGGCCATGCGAGTCTCAATCATGTTCCTTCTGGTGACTGTGTCGGACTGTGCCGTGATCACAGGGGTAAGTCGTCCAACTTCCTCTACGCCCTGGGTTTGGGGGGGGATGTCAGGGTCTGCACGGGATGGGAGCCAGCGACCATGCAGGGGGCAAGCCAAAAAAACTGGGGCGTCAGCCGGCATTTTAGAGAGGTGTTCCACATGATTTTCGGATTAGTTAGACCTCACTCCACTAGACAGGATCCACTTTTGAGCAGCTGTGTGTAAACCAAATCTAATTTCCAACTGCATTAAGAGAACATCAAACATTTTGACGTTTCGACCTCTGGTAACATGAAGATTCCTATTGTGTAATAAGAAATTCCTCTCTAAAGTGGGTTAGCACCCCTTGATTTATCTTTTGTGAAAATTTTGGTTTTCATATACAATGTGGTCCACATGTCAAGTTTAGTTTACACAGCATGATGACTTGATTGAACGCAGTGACCTTATTAGCTTTCATTGGGGGCATTTAACCTCTGCTTTTTCCACTCTTAAGAAAGGTTGCCTTGAAATTCTTTCTTCCCTTTATTTTTTATGTATTTTAGCCGTGCCCAGTTCTGATAAGAACATTTGGCTGGGTGCACCCAAAAACGAGCATCGGGTACCAAGCAGAAATCTCGTCTCCCAAGGGACGTTTGCCACACACAGGCGCTGCCTGTCTTAGAATTCAAAACACTCGGATTATGGTTCTCTTGTAGCATTTTGGCTTTAACCGGAACCACCCTCAAATGTGTTACAGTGGTGGGACCATTCTTACTAAAACAGAGAGTAATACTTTACCAGAGAGCTTTCCAGATAAAAGCCGCTAGAGGAAAAAAAAAAAAAAGAGGGAAATTTATTATTTTTTTCCGAAGTCCCTCAACTTTTTACATAGAGAATGAAAACGTAGAAAAATGCCAAACAATTCCTGGAATCGTATTAGTTTTAATGTTCACAGAAAGGAAAACTTCTTTCTTCTCCTTTTTAAAGGAAAAAGACTGAGTTTCAAAGACGAACAAATATTAAAGGCAAGTCAATGCTTTTGAGACCCGGAGCATGAATAACACTGTTAGGGCAAAATTATACCTAATGAATGTCAGCCTCTGAATCTTCCTACTGTGTAGCTTGACCATCGGGGAGGCTGAGAAAGAGGGACAGAAGCCACCGAGAGGGATGGGGGCTGAGGGTTCACGCTGATGCCCAGGTTACCTCACTGTGTGAGCTCCAACATCTGGCCGAGTGGCGGTGGGAAAATGCCTTTCTAGCAAACACTTCAGCTGGACCTTTTGAAAAGCACAGTGAGGGAGAAATCTAGGGTGGAAGGAAATGCATGGCAGACATGTGCAGGAGAGTGTGGGACCCAGTGCTGAGGGGGTCAGGACTTCCCTCCATTCTCCATGCCCAGGGGCTGCCCCGGGGGGACTCCCAAGAAGAGGCTGGTAGGACATCGTCATATGGCCTTGCTCCCTGCATAGTGACCATCCCAAATTCGGGCTTGGATGGTCCTTCCTGCCAGAGTGGGGACAATGATGTCCCAACTCTGTGGGAGAAGAGTCAGGTAGGGCCTGCTTGGCCCCAACCCTGGTCAGTGTGCGAGATGTACCCTTGCTGGGCTGGAGACCTGCATGGCCAGGTGACTGCCCCCTGCACCTCTTCTGGGTGACAAGCAGACCCTGCGCCCCCACTTTCCTTCCTGGGGCTGAGCCAGTGGGCAGCCTCCCGCTCCTGCCAGGTCCCAGGCAGGCAGCGAGAGCCTGCCCCATGGCCTTCTGTTGGAGAAGAGTGAACCAAAACCCACTTGTGAATCTCAGCTCAGATAAGCCACAAAGCTTTCCTGCAAGTGGAAAGATTGGGTGCTTCTCTATCGTGGCCCCACTTGAGTCTGGAGCAGCTCAGAGGTCGATTTTGTTTCAAGCAGGCTTGTGTGGCCTTCTTTTCAAATGGCAACTTCCAGAAACCAGGCAAGGCCGCCCAGCTCCTGTTTGGAGCCCAACCCAGAGGAGTCCATCCCTATCTGGGGTTCAAAGAGGCCTGCTGAGAAGCACTGGGGGAGACACCGCTTCTCAGGGGGCGCCGGCCCCCGGCTGAGGCGGGGATTCCGGTGAGGGCCGAGGTGGGGGCCAGCACCAACCCCGGGTGTGGGGTCAAGGTTGGAGAGTCTGGTCCCAGGAGACTCAGCACTGACCACCTAGGGGCTTGGGCCATCAATTCCCCTCCCGCCTTTGGGAATTCAAATTAATTTGATGTCACCCGTGTCCCTTGAGCATTTCCCAGTGCTGGAAGGGCCATGTCTCCTAACTTCTAAGGTTGTCAGGAGAGTTGCCTCCCTATTGGGCAGCCTCAGTGGAGCTTGGTTCGGGGGGGTGGTGGTCCTCAGATGCATTTCTGCTGCCCCGCGGAGGCCTGAGCATCCTGTCGTGAGCAGAGCAGGAGCAAGAATGAGCTGCCCAAGGTGTGAGGCCACCAGGGTTTTCGGATGTACCTCTTCCTTCCGGTTTCTCTTGAGGGGCGCTAATGGGCACTAACGACTCCTGTCTCCTCTCTCAGGCCTGTGAGCGGGATGTGCAGTGTGGGACGGGCACCTGCTGCGCCATCAGCCTGTGGCTGCGTGGGCTTCGGATGTGCACCCCGCTGGGGCGGGAAGGAGATGAGTGTCACCCGGGCAGCCGAAAGGTACTGCACAGACTTGCTCAGGGCAGAGAGCCGGCGACACAGCTGGGACTGGACCCCGATTTTCAGACTGACTCTAGGATCATCTTACGGGTGTTCGGCACTGCCTCCTTGCTTTTTGGAGAAAGCCTGGGGTAGAGTAGGGGGGCACTAAGCACACAGCCTGTTAGATCTGTGGGCTGGGACCCCAGCTGCTCCTCTGCTGTGTGGTCTTGGGCAATTAGCAGGACTTCTCTGGGCCTCGGGCGCTGTATACAACCAGGCGAGTAGAATGATTACCCCTGAAGTCTCTTTCAGATCTGAATATGAACTCAGATTCTCAAAGGATCCCGAATGGCCTGTGCCCCTGGACCCCTCCCTCAAGAATATGCAGTAATACTCATGGAAGGGCCTTCCATCCAAGGCCTGGTTAGGGTGAGGCAAGGCCCGTGCCCAGCGCATACACTTTAAGGAGGCGCTCACTCTTTGGGGCCCCAAGCACCTGACTCTCGCCCTGCTCCCAGCCCAGGGGGCATCGAAGGGCCACGAGGTCTTTGCTTCTGAACGGCCAGGTACGGGAGCAGCCACAGGTGTGTACGGGGACCCGTGTGTCTGTCACCTTCCCCGGCTTCCTGTGGTTCAGGAGTCCTTCGTGCTCTCCTGGGGGATATGCCTACACCGGGAGCCCTGGTTTCTTCTGGGGTCAGAGCATCATCCTGTAGTCACCCCCCCACCCCGCCATTGCAGCTGCTTGGGGAATGGGGGGGAGATGCAGCTGAGCCAAGACCCTCGGGACAGCACAGCAGTCCTTGCTGCGTCAGGGTGTGTCAGGTGGTTCGGCTGCAGACCTCCGTTCCCAAAAGGGACACCGGTGACAATATAACCGCGTGCCACTTTTCAGACTACCTGCTTTTGCAAATATATAGTTTAAACCTCTTCACAACCATTTGTGGTAGGTGCTATTATGAACCCATTTTGAGGATAATAACACCCATTTTTGAGACACCAAGATTAAAGGACTCGCCGGTTTTCACACCGCTGGGAAGTTGGCAGACCTGGGATTGGAACCGGGGGCAGTCTGACGCTGTCTGTGGTCACAACCGTTCCTATTCACCCTCTCTTGAGGAAGCCTCAGTGGTCTAGCCTCTGGGTGAGAGTCACGGGGCAGAGGCAGTGTCTGTCCTGTCCACGGCTGCGTCCCCAGTACCCAACATCAAGCGCACGCTAAGTGAACTGTAAGTGAGATTCAGTCAACGACCGTGTGTGCACGCATTCACGTGGGTGTGCATGCATTCACGTGGGTGTCAGGTCAGCGAGGGGACTTGGCTAGGCAGCTCTGGGACTTTAAGGTTGGAGCGGACAGCACAGTATTGTGGCCGATTACATCGTCTCGAGGGCCACATTGCCCGGGTTCAAATCCTGACTCCTCCCCAAATCAGCTGTGTGATCTTGGCATATCGCTCAGCCACTCTTGCCTCAGTTTCCTCCTCTGCAATAACTGATTGTTGTGCTGGGTGGAGGGGTGAGACACTGGGCAGGGCTGGGCTGGCCGGGGCCCCTGCGGGAAGCCCACCTCCCTTATGGTGAAGGTGTCATCGTGTTTCTCCTCTTTCTCCAGGTCCCCTTCTTCAGAAAACGCCAGCACCACACCTGCCCCTGCCTGCCCAACCTGCTGTGCTCCAGGTGCCCGGACGGCAGGTACCGCTGCTCCACGGACTTGAAAAACATCAACTTTTAGGAGCCTGGCTGTTGTCGGCACACACGCTGGGCCTCTGCATGAGAACAGCCTGTGGGGGGGGTGGGGGGTCTCTTATGGATTTTGATTTCTGCCACATGGCCCAGCTCCCCCACCACCCCGTCCCCAGTCCCCAGGCCCCAAGCTGCCTCCCCCCATCCCTCCTTCCTAGCCTACATCTGTGCATTCATGCAGACACCCGCACATGGTCCGCCAGGCTGGCCTGAGGGCGTCCCAGCCGAGGACCGTGGTCCTGGCAGCAGCTGTTACGGCTGGCTGAGGGGTTGTACGTGATCGGAAGGACACTGTTTTCCCTTAGCTCCTGCCTCACTCACCTGTCTGCTCCTTAGAGGTGACTTGTCCTCCTCCCCGGGCCCATCTGTCCCTCCTCCCGCATGTGCTCTCTGCCTGAACCTGCACAGCCCCTTGGGTGCGCTGCTCTGCGTCTCTGGCCTGAGCCTCAGGCCCTTTCTGTGAGGCCTGTGACTGTCAACCCGGGAGTCGGCCATCTTCCTTTGACTGACTAACCCCTCGGTTGTAGGCCACGGGCCCAAGGTCAGCCCTTCCCGGGGCGCAGTAGGCGGTGACCTCATGGCAGGCGTGGGAAGCCACCAGGCCAGTGCTGCATGGCCTGCGAACCCCTCCCAGCACGCCTTACCAGTTAAGCAGGGAAGCCCCCAATTCCTACTACCTCGCTCTAAAATGCAAGCGGCGGCCATTTGATCTAATCAGCTATTGACGTTTTAGGAGGCAATTAGGGAGTAACCTCAAACAGCTCCTTCCCAAGGACCGGTCCCTGGGAGCATGTCTGTGACCTTGAGGACCAAGGGCTTCTACCCAGCTGGTGGGGGGTGGGGGTGTCAGGTGGGGGGTGGGGAGGCAGCAGGCAGGGACACTGACTTTGGATACAGGCGTGCAACCACCACTGCGGGCCCAGGCTGCACAGGCACCACACCCAGAGACAGCGTCTTCTCCAGACAGTGAGGGCTTCCTGAAGTTCAAAGCTGTCTGTCTGGGAGTTGTGTCACTGGCCTCCATTGTCATCTAAAACACAGTCGCTCTAAGCCCCTCGCATCTGGACTCTGCCCCAGGCCCACCCAGGACAGCGTGGTGATGCCCGAGGCTGCAGAATAAAAGCATGAACAAGGGGCGAGCGGCTGTGGTGTTTCTGCTGTGTCAGGATGGGGACCCAGGGGCAGGGAGGGGGGCGGAACTGGGCCTTTTCCAGGTGGGGAAAGATGCCATTGCTGTCCTCCCATCTAGGGCAATCTTTTTGAGAAAGTAGATTCAGGGTATTTTTGAATGAAGGGTGACAAGTAGTGTGCACAGCGAAGGTGCCGCTCAGGTATGTGACTCAGGCGCGTGGCTGGGTTGGAGACAGGCAGGGAGCCGTGAGCCGGTGTCTGGGGAGGGACTCCACTGTGACAGGACAACTCCCGTTTCCGCAATTGAGTCCCCTTTGCTTGGTGTCCACCAGACCCCCACGTGTGGGGTGAAAAGTCCATATCAGGATGGCCCTGAGGCTGTGTCTGAACCCAGGGCCCGGAGCATCCCCTAAGTGCCAGGTTGCTGTCCCCATGGCCCCTCCTCACCTCAAGTCCTCGCCTAGAAAAAATGCAAAATGGAAGATGAAAGTACCTTGTATCCTGTGTTTCCCAGAAGCCTCCAAACGCATTGTTCCTGAGGTTCCTGAGGTTCCTGAGGCCCTGGGGGCTCCCGCCCTCCCTCGTTTATGCTTGATCTGCGAGAGCCTTGCTCAGGGGTGCTCAGCGCAGCCTTTACTGCAAGGCCACTCAGGCCAGGCCTGGGCCCCACTTAGGGGTCGTAGGTTTTGTTTTCAGCTCCTTTGACGGACCTTGTTGCCTGCTCTTGCTGACTTTTGCCCCTTCCTGCAGCCATGAATCTCTTGCCCAGGCTCTGGACAAGGCTCAGCTGCTGGACATAGAGCTCCTGTCCACGTCCGGGGTTCCAATCTGCCCATCCTTTTTCTGTGGGTCTCCAGATACTGCCCATGGCTGCCGCCGGTAGTGCAGGTGTCCCGGGCCTTTCCCAACCCTGCTGCGCCCCCTGCAGGCAGAGCCAGCCTGGGGGAGGTGCCGGCCACGTGTCTCAGCACAGTGGAGAGGGGGACGCCACCTGTAGCCCCATCCCTCCCCCCCCAGGGAGCTGGCCGGTCTGCAGACCCCAGTGAATCAAACAGGAACAATTCTCATTTTTTATACCGGAAGGCTGAGGAATGTATAATTGGTCTCTGCTCCAATTCCCTGCTGCATTTTCCCCCTAAAGACTGAAGAGCAGAAAGGGGAAGGTGGGAGGGGGTAAGAAAAGTGGATTTGTGAGAATTCTTTACATTCGGGAATAGGTTCTTCATAATTATAAAAAGAATCTACTTATGAGAATAATATGTCCATAACGAAGATGTGTTCCAGAAGAATCAAATTAGGCCAGGTTTAGGTGAAATGGAGACCCCTTCAGGATTCTGGCCCCTTCAGTGACAGCCTTACCTCCCCTCAATCTCGGGACCCTTCCTTCCCGACGGGTGGAGTCTGGTGCCATCTAGTGACCAATCTGGGGATGGCATGGAAGGGTCAAGATGCACCCTTCTCAAAACAGATTCCCCAGATGTCCCCAAGTGTTAGATTCAACCAGAGGCTTAGAGGGACAATTCTTCCACCTGTGGAAAGAAATCTGTCCCCCTAAGGAGCACAGGAGAAATAGTTGTCCCTATGGGTGCCGTCCCACCTAGATACCTCTTTCCTAGAAGCTGCTGTCGTCTTCCAGTGAGACATCTCTCCCAGCTTCTCCCGGAGTGGGACCACGGAGGTGGGCGGGGCCAGAGGATGATGGGATGCTCCTGCCCCCCACCTGTGCTCCTGGACACAGCCCTGGAGGCGCTGCCTCACCCCCCCCCCCCCCCCCGCCACCGAATCTCCACGTTCTCAGCTTCCACCACCCCCAGGATCAAATTCAGAAGCTCAAGAGCAATGTAGACTTTTTGTCTCTTCTCCTGTCCTTTCTCCCTGCAACCATGGCCAAGTCTAAGCAATCAGCCTGCCCAGCATGGCCTATGGCAACTGCTGCCAACCTATTCTCTCTGCCTCCAGTTTTCCCCGTAAAATCCACCCTGGCATCTCTACCAGTCATCTCTCTAGGCGGCACATTTACCTGGTCTGTGCTCCCCGACAGCGCTTCTCGGCCCCAGAAGGGAAAGCCCAAACCTTGGCAGGGAACGAAAAGCACCTGCCCACTCTTTCTCTGCTTCTTCCATGCTCCCCACCAGGCTTCCCGGCCTCAGGACTTGCCCACAGTGTGTGGAAGATGCCACGTGTGTCTTTGCCCAGGCTCTTCCTCTATGGGGAATGTTCCGCTTCTCCTCTGGTGTCTGGTGACTTCAACATCTCCTTCAAGAGCCGCTCAAGTGCACCCCTGCCCCCATTGCATCCATCAGAACAAAAACACACCTCAGGCACCGAGTTGGCACCTGCTGTTAGGGGACACCCGTGCCTAGGTCAGCTTCTACCCAAGAGAGAAGGAAGGGCAGCGCCTGAGTCCTGCTTGTGTCCCAGGGTTGAGTAGTGGGAACCGGGCCGGAGCACCTACAGGACGGATGATGGTGGCCTCTCCGGAGGCCTCTCCCCCAGCCTGTCTCTCCGTGGCCTCACTTCCCAGGACCTAAGCTCCACTCCTGTGCTCAACACGCAGCAGATTGCATCCCTGGGGCATGAGGCCCAGGGACTGAGAAGGACCCAGGCCTGCCGGTGGAGGTGAGGTGGAAGGAGGGCAGGAGCAGGGCTCTGGACCCAGCTCACGGCCAGGTGCGTGCACCTGCCTCACAGCCTGTCGGCCACAGACCCCTGCACTCACTGGGGCCAGAGACTGTTGTCTCACAGGGCTGGCTTCAGGGTATGGGGGCCAGGGTTCTTCTCATCACAGACCAAGCCCAGTACCAGGGTACCAAGCCCAAGTACCAGGGGATACTGAGTACATGACAAAGGATGTTGGTGGGCTACCTGCCTCCCGTGGCAGCTCCTCTCCAGACCCAAATTACACAAGGCCTTGCCCTCCTGCCGTCCACACTGTGGCCTGTCACTGATGGCAGAAGGGAGTTGGAGGAGGACGTGGGGGGGAGGGCCTGCGTGGCCCAGACCCCTCCCTACATCTTCAGGGTGGAGACACTGGATGTGGCAGCCTGGCTGGCTTTCAAGACCCAAGCCTGGATCCATGCTGTGGATGGGGAGGATGCTGGGACACCTCGGCAGATTGGAAGAGAGGGCCCCCAGGGGATTGAGAAGTTTCTGGTCATCTGAAGTAGAGCCCCGGTCGATTAACTAATTAATTCATTACCAGTTTATCAGCTAAGGGGTCCCTTTGTTGTATGGTAAACAAAGGACCATGAGCTGCTGGAGGACAGAGACCGTGGTTGTTTCCTGTGTCTTGTGCCCGGCCTAGAGCTGTGCTCAAGAGACATTTTCTGAATGAACGAACGAATGAATGAATGAAAAGCAGCGACGGCGCTTCCTGGGGGGAGGCGGGCTGGTGAGGGTCTCAGGGGTCTCTGGGACGTGGGCTTCTATAGCTGCCACCTCCCACAGACCCTCTCCTCCCAGAGTCCCCACACCCCAGTGCTCACCCCACCGTCTCCTTGCAGGTTCTTCCTCACCGGGGGAAGGGCCTCGGGGGCCCTGGAGATGGGGAGAGCCATACACAAAGTCAATGGCATCCCTGAGGGTCCAGGAGGGGCCCCCCCAGGGCAGAGCAGCAGTGGGAAAGTGCAGAACTGCCCTTGTTTGTGAGCGTGAGAATCTCGAATTACACAAGTTACATCTACTTCTGCTGGATGGACTTTGTCATGGTGGAAGAAAAACAAAAAAAGACCCTCCCATCTAAGAGAATGGTAGTTGAAGGTAGGGCAGAGGAAGGGGACCTGGCAGGGGAGATGTCACCAGTCCGAGGCTCTCGCTGAGCTGAGCAAGAGGAGGGCCTGAGGGAAGCCAGGCGGGCCAGCACGGGGAGCCCTCCACATGGGGGATGAAGGGCCAGACACAGACTGAGCCGAGGGCAGAGGGCAAGCCTCCAAGGGCAGGCAAGGGCCTGAAATGCTAGAGGCTTGATTCCCTGGAAATCTGCTGCTAAGCCCTACTCCGTCTGAATGTTGAACGATGACCTCGAGATAGTAGATTGGATAGGATTCCAGCTGGGGGACACAGAATAAGCACACGAGGGCGTGTGGATCCCTACCTCTCCTATGCACTTCTCCCATCTCGGAGACTCTGGCCACCAGGCTCCGGGGGAGGGGGGGAGCACCGAGCAGAGGCGAGACCCGAGGAGGAAGCAGGAAGCTCCCCTCGGCCAGAGAGAAAGGTCGCTCAGCGGAGGTTCAGGGCTGGGGAGCCGCCTCAGAGCAGAGTTTGCACAGCAAACACGCTGTTGCACTTCGATTGTGCATTACCCAGGATGGCTTTGGTTGGGGGCGGGGTGAGGGGGGCCAAGGCCTTGGCATTCTTGCTCTCCCAGAACTTTGACAGTGATAAACCCTGGGAGCGAGAAATTGCTACTTGAAAATTTGCCCTGTGTCTGACCTTGGACCAGCCCAAGAGTCAACCTGGAAGAATTCACCTGGAATGTGCCCAAAACTCGGATCCCACCAGATGAGGAGGGGAGCACGGGTGGTCCGGGGCCCGCTTTCTGTAGGGATCTCTTCCACCCTTTCCCGTGGGGAATTAGAAGGAAAAGTGAAGAACCACCTTCCCACAAGCAACTTTCCTCCATCATCTGGAAATAAAAGATGCTGTACCCATCCAACGGAGTATTATCCAGCCATAAACAGGAACCAAGTAGTGCTACGTGTCACAACACGGACAGGCCTTGAAAATACCGTGCGAGGGAGCCTGGGTGGCTCAGTCGGTTAAGCGTCTGACTCTTCACTTTGGCTCAGGTCATGATCTCAAGGTTTTGGAGTTTGAGCCCTGTGTTGGGCTCTGTGCTGACAGTGTGGAGCCTGCTTGGGATTCTCTCTCTCCCTCTCTCTACCCTTCCCCTGCGTATGCTCTCTCTCTCTCTCTCAAAAATAAATAAATAAACTTAAAAAATATATTATTAAAAAATTTTTAATGTTTATTTTTGAGAGGGAGAGACAGACAGACAGAGCATGAGCTGGAGAGGGGCAGAGAGAGGGGGAGACACAGAATCTGAAGCAGGCTCCAGGCTCCGAGCTGTCAGCACAGAGCCTGATGTGAGGCTTGAACTCGAGAACTTTGAGATCATGACCTGAGCTGAAGTCGGACGCCCAACCTACTGGTTCACCCAGGCACCCCTGATTCTGTTTTGAAGGAGCTTTCTTTTATTCATTTTCTTTTCTTTTCTTTTCTTTTTAACGTTTATTTATTTTTGAGACAGAGAGAGACAGAGCATGAACGGGGGAGGGTCAGAGAAAGAGGGAGACACAGAATCCGAAACAGGCTCCAGGCTCTGAGCTGTCAGCACAGAGCCCGACGCAGGGCTCGAACTCACGGACCGTGAGATCATGACCTGAGCTGAAGTCAGCCGCTTAACCGACAGAGCCACCCAGGCGCCCCTCTTTTATTCATTTTCATGTTGGGGAAAGATTAGGCTTCCCCCTCAGCTCTCTTGAGGCCCCTTTCGCCAGCCACTGAGGACTTCTTCTCAAAGTTTACAAAGAAAGGACCTGGTGGAGACTGCAACCAGCTACAAGCCTGAGGGCGCAGGGGTTGGGCCTCAAGAAGACCATTTGGTTCAGCCCACAGGAGGGACACGGTTTATGGCCCTCTGTCCAGAAGATTCTTTCTTATCTTTGCCTCTACCTACTTGGAAGTCCTTGTTGCCCCATGGACCACAGGGACATTTGTTTCATTTAAATATTAGTGCACTTTGGGTGGCTCAGTTGGTTAAGCATCGACTTCTGTTCAGGTCACGATCTGGCGGTTGGTGAGTTCGAGCCCCGCGTCGGGCTCTGTGCTGATAGCATGGAGCTTGGAGCCTGCTTCGGATTCTGTGTCTCCCTCTCTCTCTCTGCACTTTTCCCACTCACACTCTGTCTCTCTCAAAGGTAAAAAAAAAAACAAAACAAAAACATAAAAAAGAAAACATGAGTGCACCTTGGAGGAAAAGCCTGAGTGTTGCCCTCAGAAGGGATCAGAGTGACCACAGCACCTCCGCTTGTACGAGGCAAGAGAAAACTCCTGGACAAAGTAAGGGAACCTTTACTTTGGGGCTGAAGACTCGTGAGGAGGATTAAGTGGGTCTAAACAGAGAGAAACACTGATGAGTAAGAAGCCGTGGGCACAGTTCTGACAGAGACAAGGCGTGGAGGAGCCTGTGAAATTCTGTCACAAAACTAAGTCCTGAAGACTAAGTAAACAAACATGTTGAATGGCGGCTTGACATTTTCTTGTCATTTTGCATTTTGCTCTGTTGGCATTTCTCATGGAATTAGCAGCAAAGTTACCTTGCTTATGTTCTCTGACAAGTAGCACAGCACAGTGGTTCATAGCGCAGACTGTGCGAGTTTGAACCCTGGTCAGGCTACTTACTAGCTAGGGACTTTGGGCAAGCTACCAAACTTCAGTAACGACCTGTGTCCCCATCTGTAAAATGGCAATGATAATAATAGTACCTGCCTTTTAGGGTTGGTGTTTATTTATGTTTATTTATGTATTTTTGAGGGGGTGAGGGGCAGAGAGAGAGGGAGAGAGAGAATCCCAAGCAGGTTCCACACTGTTAGCACAGAGCCTGACACGGGGCTCAAACCCATGAACCATGAGATCATGACCTGAGCCAAAACCAAGTCGGATGCTTAACCGACTGAGTCACCCAGGCACCCCACTCTTTTGTTCCTTTATAAAAACATCTCGGACAGTCAGCACCGGGATCCCCCTGCCCAGTGCCTGCCCCTCTTGTAACCGGCTCACTAGGCCAACGTTCTCTGGAGGCATCTCCTGGATGTTCCCCAGAATTGGAACGTGGTAGGAAGAAATTGCAGTTTGTCCAGATCGTGTTCTGTTAGTATTACGAAGTTCAGAGGCACAGGTGTATGGAGGCAGAGCTCAATAACAGCTCCGTTTGGGAACATAGATACGCAAATCTTATCTAAGTGCCTCTTAATACACTTGCTTAATGTGCTTGCTTAAACACATGAGTCACTGTTTTAAAGCCAAATGAATGTTTGCTCAATATGGGCTATGATCTTAATACTGTGCTACTCAATCTCTTTTTTTCCTAGAGCATAAGGAGGGTGGGCTCTGAATTCCATCCTGGCTCTTCTCAAATTGGGTTCAGATTAAACCTGCCAAAGCATGTCTGTGCCTGGTACTGGGCAGATATCACCATAACTGGTGGCTGCCCCCCAGGGGCAGGCAGTACTGGGAAATGTCATTTGCCCATAAACTTGCAGTTCCCAAGCTTCCCAAAGGAAGATGTCAAAATGCTGAGTCCTGGAGACTAACCCCAACCTTTGGAGGAAATCAATTAGTCGTATAATGAAGTTGTGATTGTCCTTCCAGGGGGTAGAGAGGCTAGTTTCCATTAGGAAAAGCTGCAGTCAAGCTAGGGTATGATCTTAAGGTTAAAACAACAACTAAGAGGGGCGCCTGGGTGGCTCGGTTAGTTGGGCATCCGACTTCAGCTCAGGTCATGATCTCACAGCTCGTGAGTTCGAGTCCCGCGTCGGGCTCTGTGCTGACACTGGGAGCCTGGAGCCTGCTTCGGATTCTGTGTCTCCCTCTCTCTCTGCTCCTCCCCCGCTTGTGCTCTGTCTCTCTCTCTCAAAAATAAATAAACACTTAAAAAAAATTTTAAAAACAAATAACAAGGACTAGCAAGATAGGAGGGGGCTGGAAAGGGGTTGTGTGTGGCTATGCCTGCTCCTGCATCTGTCCAGAATTAGGTTTCAAAGGGGGCACTATTGCCCCCATGGAAACCTCCATCATCAGCGTGGCAAAACAGGAAGAGGAACACGAAGACGGGGTGACAGTGGAACAGAGAGAGGAGACCCCTCTAAGGGGCTGTAATTTCTGCTCACTTCCAGGCCAACAGCTGGACCCACATCTGGATGCTAGAAAGCCCTGCAGGTGAGCAGACGTGCTCGGTGCCCCGAGGCCCGAGCCAGAAGGCAAACACATGTCCTTCTTGTGCTCCCCAGGCCCCCAGCTGGGGCCCAGCTGGGAAAGGGAGGGACAGGGATCTGACCCACCAAATGGGATGCTCCGTGTCTGGAGGGAGTGTTAGGGAGTCAGGCAACAGAAAAATGGGGCCCGGCCCTCGGCTAGGGGTCCCCTACTCCGGAACGTGCTGGGAGCAGGTATTTTAGTGAGTAGCGCCTTGGGCAGGCAGCCCACACTTGCTCCCAGGTGCACCCCTCAAACATTTGAGAGCGCACTGTGCCAGGTGGATCACGTTAGTGTCCAAGAAGGGACACTGAGGAGAGACCCAGGTGCAGACACAGTGAGGCAGGGTCAGAGGGAAGACCTAAGGAGTGTTCTCAGGGGGAACTAAGCCCTGGGGAGGACACGGTCCCTGCCAGGCAGTCAGGCCCTGCTGGAAGCCGAGCTATCCAACCAGCCTGATGGCAGGGCCCAGGCGGTGGACGGATCGGGACGGCAGGGTGGCCCATAGACAGCGAAGCTTCTCGTACTCCCGCTTTTATGTAATTTGGCCTTAATAAAGTACCTGGGGAATTGCCCTTGACAGGCCCCCCGGGAAAAGAACTATTGGGGAAAGAAATAAGTTTCCGCAAGGAAATTGTGCCCTACATTTAGCCCTTGCCACCCCCTGTGAAGACTCTTCTACCTAAAGGAAGGAGAGCTTCATATATTTCTCAGCCAAGGAAGGAACAAATGGATCTGAAAGCCCCACTCCGGCAACAAAGGAGTGTACCTATGGGCACAAGTTACTCCAACCCCTAGGCCCCCTTGGCCCCCGGGAGGCATTCCAGATGATGATTGAACCTAGTCGGTTAAAGTACAGAATGGTTCGTTAGTTCCTAGGTGCATCGTCTCTCTGAGAATGTATGAGGCGAGGGTTCCTAAGGCCCTCTTGGCCCACTCCTGGCACCTCAGACCGAGGCGAACACTTTTGTTCCTCAAGCCACAAGTGGTTCAGGGAAACAACTAAGAGGTCATGTCCCTGCAATTGTTCCACTTGAGGTGTTGGGAGATAGATGACCTTCATGAAAACGGCAAAGCAAATGCTTTCTAGATTATAGATAAACGTAGATACATAATGAAAATAATGTAAGAAATTAATCAATAAGCAAAGGGCAGGAGGAAACGTTGTGAGAAAATAACCATGTTATTCCCTAAAGGGTGATTACACATAGGAACATTTATAGAATTAGGTAATGCTAGAAAACATAGATGATGCATGCTATAAGGAAATTGCTAGCAAATGTAATGTCACGTTTGCCACAATAAAGCAGCCAGTTCAACACACTGCTGTGGCCTGTGTCCATTTTTAGTTTAATTTATTTATTTTTCACTTTTTTGCTAACATCGTTCATCCTTCGGGAACCCCTGGACGTGCTGGAGCTGGATTCTGGCAAGGCCCCAGCTGGAGACAGACAGGCGAGAAGGTTCTTGCTCCCTGCTGCAGTCCTGTGTGGACAAGATGGGCCCCCGGCCCCTAACTGGCAAGGGGCTGCTGTGAAATTACTCAGTGGTGCACTATCAGTGGTTTGCTCTCAGGATATTCATTTTCTCCCTCTCCGTAGGGCCCGTGGGTGCCTCTGTGCATTGGAAAGCCTGCCTATGGTCACCATGCCCCTGGACGGCCTTCGCCCTCCTAGGAGACCCGGGCTGGCAGGGACATGCGGAGACAGCCTGATGGCAAAGCGGGTAGGCCAGCAGGGGCTTTGCTGGCTTTCCCTGGGGATGCCCTGAGCCCTTGGGCCGCTGAGGACAATCAGAGTGGGGTCCCCAGCCTCTCCTGCCCTCCTTCCCAGCCACGTCCCTCCCCTTCTCCCACCTGCTTTCTTGCCTCCACGAGGTGCTCTGTCCTCTCCCTGCCCTTCCAGCTGGTGGTCTGATCCCTCCTGGTGGCACTAGGGCCAGGCTGCAGATTCTCAGCTCAGCTACCTGAGGGGTCAGGCAGCTCCCAGGGTCTGTTTCCATACGTGATGTGGGGGGACAATAATTCTCGCTGCCTCACAGGGTTGTCACGAAGAGTACCTTCCATGGTGGTGGCCAGCATCTGGTGGGTACCGAGCGTCCTGTGCCCCATCCCAGAGCCTCTGGATGGGAATTGCCAGAGAGGGGGCCTGGAAAGCCGGGGTTTTTGCAGCATCAAGAATGCTTGGAAAGGGATTAAGCAAGGAGACCCCAGCGACTCACTCTTCTTGGACTCTGCCCACCGCTTGCTAGCTGAATGACCTCAGGGAACCAGCTTCCCTACCCTCAGTTTCCTCCTGGGTAAAACAGCGTCCCCGCTAGAACTTACTTTGCAGGGTTGCTGTGGGGACCTAGCACATAGTGGATGCACGGTCAGTGTGAACTGTGATTACGGCATGGGCTTGTGGACGGAAAGTGCTCCGTCGGCTGGGATGCATTTCTCTTCTGTTTACGTAACATGGGTTCTTCCCCCTTCAGGAGAGATGGTGTCTGCCCCGATCAGTCCTCAAAGGGCAACTATGGAAACTGGACCGAGAACTTGGGGTGGAATGAAACAGCCATGCCCACTCCTGCCTCTGACAGATCATGAAATGGGCCAGGTGGGAGTGAGGCCGACACATCCCCCCAAACCGGCAGGAAGCAGGCCAGACCCCCCCGCCCCCCGCCTTTACCCATGCCCCTCCATCACCCTGCCTCCCAATCCACAATTACGGTCTTACAAAAAAAAAAAAAAAATCTAAACACCACCCCAAATACACCCACCCAGGACTTCACTGCACACCGCAGCCCTCTTCGTTCTGCAAACCACCCCATGGAGCCAGTCTGTTCAGTTCAAGGTGAAGATTTTGACTCAGGCTATTTATAATTCCCGCGATGGAGCGGGTGTCAGTTTCAAAGCCGTCAGGCCAGATGCCGGGCTTGGAAGTTGAGAGGGAGACAAGTGTTATTATAAATTAATGTTGCCAGTGATGAATATTTGATATTTTTAACACACATTCACCTCAGAGGGAAAAATTCCTCTTTAATTAACGTGGCTGGATGTTGGGCGGTCCTCCCGTGGTCGAGGAGGGCTTGCAGAAAAATCTTTGGGCGTAGCTTCCGGCAAAGATCTGGCAGAAGAGAAAGTCATCCTGAAAAAAAAGTGACACCTACAAAGACTTCCTTGTAGACCTGCCCCTTTAGGCTGAGACTGTCAGGGTCGGCAGCCGGCACTTCCTTCCCTCTGCCCACCCTTTCCTCTGTGCCTCCGGCTCCAGTTCTGGGCTGGTCCAGGCTGGAGAAAACACTGGCTCATACTAGAGACCAACACAGAGGGGCTCGCTTGCAGACCTGTCTTCCTTTGTCTGCATGGTGTTGAAACAAGGCCTTACCCTTACTTGATAATCGATATATTTCCCCCGAAAGCAGCATGTTCCATGTCTCTTGGAAAATGGAAAGTTCTGGAGCCTCTGGATTGGGTTCCCAGTTGACAGTAGTTTAGGCATACCTGAGCCCACCACTCGTCCGGGCCTCCACCTGCCTCTGGGGCTTGCATCGGGCCTGCGAATACTTTGGCCTGCACAGCGTTAGCATGCATCATGCTTAAAAAAGTTTTTGGAAGGGAATTAAATTCTTTGCGTGTTTTGATATTTACTTTAAAAATTAGACTCTGAAACAATCTTCAGTGCCACACAGGCTCCTGTCATGTTACACGCCTAACCCGCAGGGTGGTAAAAACGGAGATTATTGGGGAGCCTGGGTGGTTCAGTCGGTTTAGCGTCCGACTTCGGCTCAGGTCATGATCTCACAGCTCGTGAGTTCAAACTTGTGAGTCGAGCGTCGGGCTCTGGGCTGATGGCTCGGAGCCTGGAGCCTGCTTCTGATTCTGTGTCTCCTTCTCTCTCTGCCCCTAACCCACTCGCATTCTGTCTCTGTCTCTCTCAAAAATAAATAAATATTAAAAAAAAAAGAAAAAAAAAAAACAAACCGGAGCTTATTTGGTAGAATCTCCAGCAGATGAAGTTTTTTGCACCATCTCCCATACTCTTCTGAGTTACCCGCCTGGCCCATCGGCGTCTGACACCGACCCCTTGCCGGTGTCGCTGAACCTCAGGTTTCTCGTCTGTTAAATGAGGCCCAAGCAGGGTGGAGTAGAAGGCTCTCGGGTTTTGGAATCAAAGCGGTTCTGGATTAAAATCCTGGCAACACCGCTCTGACGCAGGAGCTGGGTGAGCGACTTAATCCCTTTAAGCTCCATTTCTCTTCTTTGTGAAATATGGGTAACACTACCGACTCTGAATACTTTTGGTGGTGTTAGAGGAGAACAGAATAATACTAAGAGCTGGCATTTCCTGAGTGCCTGCTGTCTACCAGGCACTTCGCGGGGCCTCAGTGGTCATCACAAAAACCCTACGAGGTGGGAGATGTTTACCGATGAGGACCGTGAGGTTGGTGATCACAAAACAAAGGCGAAGCAGGGGCGCCTGGTACACGGTGGGCCGAAAGGACTGAGGGCCACGTTCTCCAGTTCTGAAAACCCTGTGGCTCAGGCCTCGCATTCTTCCCTTTCTACAAGGATGCAGGGACTTGAGGAACCATGCCAGGAAGGGGCTGGTTTTCCAGATGCTCAAAGAGAGGATGTGACAGGTAAAGTTGTCCATCTCGCATGCAATGAGTTTTAATGTTTATTCATTTTGAAGGAGAGAGAGAGAGAGAGCAGAGCGCCAGCAGGGGCGGGGCAGAGAGAGAGGGAGACACAGAATCCGAAGGGGCTCCAGGCTCTGAGCTGTCAGCACAGAGTCCGATGCAGGGCTTGAACTCACAAACTGACAGATCATGACCTGAGCCGAAGTCAGTCACTTAACTGACTGAGCCACCCAGGCGCTCCTCATCCAGTGAGTTTTAAAGAGATGTATATATCACATTTCATGTTTGGTTCATAAGAGTGTATTTCTTTTTACTTATAAGTAAATTTTATTTTATTTTTTACAATGTTTATTTATTTATTTGGAGAGAGAGCTAGCATGCAAGTGGGGAAGGGGGAGAGAGAGAGAGAGAGGAAGAAAGACAGAGAGAGAGAGAGAGAGAGAGAGAGAGAGAGAGAGAGAATCCCAAGCAGGCTCCATGCTCGGCACGGAGCCTGGCACAGGGCTTGAGCTCATGACCTTGAGATCATGACCTGAGCCTATATCAAGAGTCGGATGCTTAACTGACTGAGCCACCCAGGTGCCCTGTGAATTTTATGTGTGAGCTGATCCCTCATCGCAGTTTGACCTGCATTTTCCTAACGATCCGTGATGTTGAACATGTTTTCATATGCTTGTTGGCCAATGTACATCTTCTTAAAATTTGTTAAATGTTCGTTTGAGAGAGGGAAAGGGAGCAGGGGAGGGGCATAGGGAGAGGGAGAGAGAGAATCCCAACCAGGCTCTGTATGTCAGCACAGAGTCCAACGTGGTGTGGAAACTCACAAACCATGAGATTATGACCTGAGCCAAAATCAAGAGTTGGATGTTCAACCAGCTGAGACACCCAGACGCCCCTAGTACATCTTCTTTGAGGAAATGTCTGTGTGAGTCCTTTGCCCTTTTTGTAATTGGGTTACTTGTTTTGTGTGTGTGTTGTTGCATTGTAGGAATTCTTTGTTATATATTCTGGTTATGAACCCCTTATCAGATATTTGATTTGCAAGTATTTTTCCCCATCCCAGAAGTTGCATTTACCACTCTGCTTGTAGTGTCCTTGGATGGGCAAAAGTGTTCAGTTTTGATGTAGTCTAATGTATCTATTTCCCTTCTTTTGTTGCCTATGCTTTTGGTGTCGTCTACAAGCAATCATTGCCAAATCCAAGGTCATGAAGTTTTTGAAGTTGAAATTTTGGACCAGGTCCTCCTTCCTAACTATTTAGAGATTCCTTAAAACTGTATTTATGAAGCAAAACATTCTCAAGATTCATGACGCTGTGATTCTGTTTCATTGTCCTGCAGTGGCCTCGTGTCCCCATGTCCATCTTCAATGTCCCGTTTGAGCACCACCTTGCCCGGTCATGATACGTAGGCCCCGTGTGGAAGGCAGGCAGAGTTGGAAGAGGCCTGATTTCTACCAGAGGATTTTTTTGGTTTTTTGAGGTTATTTATTTATTTTGAGAAGGAGAGAGAGAGAGAGAGAGAGAGAGAGACGATGCTCATGAGGGAGGGGCCCAGAAAGAGGGAAAGAGAGAATCCCAAACAGGCCCCTTGCTGCCAGCACGGAGCCCGACTTGGGGCTCGAACCCATGAGCTACCATGAGATCATGACCTGAGCCATACCAGAGAATCTTCCTATCCCATCCTTCCTCTTTCCTGTTCTACTTTCTCCCTTTTTTCACCTTCCCGGAAGGGGATTTAGGGCCAGCTGGCCCCCACTTGTCTGTAGCCTCAGCTGAATGGCTTCCCCTGGCACATGGCCCCGGGCTGCCCGAGTCGCGGGCTCTGTTGCTGTTCGGTTTCCATCCTCTTCCTCTGGACACACTGGACGGCATGTATCAAATCCATAAATACGGAATTTCTTTGAAGAAGAACTTGCGTTACCTCGATCTTTAAAATCCCTTTATTTGGAAATAATTTCAAACACCCAGAAACCGTGCAAGGAAGTCCTGCACACCTTTACCCAGACACCTCGTACGTTGATACCTCTCCACCTTTGCTTTCTTCTCTTCTCCCTCTCGGCATGTTTTCTGGTCTCTTAGAAACCCTGTTAGAACTTGGGAGGCACACTACTCCTTTACTTCAGTGTGTCCAACAATCAAGGGCATTTTCTTATCATTGCTAAAATACGAATCAGTACGAATATCAAAGCTGTGAACTTGGTGAAACTGACATCACTACAATACTATCGCTTGAAATTTTGACCCCGTCCTCCTCCCTAACTGTCTAGTGATGCCTTAAATCTGTATGTGTAAAGCAAAACGTGATCTCAAGATGTGTGACACAGTGATCTAGAGACCGGATTTGGCCAAGTGCCCAGAGTCCTGCATCAGTGCTCTGGAGATTTGCCTCGACTCCTCCCTCCTTCTCCTCGTCCCCTTCCGGAGCTGGATGGGCTTCCCCAGGGCAGTTTGCTGTGACTAGTAATGTGCTCTGCTGTCGGCAGGGCAGGACCCCCACCCTGCCCTTCTCCCAAGAGGACCTGGCAATTCCACGATGCGTTGGACAGATGTTTCCAGGCCTCAGGGTACTTACTGCACAACAAATAGAGGTGCATCTTTTGGAGGCTGGGAGCGGTTCTCCCCACAAAGTTCTGCTGACAGACTGGTGGACAGGCCAGTATATCACTCACAGAGGTCACCTGGGGCAAGAAGGGAGAAGCGTAGGGAGTTTTACAAATGTTCAGGGTAGGCTTCTGATGTATTTTCTTGTTTTTTAATGTCTATTTATTTATTTAGAGCTTGAGCAGGAGAGGGGCAGAGAGAGAGAGAGAGAGAGAGAGAGAGAGAGAGAGAGAAGCCCAAGCAGGCTCCAAGCTGTCTGCACAGAGCCCAAGCTGGGACTCAATCCCATGATCCCATGAGAGATCATGACCTGAGCTGAAATCAGGAGTCGGCTGCTTAACCGACTGAGCCACCCATGTGCCACCCCCACCTTTTTTTTTTTTTTTCTGATGTATTTTCCAGGTCTCTGCCCTCTCAAGGTCTCTCCTGGGTGAGCCTTTGCTGTTCCTCTGTCCTGTGTGAAGGACCCCAGGACTTCTTCATCTTCAGCCTGAGGCTTGTCAAGTGTGGGCACAAAGTGGCTGTCTTTGCCGATGTTTGGAATTTTGGTGCTGTGAGAGCCATGTGGTCAGGCTGAGAGGATGTGTGATCAAGAGCCAAACAGACCCAAGTTTGGATCCCAGATCCCTTGTTAATAGCTGAGTGACTTTGGAAGATCGGTCGAGCTTTCTAAGCTCCTGTTTATTCATCTGTGAAATGGGTGGATGTATTTTAAATTAAAAACTTTTTTTGATGTTTATTTATTTTTGAGAGAGAGACAGAGCATGAGCCAGGGAGGAGCAGAGAGAGGGAGACACAGAATCTGAAGCAGCTGAAGGCTCTGAGCTGTCAGCACAGAGCTCGACAGGGGCTCAAGCCCACGAATGGTGAGATCATGACCTGAGCCCAAGTCAGATGCCTCATTGACTGAGCCACCCAGGCGCCCCTGACTTACGCTTTTAAAAAATTCTCTCATTTTCTCCTTTCTCTTTTCCTCAGGAAAAGAAGCAACGTCACTACTTTTTTTTTTTTTTTTTTTTTTTTGCCTCGAGGAAGATGTAGGCAGGGCGGAGAGCCAAGGCAATGTGTAGGATTTCCAGGTCAGGATGTTGTTGCCTGAAGCCTAAGCCCGTAAGAGAACTCAGGGTTCCTCAGAGGTTGTAGAAGGTAGAGGCAAGGGAGACAGGTGGGTCGTCAGTGGCAGGGACCTGGGGCCTGCTTTCTAGTGGTGGCCCAGGGGGCGTGGCAAGACCAGAGAGGAGTCAATGTGTGGCCTCTCTCGGGGAGTATGACCCAGGTAGCTTCCAGAAGAGTGGTTTGCCCCAGGTGAGGCATGGAGGCAACAGGGTCCCAGGCAGGGGCAAGGAAAGATCACCAAGCGCACCCCAAAGCTTGGTCTGCTGGAGAGTCATGTGTGTTGAAGCATATCTGTGGGGCACTATGCAAAAAGACCAAGATTAACTTGCCCCCGGCCTGGAGGGTCAATGCCAAAATTCAGTTGATTTCTAGAGCAGGAGATGAACAGATGCTTTGTACAGACCTGAGGTTCAGACCAGCAACATGAGCTTGTAAATCCCACATATCACCAAGGCTGGGGAATGACGTGGAACATTCAAGGTCACGCAATTGCAGTCATTTATGACTCGTATATATAGAGGTCCTAACACATGGTAGCACTGGACTGTCCTTTGATCCTCACATGAGCATCTCAGTGTCAGAAGAGGAAACTGAGGCATCAAGAAATGAAGGAACTTGCTCAAGGCCACAGGACCATGTGACAGACCCAGGACTGAAGCCCAGGATGGTCACACATGCACTTTCCAGAAGCCATGCTCCCTTGTCAACTGGCACCTTGCAGTGGGAGATGTGTGTCCCTTTGGATTTCCTCCTATACCGCTTATCACAGAAGGGTCGCACATGGGATCCAATCCGTCCCCACCCGACTGTGGGCTCCCCAGGCGTGGAGATGACACCAGCTCCATATCTCAGTGGCCATGGTTCACACATAGAACTTCTCAAGTTATGAGTTGGACTGGCTTTGTTGCTGCTTATGTCTGAGTGGAGATCACAGGGTGGGCACCCAGGACAGGTTGTCCCAAGTCCCTGATTTTGTTTAGCCACTTTTGTTGGTTAGTCGCCAGGCACAAAGAATGTAGACCAAGGTGGAGGGCGCCTGGGTGGCTCAGTCAGTGAAGCAACCGACTCTTAATTTTGGCTCATGTCATGATCTCATGGTTTGTGAGTTCAAGCCCCGTGTCAGGTCTGTACGGACGCACAGTGTGGAGCCTACTTGGGATTCTCTCTCTCTCTCCCTCCCCTATGTGTGCTCTCTCTCTCTCAAAGTTAATAAGGAACTTAGAAAAAAATCTAGATGAAGGGGAGTTGTCCCCACCTGGTGCTGGGTAGCCAGTGATGAAATCTTATCATGGTTTTTCTAAAAGCTTTTTGCAATTCTTGGCCTGCACCCATGGATAAGCAGTTCTAACGCTCTGTGCCATCTGGGGCAACGTTCCTGATAGAGTGCACTTGAATGCTGTTAGAATGATCTCAATCTCGTGAGTAAACACGAAACAACCGGTGCTAAGGGATCTTTAGTTTTTGGCTTTGAGGGTCACCTTCCGATGGGAGGGATGGCTGAGCCTGACTTCCCAGGCTCATTGTCCAGGACTGTTTGCCTCTGGGTTGGGCTGGGCTCCTGGTGACGTGGAGCAGAGTTGCTACAACGCTCCCGCTTGGTGGTGTTGACCCTGGAGGGTCCCAGCCCCGGAGGATGCGCACGGGCATGGCCGTCCCAAGGGGTATCCGGCGGTCAGCAGGAGTAAGCTAGGAGCAGAGCCGGTCCAGACAGGATATTGCAAATTCATGAAATTGCCATAGCTTGCCGGGCCCTGTGGGGCAGTGTGTAGGGTGTCAGACCAGGGATCTGTGGCAGTTCAAGCAAGTCCCTCAACCTCTCTGAGTCTCTGTCTCCTCATCTGTAGCTCATAATAAAGATGTGACCTGTGGTGCCTCCAGAAGGGTAGGAAGACCATTCATTAACTCATTTGCTTAACCAAACGTTTAGTGAGCCTCTTCTGTGCCTCATGCTCCGTGCTGGGGTGAGGGAGGAAAGACCACTCGGAGGCAGGGCCACTGGGGCAGGACATACGGCCCCGGCCTGGCAGGACAAATGTCTTCAGGGAAGAAACAGGAAACACGCGGTACCATTGAGCGGTGTTTTTTTCTTTCTGCTTCCCTGGCTTTTGGAATGGCAGGGTGGGAGGGTGCCATGAAGATGTGCTCCTGGCCATGTCCTGGGGCACCGGGGGCAGCAGTGTCCTGGCCTTCTGAGCAGGACGTAGATGGCTGGGTGTGGCATCTCACGGGAGGGATCACATCTGGCTGTCTTCCTAAGTCCTTCCATAAAGCACTCAGGTCCCCCGTCGATGGGCCTCCTGAGGCCCTCATGTCAAATGCAGGAAACTTCCAGGCCTGTCTCTCTCAGCGTGCCCCTGTGTCCAGGGCCCACGACATGCCCGCCTCTTTGGATACCCAGCCTGCCCTCTCTAGTCCACCCCCACCAGTCCTGCCTTGCTACCCTGATGTCTGTCCTGAAGGCTGTCGGTGGCTGGCCCCATGCTCTCCTGCCAACCCGTGGCCCCAAAGCCCCTGCCTTATTCTGACTTGATCCTGACTTTCCAGTTTATAGCCTCCCCTTGTCCCAAGGTGTGGTCTTCTCTACCGATTCTGTGGCTGAGTCTTTTTTTCCTTTTGGCCCTCATTCTCTCTCAGGGGCCCTCTACTCATCACAAAGCCCCACATGTGTGTTTCGGAGAAGCTCTTCCTAGACCTTTGTGTGGACGAGGGTGCCGGCTCTCGGCCTAACCTGTTGCCTAAACCTGACCATCATGCCACATTTTCCGCCCTCCGTGTGTGCGCGGCACATGCCTGCCTCCCCTGTTCACCCTCGCCAGCACTCCATTGCTCAGGGGATCCGGCACCTATCCCGCCCTTCCCAACACCCTTCCAGCATGGAACCGGGGGCCACGGCCCTGACGGTGTAGGAGTGTTGGTCCTGCCATCTCTCTTAGACCCGGGTGGCCAACTGAAGGAGCATCCCTGCCTGGGTGCACTGAATGCTCCCTGGAACACGGGGCTGGGAGGCCTGAGCCGGAGGATCCCGGGCAGAGCAGGCTGCTGGCTGTCTGTGAAGTCAGGCCCAGGCAGGAGAGGCAGCTTGGACAGGGGGAGGGGGGCTGCTGAAAAGAGACCTCTTTACAGCCCGCAAGGTGGAAGGCGACACAGGTTTCCGGGGGTGGCCCTGCCTGGGTTCGCTTGAGAAGTCCCTTGTGGAAGGGGAAATCAGGTCAGGGAGGCCTCTGGGACATTCCCCAGCATGTGTACACTTCCACTTTGAAGTCCCTGCGGTGGTGGAATTCGTGGCCCTTATCGGAGTGGGTGTTAGGTACTCTGGGTCCTGTCTTAATGTGTTTGGGGAACAGCCCGAAGTCAGGGGGTTATCTTCGCAGCCTGGGCCTCCAGCCGGAGGGGACGGGGCTCACTCTATAAAGGCTGTGGGAACGGGCACCGGCTCGAGCAGTGGCCAGCCCACCGTCCAGGATGAAGTGTCTCGTGGTGCTACTTGCAGTCCTGGCTCTCTCCCAGGGCAGTGGGATCACCAGGTGTGTGTCAGGCCCCAGGGGGACGTGGGGGGAAGGGTGTCAGGTGTATCTGCTCCGGTGGGTCTCTCCTGGGCTTCCCCTCCTTGCCCTGGGGAATCTTCTGAGGAAATGCTGCAGGTTCCCAGGAGAAGCGCTCCACTGGTCTTGCCTTTGCATCTGGGATCCTTTCCTCTGAGTGAGCCCCGCCACTGCAGGGTGCGGTGGCCAAGGACCAGGGCCCAGAGGGGACAGCCTGTGGGATTAAGGTGATGGTTTCTGGAGTCAAATTGCCTGTGAGTTGATCCCCAGCTCCATCAGTAACCTGACTCTCTGCGCCCTGTTTCCTCTCCTGCTATAAAACGAGGGTAACAGAAAGCATCTATCTCACAGGGTTGGCACGCAGACTATATGAGCTGGTGTTTGTAAAATGCTTTGAACGGTGTCTGGCGCGTGATGAGAGCTATGTATGCATTTCTTTTTTTTTTTTAATTTTTTTTTAACGTTTATTTATTTTTGAGACAGAGAGAGACAGAGCATGAACGGCGGGGGGTGGGGGGGCAGAGAGAGGGAGACACAGAATCAGAAACAGGCTCCAGGCTCTGAGCTGTCAGCACAGAGCCCGACGCGGGGCTCGAACCCACGAATTGCGAGATCGTGACCTGAGCTGAAGTCGGATGCTTAGCTGACTGAGCCACCCAGGTGCCCCTATGTATGCATTTCTTAAACGAAATAAAGTTCTCTCTGTGGTGGAAGTTCCCAAATTCTCCTCCAAAAATTATAACAGATATTTTTTTTGAGACTTTTTTTTGAAACGATTTTTAATTTTTTTTATTTAAAAAAATTTTTTTAACGTTTATTTATTTTTGAGACAGAGAGAGACAGAGTATGAACGGGGGAGGGGCAGAGAGAGAGGGAGACGCAGAATCGGAAGCAGGCTCCAGGCTCCGAACCATCAGCCCAGAACCCGACGCGAGGCTCGAACTCACGGACCGCGAGATCGTGACCTGAGCCGAAGTCGGACGCTTAACCGACTGAGCCACCCAGGCGCCCCTGAAACGATTTTTTAAAAGTAATCTCGACACCCAATGGGGGGCTCAAACTCACGACCCTGAGACCAAGAGTCACACACTCTCCTGACTGAGCCTGCCAGGTGCCCCATGATTGATAATTTCTTGAGCTGCTTGCTACCAGGTGCCAGAAACTTGGTTGGATATTTACCTCTGCTACCGCGAATCCTCCTGGATTAGGTAGATAGTATTATTTGCATTTTACAGATGAGGAAGCTGTTGTTCAGGGAGGACCCCTGAGCTACTCAAGACTGTGAGGGTCAAAGGGAGGAGCTAGGACTTGGTCCCAAGCAGACTGGCACTCTTACCACAAAATCATGCTATCTCTGGTTTGAGCCTTATCCCAGGTTTGAGCCCTGTTGAGCCCCGGGACTGGGGGAACCTGAATCCATCCCTGGGAAGCTGGATCCCTAAAAAGGGGTCAGGGTGGCTTTGACCAGTCGGAGCTCCTCATGGTCCTTGAAAGTGAGGCTCTTTTGAGTGCCAGGCATTGGGTGGGGGGGCTCTCAGTGCAGGAACTAGGGGCAGCGCTGGGGGAGTGGGGGTTTCCACGGTGAGCTTCCTGGTCTCTGTGTGGGGCAGTGGGCTGCAGGTGTCCCTCAGAGGGAGGCTCTCTGGGACCTCGTGCTGGACACAAGTGCTCAGTGGAGACATCGGGACACAGGAAAGGGCAGCTGTGGGCTTGGTCTTGGGAGCTCAGACTAACTTCCTTCCTTTTGGGCTTACGTCCTTTTCTATCATCAGAGACAAAGGCTGAGAAACAATCTCGAGGACCTTTTATTTCCGTTGGGTGGAATTCACACATGAGGGCTGGGGAAGAGAGGCACCAGAGGAGAGACCATAATTCACACACAGGCCTGTTCCATATGGGATCCGTTTGGGATGTGAACAACACGAGAGAACCCATTTTTTGTTTTATTTGACTGCTGCCATTTTATTACTCTCAAAGCACTTTCATGGCCGTGGTCGCCACTCGTCCTTCAGAGGACGAGGCTCACAGAGGAGGACCGCATGGCCCTTAGAACTGAGGGACCCCGGGATCATCTGGCTCCATTCCTTCACGCTACTGGAGGGGGGACCTGGGAGCCAGAGAGGTGAAGCTACGGTTGGCCAAAGGCAGGGCTGGAGAGTGGCTGGAGAGAGGAAGGAGTTCACCCCTTATGCTGAGACCGAGCTGAAACTCAGAGGGTTTTGGGGAGCGACCCAAAGTGCCACAGCCTGTAAAGCTGGGTCTAGAACCCTCCTTCATGTTTCCCCTCCAGACTCTCTTCTGTTGGTTTGCTTCCATCATCCAACCCCTAAACTCCAGAAGCTCCCTTGAGGTCCACGCTCTGTACTGAGACCCTTCAAAGACTTTCCACACACTTCAGGCCACCCAGAGAGCCAGTCATAGGGGTCACAAGGGCAGAGCACTCTCACGGAATTTAGCAGGGTGTGGGGGACATCATTTCCTCTCTAGACAGCATGTCCCGGTGGGGGGCAGAGACTGTACCCCTGTGCCCCATACAATGTCTGACACATGGTAGGTAGATAGTAAGAATTTGGAGACTGGATAATATTGGGTCTCTCACACCTTGGAGTTACAGTATTCACTAGCAAGCTATGAAATACATTCACTGAGTCTCTGGCAGCATTAAAAAAGAGAAAGGAACAGGGAATATCAGAGTGCGTTGTATTTAGTAAGGGTAGGCGCTGATTTGTGAACTGATGTAGAATACAATTTTTACTTTGAGTTATGATATAAAAAAAGAAAGTGGGGGAGTAGCTTACGGAACCCAGAGCCTCTGGGCACCTTCTGGGAGGCCAGGCAGCCCTGGGGAGATGCCCCCCGGCATCATGAATTCTCCCCCGTCTCCTCAGGGTCCCTCTGCACAAGGGCAAATCGCTGAGGAAGGCCTTGAAAGAGCACGGGCTGCTGGAGGACTTTCTGAAGGAACACCCATATGGCATCAGAAAGAAGTACTCCAACTTAGACAAGGTGCCCAACGAGCCCTTGGCCAACTTCTTGGACGTAAGTGGCTCTGCCCACCTTCCAGTAATGCTTCTCACAGAGTGTGATGGACGCCCCCTCCCGGACCCGGCCTGTTTCCCACTTCGAGGAATCATGGAGCCCTGTGGGCTATGGAGGCCATCTCCCTGCCCCTCAGTCAGCTCTGCGGTGGGCCAGCGGACCCGGCAAAGGCAGGGCTCTGAATGTCACCCCCGGAAGGGTCTGAGCTCAGGCAACCTGCAGAAAACATCCCTTGGGGGCACATAATCTGCTCCTAGGTGCACCCCCATGCCTTAGGAAACCCATGACTTCATCCGGGCTGGGCAGGGATGGGGTACTGGTACCCATGTGCCACCGCCTAGGACGTGACAGGTACGCCCCTTGTGCCCTCTTCCTTTCTGGAGCCTGTCTCTTCCTCATCTGTCATCTGTCACTGCAGTAAACAGCCTTTTGTCTCCAGTGCTCTCATTTCCTTATCTAGGTCACGCTGGCACCCCCCTCCCCACCCTCCTCACCGGCCCTAGTTCTGACTCACGGGGAGGCTGGCAAGGCGGCATGGCAGGGGCAGCTTGGGTTGGGACGTGGGGGTCCGTACCTCGCTGGTGCCCCATCTTTATGTCCCTGCCCCTGGCAGGAGGGCCCAGTCTTCCTGCCAAGAAGGGCCCACATTTTGATCTAATGTCTGGGGCTTGTGGGAGGGGCCAGGAGATCACGGCTCAGGTGGGAGCCAGCATGGTGGCTGGAGGTGAAGAACCCTCCCCAGGGACCCTCATTCCCCCTTCCCCCCTTTTCTCGATGCCAAACATCGACGCTCACCCCTATGCTGTGCTCCCCACCCCTGACCCCGTGCTGTCTGTCCCCAGTGTCAGTACTTTGGGAAGATCTACATCGGGACCCCGCCCCAGGAATTCACCGTGGTGTTTGACACCGGCTCCTCGGACCTCTGGGTGCCCTCTGTCGACTGCAAGAGTTATGCCTGCAGTAAGTGACCTCCCTTTCTGGCCCGCCTCTCCGGGCTCAGACCCCAGGGCCCCTCTGCCAGCCACGGTCAAGGTGCTGGGCAGGGGGAACGTGGGTGCAGGAGAGCTTGCTCTGACGTTCCCAGCCTCCCGGTTGCGCCCCATCTCCTGGCTCAGCCCTTCCCACCGGGCCATGGATTGGGAAGGTGTGCAAATCACGGGTCTAATGTGTAAAGCACCAGCTGGAAATTAGGGAAGCTTAGGCTATTTATTTACTTATTTATTTAGTCTCCATCAGGAGCCAAGGCAAGCTGCTGACCCTTCTGGGTCCTCGGTTTTCCTTTCTATAAAATGGGGCTATTATATGCCAGTGGGTGCCTGGAGAATGAAGTGAGAGGGTCTTACTGTTGATGATGAGTAAACATCTAATACATGCTATTAATTTATTCCTCCAACAATCCTGGGAGATTGGTGCCCTCTCTACCTCCATTTACCAGAGGAGGAAACCAAATTTCAGAGAAGAAAAGAGTGTTGCCTAAGATGCCAAAGCTGGAAAAAGTAAAATGTCCATGGAAACCGCAGGGATGGCTTTTTGCTTTCCTGTTTTGTTTGCAAGCTACACGGGTAGCACCGGGAGTCAGAGAGGTGGGTCGAGCACCAAAGAACAATTTTCTTTACTAAACTGAGTGGGATCCAGAGAAAATGGGTGCTTATTTTCAGCAGAGAGAATGGTTAGTATTTAGACCATATTCTTACAGGGCCTGGTGAGGGTCTCAGCCCTGGCTGACACCGTCCACTGGTGAGAAGATTCTATGGGCCTCACTAACTCTGGGTCTGTTTCAGAAAACCATCATCGCTTTGACCCATCCAAGTCCTCCACCTTCCAGAACCTGAACGAGCCCCTGTCCATCCAGTACGGCACCGGCAGCATGCAGGGCTTTCTGGGTCTCGATACCGTCACTGTGAGTGGGGCTTTGGGTCAGCAGGCACTCACCTTTCCTCCCCAACCAGCCGCTTCACCACCTAGACGCCCAGGCTCTGGTGAGCTGTCCCTCCAGCTGCGGCTGAGAGGCCCTTTGGATCCTGTCCTCCCCCCCACCAACCGTGGCCTGGTGGGGATTTAAAATCTGAGAGGGATTTTAGCCAGCAGCTGCTGTGGCTCGACCTTCCCTCCTCCCTCCTCTCCTTCCCGTGACAACCCCCAGAGTCCTCTTGAGAGGCTTCTCCATGCCTACTTTCCATCTTCCCAATCTTCTCCATCTATGCTTGCCATAATTGGTCCAGGATCCCCAGCCTGTGCCAGCACTGAGCTCTCTTCAGTGTCGCCCGTGTGATTTCACTGGAAATGTCGTTCTTAGGAAGGTGCTATTATCCCCTTGTTCAGAGGAGGAAGCGGAAGCTCAGAGGAGTCAGTAACTTGCCCGAAGTCACACAGCTGGGAGCTGAGTGTCAGAACCCCGCCTCCCAATCTTTGAGTGGTGCCCTTGGCTTGGCCTCCCTCAGTCGCCCTGGAGGACGAATCCCCTGCCCAGGTGTCATGGAACAGCATACTCTTTCGCGTAGGAGAGCACCTGTGCCCTCTGGACAAGGGTTCTCCTGTCTGTTGCCACTTTTTGGCTTGTAAAGTACTGGACACAGGGGTGGGCACACAGTAAGGGCACAATACACATTAACTTCCTTGTCTCTTTCCTCACCCACTATCCAAGATTAAGCAGCATCCCTCCATGATTTTCACCTCAATCTTCCTTGAGTCCTTTCTGGGTCTGGCTGAAGGCTCTTTTGCTTTGAGCCAAAAGGGAGACACGGCTCTTCTCCATTGACGGTCCTGTCCTCAGCCTCTCCCGTAGTCAGGACAGGTGCCCACGCAGCTCAGGCCTCCCCAAGAGTCAGCAGCACCAGGGAGCAGGGGCCCGGAGCCTCTTCCTCAGTCCCTGGCTTATTGGACCAATTCCTTCAAAACCACAGCGCAGAGCTGGGAAAGGAGGGCTTTTCTTTGCTCGAGTAACTACATTACCTGGAGGAGGGAGGGCGAGCCCCAAGGCTGATCCTGATACCCACTTGCCCTGGGATCTTCCTGCCTCTGGCTGAGGGGCCCTTGGTGGAGGTCACTCTGCCTCTCTTACAGGTCTCCTCCATCGTGGACCCCCAGCAGACTGTGGGCCTGAGCACCCAGGAACCTGGCAACGTCTTTACCTACTCTGAGTTCGATGGGATCCTGGGGCTGGCCTACCCCTCTCTGGCGTCTGAGTACTCAGTGCCTGTGTTTGACAATATGATGCAGAAGCACCTGGTGGCCAAAGACCTGTTTTCTGTTTACTTGGACAGGTAGGAGCTGTCCCCAGGCAGGGTCAGACGTCCACAGCCCAGCAAGGTCTCTTGGCTGAGGAATGTCCACCCCTCTGGGACACGGCAACTCAAGGGTGGTGTCCAGAATCCAAGAAAACCTCTCCTTGTTTCCAGGCAGACCCAACTTCTTGTCCCAAAGTCCCCCACATAGCCATTGATACAGACAGAGTCCATTGGACCAACATGTGACTTTGATTTCTGGCATTTAAAAAACGAAGCCTGACCCCATCTCTGCCCGAGGGCAGTTTTTCTTTTTAACATTTATTTATTTTTGAGACAGAGAGAGACAGAGCATGAGTTGGGGAGGGGAAGAGAGAGAGGGACACACAGAATCTGAAGCAGGCTCCAGGCTCTGAGCTGTCAGCACAGAGCCTGACACAGGGCTCGAGCTCACAAAGTGTGAGATCATGACCTGAGTCCAAAGTTGGACGTTTAACTGACTGAGCCACCCAGGCACCCCTGCATGGGGGCATTTAACATCTTTTTTCCAAAGTAGCCAGGCCTCCATAATCATTGTGGGTGTCACTGAGATTCATAGACTTCTATTTATTTTTATTTTATTAAAAATTTTTTTTAATGTTTATTTTTGACAGAGAGACAGATAGAGCACAAGTGGAAGAGGGGCAGAGAGAGAGGGAGACACAGGATCCAAAGCAGGCTGCGGGCTCTAAGCTGTCAGCACAGAGCCTGACGCCGGGCTTGAACCCATGAACGATGAGATCATGACCTGAGTTGAAGTTGGATGCTCAACCAACTGAGCCACCCAGGCACCCCCACAGACTTTTAGAGTAGGCTCCAAAGGAGTCCAGTCTTCTCCTTTCACTATGAAGGAAACCGAGGCCTGAGAGGGACGATCACCCCAGGAACTGGTGGCTAAGTCATACCTGTGTCTCTGTTTCTGTCAAAAATAAATAAACATTAAAAAAACAAGTAGCAGAGGGGGAATTCAGTGACACTGCATTGTGCCCATGTTTCCTGGCTGAGAGAAGAGCCCCGGAGTATGTGGGACCTTGTTGAAGACTCTCTCTCCTACTTGTAGCCAAAGGCCTGGGGGCAGGGGGTGGGCACAGGGGGACTCCTGAGGGTGACCTGAGCAGAGCCCAGTGGTCATGTGACCTGTGTGGTGGTCATTTCCTGACCTCCCCTCGGGAGGCAGGTGCTGCCTCAGCCGGGGGGCTACAGAACTCAGAGAGATGATGCTGCAGCTGTTATCAGGGAAAAGCCCCGAAGAGCAGGGAGGCTGGGAGAACGCGTCTGAAGCCTTCGGGGTGGAGGTGGGAGTCGAGGGCAGGGCGGACAGGAGGGCCAGGTCTCAGTGGCATCTGCCCCTGGGTGGGGATGCGGCGGCCCGTCACCAGTTTCCTTGGTTTCAGGAATGGCCCGGGGAGCATGCTCACGCTGGGAGCCATCGACCCCTCCTACTACACAGGCCCCCTGCACTGGGTGCCCGTGACTGTGCAGGAGTACTGGCAGTTCACCGTGGACAGGTGAGTGAGCGGCAGCCCTGGGCCCCAGCCACGGGGTGGCTCCAGGTGTGGGGACGGGAGGGCCTGGGGATCAGCCCGGGAGGCTCTGAGAAGGCCCGCACACCGTAGCTTGTAAGACCATCACAACAGGTTCTGAATTAGACGCTTCCAAGGCCAATGACCTTTGCCAATGAGCACACTGGGCATTCACCGATGCTTCATTCTTAAGAGTGCTGCACTAACTGAGCACTTACTACCTGCTAGGCATTGGGATGAGTGATAATAGGACCGTCTCATTTATTCCTGGCGAAAACCCTATGAGGTGCTGCCATTAGTAATCCTCATTTTATAATTTACTGACCTCAAGTCTGAACCTCGTGACCATCCCTTGAGGAAGTCAAGGAAGGAGGGGTTGTGACCCCATTCTGTGGATGAGAAGCCAGAGTTCAGGAAGGCTGGGTGACTTGTACAAGATTTGCAGCAGGTGGATGGCGGGGAGAAAATTTGAAACCAGATCTTTAGGCGACTTGTGCAGGACTCATTCCGCCCCGACTCCAAAGTCTTGCCATGTGATTTTACAATTTTTTGACGTTTCTGTCCCACAGAAGGTGGGGCAGCCTTGATGTAGCTAATGACTTGGGAGAAAACGGTTTCAGGTCTTTTCTATGAGCTCTGGAA